>NW_027273871.1:3712500-4030000 GCF_046630095.1 Trachinotus anak
ACCAACTAAACTAAAATGTCTGTTTGAACTGCACCAAACAGGAGATGTGTCAAAATGTCCTTAACTATCCGTACCTATCATAGATTTAAAATGACACTATTTATACTGTAAAGCACAAGGGAATATTTGCAAGTGGAGAAGTAACTGTTTGATATTCTGTGTTTCCGCTGTGATTAAGTCTGCAACAAAAACACGTCCTGTCTCGTCACATTTTTACACTGCTGCACAGACGTAATGTTCATTATTGTTTACATTTCCAGCTCCAGCAGGTGTAGCAAGGTGTTTGTCATAGTGAAACCAGTTGTAGCAGAGCCCACTGACTGTGCACCTTTAGAGCGATTTACCATTGAATGTGACAGGTGTATTGGAAATCATATTAGGCTGGGGCTTTGGAGCTATCAGTCACTTGTTCCTGACAGGTTACTGATGAGAATCACAACTATTTCCTGTCTTCCCCCCACAGGGATATGTTTCTTTTGGGGGGGAGGGTTCAGAGTAACCCACAGTGATTTTCAAGGTGGCATTGACAAAGAGCATTTGATTCTACTCTTGAAAACAAGCGGTGGGGTAGTGTGTGAGGTTCTGCTTTGTTATTTGTGCTGTGTTGTCTTTAGCTCTCATGAGAAAGTCCCGAGTTTGTGGGATAAACAGGAAAAACGTTGTTGTTTTTTTTTTTTTTTTGCCCTCTAAATATTCACCACATCTGAAACCAGGGCTGTTTATTTTTCCAACATTGTTCATTTCCTGAACATCCTTTAACTTCCATGACAAAGCCATTTAAAGAGCAGGCAAACGCAGCAGATTTCAAGGGTGTCTGCTAAGATCCACAAACATCCCTAGCTCTGTATCTGTGAGCTCTGCTGAAAACTGTTTCCTTTTACTCTGTCACTTGTATCTCACAGTGATAGTTGTGTATTATGAAATACTGTGGATTAGTAGAAGATTTTTGCTAATTTTTCCCATATTTACACCGAAATACTTCATGTATTTTCATAGGAATGTGTTCCTTCTAGTAGTCTGCAAGTTCCCAGAGCACAGGTCCCAAGTCACATCTTAAGATTGTTTGTTTTGTATGAGCATAAGTACAAAGCTCAAAGATATTAACTATCAATATCTCTGGGAACCACATACTGACATTTTAGAGGCCAGAATATTTGGGATTTCAGTTACCTTGAAAACTGCTGTTTTAATCTGATTAATCCACTAATCATTCCAGTATAAGACCTAGATAATTGTCAGTATGATGTGTTATCTTAGTATTGGGCATGTGATGCTAATTCTTTCATATTTGTACTTTGTACACACTGAGATACATTCTCTTTACTTCAGTTTCTCTGGTGCTGGATATTTGAGCAGAGTTTTGTTTACGCTGGGCAGCAGTCCTGTGGTTCATAGCTTCAAATACACTATTTCTCCCACTATGTATGATCAGGACCAGAAGCCTTACAGCTGAAATGATGGCCCAGTGGCGATGCTCAGTCAACAGCACTTTGAGTTGCAGGAGGGACGTGGGCTGGTTTCAGCGTATTACAACACAAGTACACTCTATTCTGTCTGCGGATAGGAACAGTCACAGAAAATAACTGTAGATATCCACAATTTCAGCTGAAGCATGGCAGAATCTAGGGCACCCAGCTAAAAGCTGACCAAATGTTGAGAACAGTCTTGGTTGAGCAAGTTTTGATTGCTTGGTTGCAGGACAAAAAAAAAAAAAAAGATAAATGATAACCACAGGGATTAGCCAGGTAGACAATTACCCATGTCGGGTAGGAAATCCAAAGAGTGGGATCATTTCTAGAGGGTAAAGAATGACCCCACGACAGTGAGGTCCAAACTCTGCAGGCAAACATTCACCTGTTGTTCATCGACCTAAAACAGGAATTATCTTCTGAAACACAAAGTTAGCCACTTAGCTATTATAAATATTAGGCTCATCAAGTGTTCGTGGGGACTGGGGAAGCTAAGTTACCTTGCTTACTGCATATTTGTGCACAATGTGCCTTTCTCTCTGTATTGTGTTGGTGTTACAAGTTCATAAGTTATGTTGTTTTGAAATATATCAACAAATTTTCAGTCTCATTGCTGGTTGTTGCGACACATTCAGAATCATTACCGTTTTTTGCTGGTGTCAGAAACAGGCAGCTTGCTTTGTGCGAGCGCTTTTGTATTTCTCTGATATGTAGCACAATTACTTAAAGCATTCTTTTTCAGCCCTGGAAATCAAACCATTTTGTCACCCCCCACCCCCCACCCCCAAAAAAATACCTTTAAAGAATTCAATTAATATCATAAACTTGTGAAGACTAGTCCACAAATGGCTTGAACAAACGACTACTAGTTGACCAGGAAAATCTTTGGGTGGGGGGCAGCCCTCGTAAAAATCTGTTCAGAAGCTTTTGCAATTAAATTAGAAAAAGTGTTTTGAAGCACTGTTATCTATGCTGCATGTTTAATTTGGAAAATTACTCATCTTCCAGCTCTGGTTTGAGCTGAAAAAATGGGTCATGACAGTTAATTTTTTTTGCATATTGATGTTTTAGAAACTGCATTGACTGCAATGAAAGATCTTAACCTTCTTAGACTTTCTCACTGGCTTGATGAATGAATACATTTCTGAGAACCATCCTATCTGAATCTGTATCTGGACCTATTGCGGTGCATGTCCTAATGTAAAAGATAAGCTCACCCGTAGGATCTTTTATCGGAAGACATAAGGGTCGTTGCCCCCATAAAAGCCACTAATGATGTTACAATTGAATTCGCTGGCGTACAGGACAGAAGACAGAGGCAGAGATAATAGAGGTTCCGATTAGTCATCTGGCAGTCTGGGCTATAATGAGATTGCGGAGGTATGAGTTGATTATGCTGTCATATTGATAGAAAAATAACTGCATTTTCCATAATTCCCAGGAGGGCTTGAGGTTGGGAGTTTGGAGGGTGATTTCACAGTGCAAACACACATGTATTGTGGTGGATATCCTCTCCTCCCGAAGAGCAGCACATACCAGGCCTGTTAGCTCTAAAGGTCATCAACTTAGACATGGACACTTGAGAACTGTTTGAGGAGATCGGACTTAATTTAACAGGTTTTTTGTCTGTGTTGAGGGTCTGCAGCAGTGAAGTTGGATTTCTAACTACATCTGCCACCACCAACCCCCATCAGAGACACAAATCTCTGAGAACTTGAGTCCATATGTTTCTGCATGCTTCAGTACCTCTTAGCCACCCTGTAATGTTTTATTTTTGAACTTGAAATTAATTTTTTTTTTTTTGTAGCGTGGACATAAATATTGCAGCAATTTATTTGTTTTTAATATCTTCCGTTTAGTGTTTCCTAGCAAACTTGACCCCTGAGACATTGTGTAATTTATGGTTATCCTATTAGAGTGGAATAAATTAATCAGAGTGGAATAAATGATTGTTAGTTGTACAAAGCAAATGAGAGGCTCATACCAGTTTGTGTCCATTTTAAATGGCTACAAAGGGAGATAGAGAGGGGCCACTGTAATGTCAACATTGTTTTTCTATTTTACATAAAAGGTTTTTGATTTTTGTTTTCAGTACAACTTCTCTCTTCAGCCCAACATAGTATACACTAGAAGTGACTACAGTACTTTATGCAAACATGTTAAATTTATGCAGATGCAATATGCAGTTAAATGATCTGAAATTATTCCTCACCAGTGGTTAGTTTTTTGCCAACATTGCACAGTAGATTCCTCCCTCGTGCATTAATCCTGTGGGTTTGTGCACTCTGTCAGTAATTGGAAATATCAGACTCCCTTCAGAGGAAACAGTTTGTTGGAAATCAATTCCAAACATTTCTCCTTGCAAACTCTACTCTGCTGTGTCTTTGTATTTACCTGCTCTCCAAGCTTACATAGCAGCTGAGTGTCAGCCTATAACTGACTCTGTAAAGCTTTGAATTTGCAATACAGTACATACATAGTGTACATACAGTACTGCATACAGTACATACCCTTTGTAAAATGGAAGCCCTGATTGGATAGAAAATGCCATTGTTGATACTTACCGTAGTTCTGGCAGTTTAGTGTAGAAGATAAGTAAAATGTAGAAGCGTTAGGACATAAAATATTCCATTATGGTAATTGTTCTTCTTGCCAGTGGGAGGTGAAGGTCGTAGGCTATGGGACACTATTGATAAAATCATTAGACAGCAGCATAATATTTGTTGCTGACTGGAATCCCAAAAGATTTCAAATTCATGAATACTGACCAAAAAAATGCTGGTGCCACTAGTGCTAGTGGCAGACTGAGAGGAAAGCTGTTTGGCCCGGTGGCTGGACTTGTACACTGGGACCGGCTCTGGGCTCAGATAGTGAACTGAGCCCAATCCCAGAACACATGTGCACGCAGCATGTTCTCAATGATGGGCACACAGCGAGGGCAGGTAAAGAGATTGACAGGGCTGGTAAAACCTTTGTGGATTTTTTGACCGATATGGCGGTCCAGCTGGATTTGTCCCGGTGTGCCCGATGGCCATTCCATCTATGGCTGTTCTGATTCTAATGGCGTTTCCGAGGATGAGGCACTCAGCAGCTGCTGACCGAAGACTGGGTGGTCGACAAAGCCTTTTAGCCAACAGATGGTGTTGCTGAGTTTCTCAACCATTCCCAACCGACCAGTTCCCCAATGTTTATGCCCGGTAGGCCACAGGGCTTAGTATTCACCAGCAGAAACCCTGATACTGTCGTTCACCATGGCCTATACTAATGTATCAACACTGCATATCACAGCCTGATCTGTCAGGATGCAATAGTTTGGGAAGTTTTTAAACAGAGTGAGCTATTGATGAATTGGTTCCCTCACACTTTGTGTTATTTTATTAAAAAGCACTAATTTCTCAAAAACATCACACACCCTCTTGTTTGAACAACACCCAGCATGGTTGTTTGACAGACTCCTCCATCTCCTCCTGAGTTATAGCTGCAAGCTCATTAGACGTAAAGTTGAGTGACTGTGTATACAACTGTTTTGATAATTACGTCTATGATTTGAGCTGGAAATTGTCCTCTCTGTGTAGAAAAACTCATTAGATTTGACTGAGTGCTGAAAAATTAATGAAAGAGAATCTGAGGTATTCCTGTGTAGTTTTAAACAGCACACTGCAATTGTGTGACAGAGCAGTTTCTTCACTCCTCCTGCTGCTGTATATCCTGCACAACAGTATGACTGCCAGGAGGGGCAGGAGCATAATAATTAGAAACTGAATATTTACCCATTTAGTCCTAAAGTATTGTCAACATTAAAACCTGCAAATAACCTTGTTGCTGGAAGACACTGACTATACACTGCAAATAGCAGTGGTGCATTTACACACTGTAAGTGGAGGCACTAAGTTACCAAAACACTGACAAGTAAATGGAGTGGTACAGGAAACAGCAGGAAGTCTGGCATACTCCTCTAACTGATGGTATTTAATAAACAGCATTTAAAATTTGTTAGTTTACCAGTGAGACGCATCAATATTTAATGATGCACAATGTGCTGTCTGTTTAGCACTTCTTTCCTCACATCTTTTTGCTGTCCCTCCCAGCAGACAGCTCTCAGATGTGGGACTCACGGGCTTCTTTTCAGGCTGTAATCTGACTGAGACATCAGATACAAAGCAGCCTTGCTTACAGCTGCTTACTTTCTTCTACCTCAGACTGGCCTGATATTACGCCAGAGACTGATGCGACTCTTCTCTGACATCCTATTGATTTTTAAGCCTCTACTACTTTGGCTGATGGTGTCTGTTGTTACCACGTCCTTCCAGTGCACCTGTTGATGAGCCAGTGAAAGCTAAGTTGTGACTTTCTTGCCTTGCACATGTTGTTTTACAGGTATGGATGAGAACATAGTTTGGCACAGCATTAGCAGGAGGTCCTACCGTCTGTATCAGAAAAAGTGCAACGTGCCAAACAAACACATCCTGAGTGTCTGGGTGAAAGTACACCTATCTTCCAGCAATGTGTGGCTGAATCATGCTCTGCTGTGATCAAAGACAGAGCAAACTGCAGTGAGGTGAAAAGGCCCAGCACCACTACATCATCCTCTGAGTTTACACTAGGGGCCCTTTAGCACCTGGTATTAACATGCGGTCTGCATCTGATTACATTATCAGGATAATTATATTTGATCACAAATCTATGCATGTAGACCTTGATAGCATTTCAGTTGTAATACGTTCTTCAAGCATTTACACTTTCATTGAAATGTATTTCTGTTTATCCAGATACAAAATGCCTGCAACAATGTACCCGCATTGTAAAAGATAATGCAAAAGATTCAAACCATATAAAAGCAATGTTATTAAAGCACAACAACTGAAATGTATAGTGAAGCTAATGAGAATAGAAAAAAGGAGAAACAGACACTCAGCTAATGATTGGTTTTAACCAATGTAAAGGTGTGAAAGACAGAATATGTACATGTGGATCTGCGGCTCTGTGATGTATACCTGCATATTTGTTAAGGCTCAGTCAGAGAGACCTGGTGCATCCATGGCATTTAAGTCAAGTTAGAACAGTCAGCTTTCAGTGTGTAGGAAGACCTTGACTGGGAGTGGTTTGGTACCAAGTCAGTGGCTTTGTTGGAGTGTGGAAAAAAAAAAAAGTTTGTGGTCTTAATACTTCTTAGCCAGTGCTTAAGCCTGTTATCTGTGCCTGTGTGCTCTGCCACTGGCACACTCTCTGCTCTGTTGTGCTTGTTTTCAGCAGTCAGCCTAGACACCATCACACAGTTAGTTGGAGCTGTATGGAGCAGACATGGTGGTGACTCCTTCCAATCGCAGAAACAGAAAGCCAAAGGCTTCTTCTTGTTGTAGATGTAGCAGCAGTGTAAATGAAGAATCGGTTTCGTACCATTTTGATTTCATACCTGGCGGTGATATCCAACTCCAGCAGGCAGAGCTGATTCATGACCAGAAGCCGTAAACACACACTCGATTCTTATGACAAGAGCTGGCAGAAGCTAGCGTTTACATTGGCGAACCAACAAGCTGATAACACTTTATCAGCTCTGATGAATGTGCTGGAAAAACAGATAAATAGAGAATAACCAGCCTCATTAATTTGTTCTTACCAGTCACAACATTTACAGAAAATCACTCAGCAAACATGGATTCAGTGAAAACAACATTGTGCAGTTATGTATGTTCTTTTTTCATCCTGTAATTAACTCAATCTCATGCATGTAATTAATCTCATACATGTACATGTACATACATGTACACATGCACAGGGGACTTGATCAATGAATGTACTGGGCCTGATGCACATGCATGATGTGTGGAGTATTACAATGGCAGGCGAGATTGTTGACTGCCTCTTTGGTCCTCTTTGTTGCAATGTTAACACACACACACAGTTGCTCTTCTCCTGTTGTGTTTCTGACAAAGTGTTAAATGATTCAAGTCTAAATGTGATTAATAAGAACTAATCAAAACTTCTTTTTTTTTTA
The DNA here is from genome assembly GCF_046630095.1 of Trachinotus anak. NCBI lineage: Eukaryota > Metazoa > Chordata > Actinopteri > Carangiformes > Carangidae > Trachinotus > Trachinotus anak. The sequence continues at coordinate 3,719,965 of NW_027273871.1, forward strand.
TAAGTAGCAGTGGCAAAATGATCATTTCCCAATCAAATGTGGTAAAAATGTTGAATTTTAGTCCTCTTGATATGGTCAGGGATTGTTATCCTAGAGATAAGAACCTCCAATATTTGCCACCTGGTGTCTTGTATCACCTAAAATCCCTCAGTGGCATTCGGTGAACACACACCTGAGCCAGCCGTTTGGTAGGTTAACACCACCAGGTCGCCCAGAATTATAGGTTTGACAGGGTCATGATCTTGCAGTATTGAATGAAACCTGCCAAACTGGAACATGCGAGTAACTCAAATGCTCATGCTGTGTGTTGGCTGCATCAGTTGATACTGTGGGAGGACTCATTCACTTCAACAGAAGACTTGAGAAAAGATGAAAGTGCTTCCCTGTTATGTGGCTGTTGACATAAAGAGAACTCTTGCCCTAAGAACACATTTTTGCAACTACAATTTACTTTGAAACAGCGGAAAGTGAAAGTGAAATAACATGGCTCTTTATTTCTCTGTGCTTGCAGTCATAATGAAAATCACTGTGTATTTTCCAGAGAGGCCAGCCATATTCTAAACATATTCACTTATTTATTCATTTGCACTGGCAGGCAATCTCCAAACAGTTCACATCTCAGTGTCACAACAGTCCACATGTTACTTTGTCGGTTTTTAAAGTATAGACTGTAGAGCAATTGTTCCTCAGATCCCTAATGTTCTGCTGTATGTCATCAGCTCAGATCTTTTCCTCCCACCATAAATTTTCCACTTAGGTCCAAGGGGATGAGTCAGGGGATTGATGTGATATCATAAAAGAATATTGCCAGATGACATCAGTTGTCAAAATTAAAATGTTAAAGGGGGAGATGATAGTCCATGAGGTACAATGATGACAAAAGGTCCCATATTAGAGCTTGACTGATACGTCAACAGGCCAGACTCATCAGCCAGTATCAGGTTATCAGAGATGTGTTGGCTTATCAGCAAAAAAAGAATCAGAAAATGTTTTTGTGTTCATTCTTAAACTGTCAGATGTGTTTACTCAGACATTACTTTATGGTAAAATGTTTGTTAATGTTCATTAATTAATTTAACAAGGTTTTCAGACAATATATGAATGTTTTATTAGTCTCAAGTCTTGTGATATGCTATATTTTTCTGATGAAGATCGTACAAATCCCATGAAAAGAAAAAAACCATCAATGAACTCATCAGACTAATAAGTCGTCTGTGTAGCCAAACCTCGTAGGTTTTCTTCCTCTGTGCCACAGACCTCTGCTATCATCCAAAATCTACTAAAACAACTGCAGTGCTGCACTTGGTGACATGTTCCTGTATTAATATGAACATGATGGGCAGGATAGGAAAGTCAGAAAGTACTGAGAGACAGATGCTGACATGTTCACACATGGTGAGTTTTAGGCTGCTGGTTCTCCTGATCCTCATTTACTCTATTACTACACAGTGGATTCAAAAGGACTTGTTTCTTTTGGGGAAATTTGAGAAGATTGATGTCACCAGTCTTTGTATGGGTCAAACATTGTGTAGCATCGTTCAGTGCACTATTATGTTTTTACATGAATTTAAGAGGTATAGAGGGGCTGCAGATCATCTCTAAATGCAACTTCATGGACTCAGCCAATATGGAGTCCAAGCTGTGGGTGGGCTCATATTAAGACATTTCTCTTTGAATATCTGTGACCTTTTCAGCCTTGTACTTTCGCTCCCATTGCTTCAAAGTTACTTGTTCGCTCTCTCATTTGCCCTTTACCTGCCCCCTCTTCTCGAGCACTTGAGAGGGCTGAGATGATTAGCACTTTAGTAAAGTAAAAGGACAGCAGGTCTTTGCTTCAGATAGATTAATAAGTTGACCTTGGCATCTGCCTTTCACAGCCGTTTTATTTTCTATTTATCAAGTTGATGTGATTTGCTGGCTATTAAAAAGCATGAATGAGGAAGTGTTTCATGGTGAATATGACTGGACAAAATGGTGTGAATAGGAGAAAGCTAATGACCAACACAGCATATTTTACTCGTAATACAGATGCAAAGTATTTTGCTAATAAGAACTGTGGCTTGGTTGATTGCATGCTGGGAACGAGGAAACGTGTAATAAAGTGGAGGAAAACAGTCTAGTCTACTCCTCTGTGCTCAGACTTTGTTTTTACGGGGGCCTGCACGGCACGTGTGCAACTCCAATGAGAGACTTAAATGTCAGTCTCATAATGAGATGTCTTTTTTTCTTTTTTTTACCATTTCCTGCTTATTTGTGCAGTGTTTATAGTTAACAGCTGAGGATCACCAACCCCTAACCAATACAGAGGAGATAGAGCAAATATGTGTATTTCATTTCCCATATGAGGCCCTGATTATAGCACGACCTCAGTTGTAAAAGGTTGTGATGTAACCTGAGACAGTGCTAATCCTTTAAGCTGACTTAAATTAAACAAGCAAACAATACCACGCCGAGCCGCAGGGATTTAACAGTTGGTAAAACTCTGTGTCTCTGACATCACACCTTTCAAAGTTACGTTTAAAAGGGCACACCTTCAAATTTTTGACAGTGCTTTACCATGCTTTTACTGTTGTGTCATTATCATTAATGGGAAAACATGACCTGCCTTGTACAGGGTAAAAACAGAGGGCCAATTCACTCTCTCACACTTTGACTTTATTTAAAGGTCAACTGAAAATAGCTGCATTTTTTTTCCTCTCTTCGGGACATGAGTCAGTGTTGTTTGTAAAGCTGTGCTGGTCAGACTTCTTGGCCTCATTTACCTTACATCTGGAATGCTTTTCATGTGTGACTTTGTGCACTGTATGTGTTGTGTGAAAGTTGTTTACAGTGTCACTAATTTCTCTTTTTTCTCTGCCTCTCCCTTCCCTGCTCCTTTTGGATCACATGGTGACTTCTTTTGGTGTCTCCTTCGATAGGTGAGTTATCTGAGTTATTTTTCTATACCATGAAAGAAGCTCTTAGGGACAACTATGTGTTAAAACAAGGGTAAAATATCCAAGGTGACTCTGTCTTCTGGAAATAATGGAGAGCCATTATTTATATGGCTTTTCCCAAAGGCCAATTTACCACTTTACCGGTGGGTCCTAAAGATTGGTGGTTGAGGTTTGTCTCTCAGCTATCTGTCAATCCAAGTCTCTGGTCCAAAGCCAGACACCTTTACAAGGTGTCTTGAAAAGTCATAACTCATATCTCTTAACTATGCTATGAATATTCATGGTTCCCAGAAAATGCTCAAAATCCAGTGGTTGTAGTTTCTTAAATGTGAATATTTCCCTTTTTTCTGATTTTCTCTACTAAACTGTGTCTCTTTGGGTGTTGGACTGTCAGAAAAACACAAGTGATTTAAAGATGTCACATTGAGCTTTGGGAAACTCTCATAGTCGTTTTCAGTATTTTATTTACATGTCTTCTTTAGATTCATAAACCAGAAGATTAATCAATACATAGAGAAAATAATCAGCAGAAAACGTCCTTCTTTCAATTCAATTCATTTTCATTTGTTTTCCACTAAAATACCCTGACTTACATCAATATCCACTCTTCTAAAAAAGCATTTTTCATGGTTACATTTAGACGCTCACACCACTTGATTAAGTTTAAGAGACCATATTTCCATAAATGTGACCAAAGTGCTTTTGTTGCCTAAACGTGGCCACGCGCAGACTCACGAGTCTGCAGCATCACACTGTACCCCACCATTCATCTTACCGCCTCCCTATTAATTCTGTGTGTTAAAAAAAACATTGCACTTTTCCTCATTTAAAGAGCTCTTCCATTAAGTATTATCCCTGAAGCATTTACATTTTCTGATAAAGCATCTGTGGCAATACAAATTACTAGTGCATAAACATGATTGCCAGGAGACGGGGTTGAGAGTGTGGGCTACATGCCAGTGAATGGCAATCACATCAATGCGTGAGAGTAAATAATGCTGAAATGAAGCTGTCAGCATGTCTGTCATGGTTGGCTATGTTGTGAACATGACAGCTAGTGCAGGATATAGGACATGACTGTAATGACTTTCTTGAGATAATGTTGCAGATAATAAAGCGTGGTTATAGGACACACACACACGTACACAAACCCCTCAGCACTGTTGCAACCTCACCTTCCAAAGACCTCATAAATATTACAAGCTTCCCTAGTTTTGTTTTCATCTTAAATTTCCAAATCTGGTTGTGATTAAGCCGCTCAGCGAGAGCCCCTGGATGCCGGCCAAGCTCCTCACCACACGGATCCCTCCTTAAATGCTCCCGTCTGCTCCCAGCCGTCCGCCACTGTTCATTTATTCAAAAGAGAGGGGCCCTGGCAGCCCGCTAAACCCACTGTCCCAAGGTCTGGGGTCTTCTCCACAGGGAGTATCCAGTTTCAGCCTTCTGCTCCATGAGGTGATCCATGATGGAGCTTTGTTCATAGCACTTAAGTTTCAGCTCAGAATGTATCATGGTCTACTCACAGCTTGGATTGTGTGCAGCCCTCATAGGACCACATGAAAGCTATTTTAAACTCAGGAGCACTCACCAGCATAGTATTTAAATATAATATAGAACCATACTGGTCTTCTTCTTCTTCTTCATCCTCTTCTTCGTCTTTGTCTTCATCTTCTTCTTCTTCTTCTTCTTCTTCTTCTTCTTCTTCTTCTTCATCTTCTTCTTCGTCTTCTTCTTCTTCCTGCTCTATTATTATTTAGCCCTTTAAAGGGCTAAAATTTTAAAATGAATATTTTCTCATCTTATTGTTTTCTTACTCCACTGCTGTCTTGCCATGTAGTTTGGTTTTGATTTTGACTGGAGGCAATAGCAGAGGCATGTGGTGGTAGAATAACCATCTGTGCTAGCTGCAAAACCAGTGGTAAAGAGACTAAAAAGGTAGGGCTAATTAGAAATAATGAGCTGCACAGGTTGCCCCTGTTACTGATATCGTACAGAAATTTGAGCTCACCACTGAGATCCAGCCTCAAAAGAAAAATTGCCTAACCAACGCTCCTGACATAAATGTTTCCACTACACAGTCTTAGTATCTCATTTCATTAAGTGGCTTAATTAACCACTTCTAATTCTATGCACATTAAAATAACAAGCCCAAATGTGAAGATTGTTATTGATTATGCCTGTCATTTCATAAAGGCAGCACGAGATGTGTTTCATTATTGAATGGGACTGCATGAAGAATGAAATCAGAATGTGATTGATAAATGCAATCAACAAGTGAAGAAACATTCCAATGAAGATTGGAACACGAATGTAGTTCATTGTAGGCCCTGTGTAATATTCCTCCTATCAAACATGTCGTAGTAGAGAAATGAAGATACCAGTTCTGGTAGGAGCGAGAAATCTCATGAAAATAGACCAAAACTAGAAACATTTTGCAACATTTAGGTGAACTGTCTTTACTGTTATTAAAGACAGATCACCAGTGGTAATATAGTGCAACTTTTTTAATCTGTGTTTTCAAGTATATTTTGATTCTCCAGTGAGTCACTCTCTCACATGTGATTTTAAGTGTGGACGCAATTGCTGAACATGAGGAGATAAATCATCATCATCATCTTAGCACCAACTTGTGTTTCTAATTTATTTCATTAGAGCACAACATTTTTCTTTATACAGTATCTCTGAGTCATGGGCTGGCAACCTCTGTGTTGTGCATAAGAAAGCTGACAAATGCAGGTCTAATTGAATGCTGATCACATGCCCCTGGCATCACTGCGTGCTGTAATCCTGGGGCCGGATTGACAGCCTCCTTTCAGGACTATATCACCTACACACACTGGCATGCTCCTGTGTGTTAGGGGTAGGCTGGCAGACGGGATAATTGCAGGAGAGAATACATCCCAGGAAGAGAAAACTACAGAGGGAATGAAACATTTTACAGCATCAAAACAACAACTTGGCATTTTTCCTTTCATATTTTTTGGAAGATGACAAATGCCTTGTTTAAAGTCCGTAATGGCTGCGTACCTGTTAGAGGTGTACTTTCTTATGCATCACTGTTTTTGTAGATAGATTTTCTAGTAGACATAAGAAGAATAAGAAGAAAGAAATAATGAAGTGAAATCTAGCCATTAGAAATGCTACAAAATCTGATTACTGTATTCTAATGACTGATATTCAGCAATCCACACATATAAAACAATCAAACAAAACCCTCAGATGCTTGGAGGATGGGAAAACATGTTTAACAAACAGTTGTGCCATTTTTATTCTAGAATCAATGGCTCAATTATAGGATTGGACACTTCACTGTGTCTTTGCTGGAATTACTAAGAAGCAGTTCCTATGAAAACTGTTGGCAGTGTAATATGTTAATAATTGATTCGAATGTAATCCAAGACCAAGCTAGTGTTTTTCATGTTTTCACCCTATAAATTATATTTTATATCCCTGCTTGTTGAACCTGTTTGACCTGTTACCAAGGTAACAACTGTACCATATGAGTTATGATGGTTGGCTGCTGACAATATTGCTTTGACGACCTTAGGTATGTTTTGATAGAACCAAAATTAGAAGGCATACATTAAGCACATATGGACATTGTCATCATGTAATTTCTGTCTCCATGAATGCAGATATGTTGAAAGGAAAATAATGGCACCTGTGAATCCTCCTTGTAATTTTCAGTGTTATTCTTATGCTTTACCTTTGCTAAATACCAAATCCTCTTGTTCTGTAAGTCTGTACAACTGAAGAGGCGGCCTGCTGGTATTATCCTCTTCAGCCTGTACTTAAGTCACATTTTTTTTCATTGGTGAATAGTTCACAGTGGGTGTCAAGGGGGTGTGGCTGCTGGAACAATGCTGCTGGGCAGAAAATAGAAGGTAGAGATAGCTGCTTTTTAAAGGTGGACATCCTGAGGTGTTCAGGCAGGGGGCCAGCAGTCCCACCTCCCACCTGTGTGGAAGCGCTTGGAGGCCTGTCTAATCAGCCACGGTCACAGCGCTGAGTGAGCGATGAGAATGTTTACTTCTCATTCCACATACCCACCGTGAGCTCTTATGGGCCTGCCCTGCTATTTTTGCATGCCCTCGCCCTATTGGACAGCTGTGAAGGATTGCATCGGCTGCTTGCGGCACATGGCATTCTCTTCCATCTGTCGCCGGCATGCTGAGCCAGTTGCAAACCAGGTCGACTCCAACAACCCCACCCCTTCACAGCCATGGCTTGTTAATGACTCCACTACCTTAAAGACATCCAGATCATTTCCAAGTCACTCCCACAGCCCTGGCACACCCATCCCCAGCTGTCCGTCAAAACAACAACAACATACCAAAATGTTGTAGACATTCTTAGAGGCCTCAGATTTTTGAACAACATATAGCCTGGGCTCCATTTTTTCAAAGACGGCCACGCTCACACTTCCCCCCTACTAAAAAAGAGAACATGGCCTGCTGCCCTCAAAATTGCCCCCTAAGCAGCCACAATTACAACCTTTAAGGGATGGCTGAGCGTGCCAGCGTGAGGGAGGAGGGGAGAGCTCTCAGAAAGGGGTCAGATGAAATGTGGGTAAGTCAAGGATTTGACTGCTGTTGTGAGGGGCTTTCATCTTAAGTTTAAAGAACGTGTCATTATACATGCAGGACCAGAAAATGGTAACTATATATATCCAACAAACAGCTGTGAAAAAAATTAATGTTATTTACAGTCCAGGGTTTGTCATGATTCTTAATTTGACATGTCTTGCGATTACCAAAGTAGTAGCTAACATGGCTCGAACGCTCACAGATGGTGCAAGAGCACTGTAAACAATAGTAAAGTACATTCTGCTCAGTACTTTTATCACACGTGCTTTAAGAGTTATTCATTTTACTATGGTTATAATCCTGTGATTCCTGTGATGTGCTAATACCAGTACACTACAGTGTATCAGCACTTCTGACTGTGAGATGTCACCAGCTTGTCCTCTCCGGGTGTTTTCAGCGTGGCTCACAGAAAGCTGTTTACGCCTCAGATAAGTAAAATTGAGCTATGTCCCTTTCTTCTGAATGGATTACAGCTAAGCTGAAGTCTTTGTGTCTGGTGTGTTTTAAATAATTCCAGTCAGTCTCAACCCTAATCCTCCTGCTGCTTGTCATCATAATGATTAATAGTGTTAAAACTTCCTTTACTTCACTGTAGAGCCTGACCTTAGTGCAGTTCACAGAGAGCCCTGTTGTCCAATGTGCTCCCACAGGACAAAGACAGTCTCCAATAGCTAATCTCCTTTCAACACTATAACATGGACTATAAAACATGCCTGCAAATTCACCTTTTCACCTTTTGATATGTTAAACAGAAAAGACTGCTCTTATCAACTTATAGCTAATAATTGTGAATATTTTGTGGGCTTTCCCAACATGTACCGGACAGTGATGTGTTAATCTAAAAGAAAAACACAAAAGAGATTCTGTAGGTGTAAGATTTTTCATTTACAAATATATATACATCTATACAACCTGGCATGTGTAATTGTAGGTTTTCAGTGGATTGAAAATAAAATATAAAGATGTATTTACATTTCAAGGTGAAGTTACTGGTTGTATTCTCAGCTTGTGGCTGAAATTTGTTGTGTCTAAGGACAATATTTTTCAGCAGGGAAACCTCCTCTCTCGAGCTTGTATTATGAAAATTACCATAATGCTGTTAAGCCTCCACTTTTCTTCAACCCAATTTAATGAAATCAGCACATTTCAGATGCAAATGTGAGGTAATGCAGAAGGTTTTCTTTATGAATGAGCTCCTAAAATTAGGATTTCCAGAGAGGTACAGTTATGACTGCATAGTAGCCCCACAGCCCCCAGATATGTTGACTCAAGAATGGACTGACCAGAGCAGAGAGTATGGCTGTCAAGATGTGTTGAGGCAGCTCAGGCCACATCACGCCAGTTTCCTCTAAGCGTGGGTGTAGACTTTAATTGCATGGAGGCTAATATCAGGCTAATGGAAAACAGCTGCCAGGGGGCCTGACAGACAGAAAGCTAGTAAACGATGGCTGCTCAGTCAGAGATGCCCCAAACATTAATGTGAGAAGCCGCTGAAGAGCCCATTGGGACCTTGTTGGCTCTTTCTTCAAGTACGTGACTTGAAACGCTGAGTGCCGCCCGAAAAATTACAGGTAGTGGCAGAGGGAAGTCTGTGACCACCAGCTATTTTTTTTTTTTTTTTTTTTTCTTACATTTAGACCATTATCTCCCTTTATCTTTATCCAGAGAAGTGTCTTTCTGCCAAAGATACTTAGCAGCAGTAAATTCAGGGCTTATGGAATTTACAAGCAAACAAGTACCTTTCTCCCCTAACCAACATAGGACAGAAAACTCTTTTTTTTTTTCTTTTTTTTTTATTGATACGTACAGTATACACTAATGAGAAAACATGTCTCAGTACGTTCTTTGGCAACCACTAGCCTTCAGAAAAGCTTCAGTGCTCCTTGGCCAAGATTCTTCAAGTGTCTACAACTATATTAGCACTATATTAGCACATTTGTTAGCTGTTTTTGTGCCGTTCTTACACAATCCAGGGTAATTATATTTCTCTCATATCCTTGTTTATTACTAGAAAGAACTCTGTGTTTTTGTTTTTTTTTTCCTAACTGAAAACTACCCAACAGCAGCTCTTTGCTTTGCAGTTACCACATTTCTACCTTCTGATTTGCAGTTTTTCAGAAAACAGAAACAGTGGAAACCTCCAGCTGACTACCTTTATCGTAGTAAACAAAATGAACCAATCAGCTTGGTCTGTTTACTCATGAGTATGCGCCGTGAGAGCAGGAGCCGCGCTGATAGCCTGCGCCATATGGTGCAACCAGGCAAACGGTTGGAAATCGATGTATTCGGGAAGCTGCTCAACTGCCATCTTGTGCCTGCGCCACGGAGAGTGATGGGGCGGGGGAGGCAGCGGGTGGGGGCTGAGCTAGAAAGTTGGAGCACCCAGTCCCACCCACATTGATCATAGGGAGACCAGTGTCTGCATATAATCAGATCTCTGCTGAGAGCCCCACCAAAACTTGATTAAAGGCTGGACTCTTGGCGTTTTTACTGGCCTTCTCTGCCACTTAACCAGCCTTTCACCACCTGCTCCTGTAAAAGTATCCGCTGCTATAATGCTTATTTATGTGTTTATTGGCTTTGAGCCATTAAGGAAGCTGTATGTCTCCTTCTCTCTCGCTCAACCTCTGCACTACCCGACAATTTCTATCCCATGAATGGGCATGATCTGTAGCTGAAGAGAGGGCTTGTCAGAGGTTGTTGGATAGCTGAGGGTAAAAACTGGGGCTGAACTGCTTCTCATTTCCTTTATCTGCAGGTACTTATATTTACAGACAGGCTGAGAATCTTCTGTTTTTCTCTCTTGAGCTTTTCTTTGCTCTCCAGCTCCAAGCTACATATGTACACTACATGTTTTGAACTGTAAATGTTTTTAATGTAACTCCACAGAACTATGCCGAGGATCTTATCGATAAAGTAACTAAAAGAATCATACCTGTCATTGCAGTCTGCCACACCTACACTATCAATCAAAAGTTAATGAAATTAATTGCAGGTTGCTTTCCTTTCACCTTCTATCCAGCTCATCCCAAACCAGCTCCATGGGGTTTTAGCCTGGGTACTGTGCTGCTCTTCCATCACTTGAATCCACCGTCTGGTTCTGTTCTTCTAATGTTTTAGGCCATTATCTTGCTGTAGGACAAACCCCTGACTAACCAGTCTGTCTTTCTTTGCTACCTTCTTTTATATCACCATTTTGAAGCAGTATACAGTATACCATAATATACAGTACAGTAATACAGTAAAAGTACACAGTTCTAACACCGTCTTTGTACAAACAGTTTGTAAGCAATCAACAAAAGATGGGCACCTGTAGGAACTGTTTGCTGTATTTTCTTCCACTGCTGCAGGAGAGCTATAAGTGTCATCATATAACCGCTTTGTGTGAAATTTACGTGATTGTAGACCTTTGTACCATTTAGTTTTACTCACTGGTCTTGAACTGCTTTAATTTCACCAAAAACTAGAAAGATTTGGGGTGTCCTCAAACTTTTGACCAATAGTCTACTTGACTCCATCAGGACTACTTGCTATGAATTTTCAAAAATCTGTCTGCAAGTATTCTTTGAAACTTTGTGAACATAGCCTCAGGTATTTTAAATAATTGAAGGGAGTCAGCTTTATTTTCACATTGATAAATTGTGTCCTGTTCTGCAGCTGATTGCCAGCTGGCTTTGAGCATCAGTACTGAACAGACTGGAGAGCACATGGATTTCTGCATGAGTTGAATTTCATGGGAATATATGTAGGCCTATTAATTAACTGTCAATAGACGGCCAGTGGCAAGACATTTTAGCTTATTACAGATAATGCCATGGATTCAATTAAAGATAATTATGATGATAATGTTAAGTCCAAGTTGGTGCTGCCATAAGAGCAGATGACAGGTAATCAGCGCCTCATACAGTGTAGTCAAATAGAGCAAGGAAAAAAGCCAGATGCCCTCTTGCTGAAATTTAATTTGTCTGCCACTGTATCTGTAATGGCTGGAAGTATCTCAGAAGAGCAGAAATTGATGGGCTCTCTTCAAAATGGGTTTTAAGACTGGCTGTCTTCCTGCTGTCAGGAAAAGTATTTCTGTGCACAGGAAATTGTCTCCTGGGTGTCCTGATGTATGCTCTGTTAAATATTTGAATTTCCAGATTGAGGTGACAACAAACCATCTACTTCTGTTTGCTCCATTGGCCCTCGTCTCGGTGCTGCACTGGCTGCTGCTTCTTCAATATCTGTGGCAGTGGTGTTGTGACTTACTGACTCAATTCACAGAAGGCTGCGGTTTGCACAAGGAAATTTGAGAGTAAGACGGCCTTGAAATGGAGTCATTCTGGTCTAGGTTATGGAGGGAAAGATGACCATATTCATTCCTTTTAAGTTCTGATTCACAGAGCAGCTGAAAGCTTCCTTATCCATGTTTTGAGAGATTTTATGAACTCTAAATTTACTGAGAGAAGTAATTTCCTATTCTGATCTGTACCACACGAGTATGTGGTGCAAAATCAAAACGTAAGGAAAATGACTTGCATGTGACGTGTATTGGGAAAGTTAATCACAATTTTCCTTATTTGGCGTTTTGATGATGATGGAGAGCACTTTCTAAGAAGCTGCTCCAAAATCTCTCATAGGAGTTAAATTGAGTTGAAAGTTTAATACTTAACCATTCATGCACTGCACTGAGGCAGCCTGTTTCTTCCTGTACCAAACTGTGCATCTTAAAAGAAACCTCAAGAATCTCAAAATCTGTATATGGACCCCCCCCCCAAAAAAAAAAAAAAAAAGCAGTGAAAAAAGTTATAAAAACTGTGTTGCTGCACATACAAACAAGCCAAAGGACTCCACTGATGTCTCAGGTCCTTACTTTCAAGAATCTTTACAATTATTGATCTTGACAGTTGAGAAAAAATGCTGGATTCCAGTAGTGACAGCAGATCCCCAGGGCCGCTCATGTCAGGCATTGACTGCACCTGAACTCCTGAGGAGGTGTTTGTGTAAGAAGGTGAAAAAGATATTTCAAGTTAGAAAAGTGCTTTAAGATACAAAACCTGTCCCAGACTATAAATCACACTGGAAAAATAACTTTACTTTGTTAGATGGATCATTTTGACCATCTAAGATGAACAGAAATCTTTTTCAGGACAGTGAAGGCTATGTAAAGTCATCCTTAGGACATGGTGGCTGTAATGATAATGACCAATTTGCAAAATTTCAGAGATCAGTCACTACCTGATCAACCACATAGATAGTTGTATTTAAACCCTTATGAAAAGATTGTGATTTTGGTTAGAATAAGTACTTCCTCAATGGCGATCTTTCTTGTCATGGTTATAATAATAATGTGGGTATCTTTGTCAAATGGTCATGAATATAAGAAACATGAAAAGCTACTTTTACGAGGGAATCTAACACCGCTGTCCTAAATGATATTCCTGTGTTTTGTTGACCCATCCATCCACCCCAGCACCCTCCTGATGCGGACTTTGTCACTACGTCACTGCAGTTTTCCCTTTGCTCCTGTCATAAATACTACAGCTGCTGGATATCGTCTAACAACAAAATCTAACTATGGATTGTAATAACCTGCTGCACAGATGGCCTGTGGGCTTGTTTTCTTTTATAGGGCAGTATCATGCATTGTTACTCCAAAAATGTTACATGCGGCATCTGAGCATGATGAAAAATACTAGAAAGAACTTCGAGTGCACAAACCTCCACCAAGGCTGCACAGTCCTCTAACTGTGGGGCTGTTTAAGAAGATGACGTAGCAGTAGGCTCTTCAAGGAACTAGGAATAATACAGAATTTAGTTGGTCAGTGAATACTTAAATCTTGGATGATTATGCAAATTTTGAAGTTATAGCCATTTAAATTCATTATGTTGCCGTATAGAAAGCGAGCAGCATCATTATCTCTTAAGGTTGATAGATCTCAGTGGTGAACTGATATTTTGCAGATAAAGTCCTGTTAAACTGTAATGAGGTTCGTAATTTCAGTCGCCGGTACTTTTGTCTTCACACATACCACAGCTGGTCTTTTCACCAGCACGTGAAGCCATAACACCGCTGTGAAGCCCGACTTTGTTGCTTTTCTAATTCAAAGGTAATTTCAGCAACATAACAAATAATCTTTCCAATGTTTTTGTTGCCCCCAGATTAGTTTCCTCACAACAGTAGTTGTTGTGAGACTGCTAGCTGAGGGAGTGTTCGTGTTTGTTTGTCTGTGGCCCGGTGTGGAGCTGTGGGGATTAGAAGGTAGTTAAAGATTTCCACCCGTCGTACGCAGTTAAGCTGAAGAATTGTAAACACTAATCCAAGTGCTTGCTCACTGACCATTGAATGTGTTCTCCTTAATGTGAATCACTAACGGTGGAGAGCCACACTCTTGTAGATCTACTTACAAAGGGAGAAAACCCATTGTATAAAGAAATTCGCTGAACTACTGATTGGCGAAATATCACCATGAGCTGATTTTTATGCACAATGTACCAAACAGTTTTTTAACAGAGTCTTGGGAGCTTAGGTGGAAGGCAAAAAGGCTGATAGCTTTTTTTAGTGCTGGCTGGTTAAAGTGAAGGATTTTAGAAAAGTAATCTCCGAGACCATGGTGTAAAGAATTGTTTCATAAATCAACAGGCTGGGCTTGCAGCCTTGCCAACAATAATATCATCTATCCATCACTACTGAATATTAAAAATGACCCTTGCTTATACAAACTGCAATAATTTAACTGGCAATCCCCTACTGTCAGTCATCTGTCTGCACCAAAGAACTGCTGGATTATTTGATTCCGCTTTGTTCTAAAAACACTCTACACACACACTCAACAAAGGGTCTTATTTGAAATTCCTGCGGTTTCTTTTCAGTGGTCATCTCAAGTACATGTCAGTGAGATCGCACTAATGCTATCACACTTGAAAAGGGAATAAGATCTGTCTCTTCCACACTAACAAAGACAAGCAGATGATTCGAGTCTTTCCTTTCCGCCACTTGGCTCCAAGAACAAAGCGAAGGAACCTTAGCTGGCTCCTTGTGTGCAGTTTCCCAGTGGCTGGGGGCTGATAAGGCTCATGATAAACACTGAAAATGACTCCAGAGCCCAGAGGACAGCTAAAACAAAATGAGCTGACAATACTCATTTTCATGGGCCCAAATTTAGATTGTTATGATTTCAGTAATGATTTTCTCTCAGCTGTGGGAAAGTAAGTAATTAAACCTAATGAGAGAAATGGTAAGAACTCAAAATAGGCCTGCTCCTGGGCTATTATTTTAATACTTTGTTTTAGATACAGGTGAATGTTTTGTTATCTATTTCGGTGCTAATGGGATAAATTAGCTGGATGCATTATCCACTTTAGTCTGTCGACTGCCTAAGCTGCCTGGTTTAACTCCTTTATGTACATGCAGCTATTGACTTAATGTGAAATCAAATACTTTTTTATATCTACTGCAGCCACTGGTCCTGCATACAGTCTTTACTGTTGTTTCCATTTTCCTTTGCCTTGTGAGGAACAAAATGAAAGGCATTTAGAGTCCATAACTAACGAGATCAAAATGGTGGTGCAGACTGCATGTGGATAAGAGCCTGGGATAATTGAGTTTGAGTACTAAATCAGAATGTACTCAGACTTGCAACTGAGGTTTGAAAGTCAGTAATCTCACTATCTCCTGATCACTAACCCTGACCGCACAGTATAGAAAGCTCATTAGAAATCCAAACTATAACCTTTTAAATATGTACTACAGGCCTCCACTGAAGAAATTTCACTTTTGGACTCAGATCTGCAAAAAAAGATCTGCACCTTTGTTCCAGTCTCATTTTTTTTTTTTTTTTGTCAACAGAGAGCATACTGTTCTATAGTTCCAGCTCACTGACAGGGGGTTATTGTTTTTGGGTTACATACTTAGTAGCTGGTCCACTGTTTTGCTATTCTCTTTCATGTGCAGTGTTATTGTTCACACAGGCTAGCTGCACTCCTCCATCCCCATCCAACCCTTCAGCCCCCCTGTACAGAAGGAAGCCTAGAAACATGTGTTGCGGCGTAAGGTTACAGTTTTAGCCCTCACGCCTCCACACAAGTCCGCAGAACTCTTTTCACTGCTTATTGAACTTTACTTCAGGATGGCATGTCCAGTTTAACTTCATTGACTTCATTGGCTTTTTCCCTCCAAGTCTTGCCTGCTTTTGTCTAGACAGCTGTGCACTGCTGGCGTCTTTGTGCTCTCATCCCATACAAGTGGAGAAGGGGAGAGACCCCATATGCTACCAGCTGCTAGACACATTTGCTCGTACTGCTAGTAACTGAACCCACCGAGCAAGAGGGAAAACCTATCTTGGCTGCTGCCATAACTGAATTAAAGGCCCATCTGGGCAATTGCCTTGTTGGTTATATAATGTTCTAAAATGCTTCCTGCCATTTAGAGGTATATACAACATATATAACAGTAGCATTGGATGGATGAAATTGTCAGAATCACTATAAATTTGTTTAACATCGATTCATCTGCTGTCTTGCAACCTGCTCTCACTCCTCACCATCAGAGAAATTTAGCCTTGAGGCTTAGTTAAATTCAGTACATTGTTTGCCTGGGGAACCGGGCTCCATATATGGATCCATTTGCCTGTTTGTAACAAAGAGGGCCAGCTGCATCAACCACACTCCCTTTTAAGAGGCTCCTTTATGGTAGAAGACATCGCTCTAATTTATGTCCCCACGTGGGCCCCTTAAGAAGCATATGAACCAGAGACACATGGTGGGGATAGGGTATTCAATACCCTCAATGGATTTAAGACCCTCCTTACTCAGGGCTGCAGGGAAGAACACATTAGTCCAGCTCAGGTCAAGAGCAGGCCTAAAACTGGTCAAATCAAATCAGGCTGAAGAACAGGGAAAATCATATGTGCATTTAAATATGTCTCCATCCAAATCTAAGAATAGTGCTGAAGGAGTTTCTTACAGATCAACACGCTGTTCTCTTGGCAGCAGCTCTGTACTTTAGCTTTCAATCTAATTATCTAATTACGTGGAAATACAAATTATCACAACTTGTTTCTGTTTCCAGCAAGTTCTTCAAACTTAATGATGTAATACATGATTTGTCATTGTCTTTGAAAAATACAATTTCATGAACTGATGCCTCTGTAGGTGCAAGCAAACCTCTCACACCTTGACAAATCATGGTTGCAAAAACATTCATAGATTTATGTAATTGTTTTCTGACCGGGTTGGGTTTAGACACAAAAAGCACTTGGTTGGGGCACCTCGGTGGCTCACCTGGTAGAGCGTGAACCATTAAGGCTTAGTCCTAACCGCAGTGGCCCAGGGTTTGAATCTGAAACAAATCCTTTGTTGCAAAAAAAACTTGGTTAAGGTAAAGAAAAAACAATGGTTTGGATTAACAGTAGCATGTTAAAGGGTTAGAGAAACATTGTGTTCATGGTTAAGAGAAACCAGTGTTGACTGTTGGTATGAAACAGGAGACATACTTACTGTCTGTCTGTCGGTCAAAATGATACGCTTGGTTACCCATCCATTCACCCCGACCCCCTCCCTACAAATATCAGTCTATATCAATGACACAGTACTTTTCTGACATGCAGGCACTCACTCTGAGTTTCACCGCCAAGTAAAATGGTTGCTTGTTTACAGCCTGTCTGATGGTCTGACTGCTCCTTTGACTCTTTTCAGATCTTTCTTCCCATTTTCAAATCTCAGCAACTACTTTGTTTGGTCCTATGTTATCATTGCCAGAATTTAACTTCAGTGCACAGGATCAGAGGTTAAAATCCTAGAACTGTTTGGTTTCATACCATATTTATTTATTTATTAGCTTTAATAACTCTTTCAGCTGGATCAGTTGATCCCAGAATAAAGATAAAGGAATGCACAATGGATAAAGACCAGGTATTCTGATCAAACTCTGCACATGGGGCATTTCCTCTGCTGCCTCATGCATTTTTTTAATGATTAAACTAAAAGAGTGTTTTACAGTGATAAACATCGTGACCCCAACTGAGAGAAGCTTTTAGCAATAACCCAGCCATGACGTGCTTATTTCTGCCAGGAGCGAGAAAATTAAAATTAAAACTTCACTCCATTTGTTTTTAATATCACAGGCCATGGGCTAACGCTAACAGCAGAGTTATTGCCAGCCAGCTGTACAGATTTGTTCTTTGTGCTTATCACATGGTGCTGGCACATACAGTAGGCAGAGATAAAGTTGCTTCTGAAATACCAAACAGCAGACCAGCATCTGTTAAGCATTGAGCTATTTTTGGAGAGGTTTTCCCTCCTCTTTACCAGAGGGGCTTTACAGTAGATCCGTTTGATTCCAAGCACTCAACTATTTGCATCCCACGTCTCACTGAACGAGTGGACAATAACACTCAGGGTTGTTTTGCCACTGTCAAATTTGGCATCACTCACAAGAGATGTAGTACTACCTAATGTTCTTAGGCCACATGACTAATCATGGGTGGTGTGTTGTAACACTTTCATCGAAGTGGCTTCCCAGCCGGTTTAACTGGCCTATCTGAACAAATGAACAGGTATCTCTTTACATTTCAGTTGCTGTTGTGAGGAGCACGATTATGCATGTTGCAATGATTTACACATATATTGAAAAAGCAGCATCGACTGCAATTCAAAATCCAACCAGGAGCACACGGCCGTTGAATAAAAATGCCTTTGCCCTGCTTCTGTATTATGGCCTCAACAGCTCTCTCATATAGAAGCCAGCTGTGACGACCCCCAGTACCAGCTCGCCTTGATGAAAACATTATGGACCCTTGGCTTTGATGTACACACTTCAATACCGAAGTCACCGTCTGCTCATGCTGAGCCCAATGGTCTCTGGTCAGCACAAAATACAGAGACTTCCATTTGAATTATAATTATAGGGTATTGTTTGCTAATATATTTTACACTTTCCTCACCCTCCTCCAAATCTTTGCAGCTGTGTACATTTAAGAGGATCTTGAAAGATGCCATTTGTTCACTAGACCCAAACAGACGTGGTTTTTATATCGTGCATGGCAGACTCCTCGGGGAAGAAATGCCTCAGAGAATTCATAGTGTGAAGAGTTTAACAGATGACACAATAGAAATGAAATATATGTCTGCTCCACTGGACTTGTAGACTCAGTTGGGAGTTGGGGGGTTGGGGTGAGTGTGGGGGAAGGGGTTGACTTCATATGGCAAAGCTTGCTACCAATTTCCATGTGCTTTACAGCACTGTAGTTGACTGTCATTTGGTCAGCCGTGCACAGACAGCATTCATCCCTATCATTTAGACAGGCAGCCTCTTCCCAATTAATTCAAATACACATTTTCTCTTTGTAGTGATTGTAGAAATCCAGAGATAAAGATGATTGCTTTATTACAGCATGGGTCTTATTTTTGTATTTTTTTGCCTTTCTCTCTGTCGCTTACAATGTACTCACCAAAGTAAATGATCTGGGAGCACAGCGTTATCGCTACAAAGAAGTCCAACAGGGCCAAAACACAGCCAGGCGATTAGACATGTTGTAAACAACCTAACAGATTCTCCTCACTACTTTTCCTCAAAAGGAAAAAACGGGCACACCCACAACACTGGTAATTTCTCATCGCAGAGGAAAAGTCTGTGCATTGACAACTAGGCCAAAGTTGAACAAGGAGGAAGGAAACTAAGTGTTTACAGCAGAAAATTTGGAGAGCAATTTTACAATTTCAATTTCCATTTTTCCTCCGAGTTAGTTTTGCTAACCAGAGGGTTGCCTCACCGCTGACATGGTCAACTAGGAGTGGAAACCTTACTTTTCACTTAAAATCCAAAAAAACTCTGCAATCTAGCATCCTTTCCTATGCAGCCTTGACCTTATGACCTCTCCTGATTTATTTGGAGCTACATACTTTGACAGATAAACTATTCATGGGGCATTGAATTTCTGAAGCCTTCCATTTGCCCACATGCAGGCCAAACAGATAACTCGTGGGTAGTGTAAACCTTGTGGATTTTATCAAGGCAAAGAAAAGGGAAGGGATCTCAAAAATAATGGATGGAAAAAGACACAGGGAGGGGGGTTGGTTCTCTTGCCTTGGGAAACACTTGGAAAGTTATTGGTTACTTCCTAACCTCTGTCTAGACGGAGTTAACAGTCCTGGAGTGTCATCTGGAATATATGTGCTTGCCACACATGATCTAATTGGGATTTTAATATACTGCAGCAGATTTGCTCACTTGATTGAAAAAAAAAATGCATTTACAGTGGCTCATTCCTGATGAACTGGAACACTGGTTTCCATCTGGAAATCTTTTAGGAAAACTGAAATATTTTTAGCCTTCTTACACAGGGGAGTCTGCCTCTTGAATTATTCATGTTGAAAATGGGTGCCTTATGCTGTGTGTTATCTTAAACTGTTTAGTTAAGAAATAGATTTTAAGACCAAGTCGCAGCAATGTAACCATAATCTCCATGTCGACTTCTGAGGAGAGAGTATTCTGTTAGAGAGGACTCCCTGAGGCATGCTTTCAAAGTCTTCCCTCTCTTGAAGGCATTATGAAACAATAACAATTCAAGACACCAGAGAAGCGAACAAAGTTCCCATGGCTGATAGCACTTGTCACACTTAACCTCGTTGTCCTGACAAATTTTCCTGACAGTGTGTTGTCAACCAGCCTGTGAGAGCTTCCCATGCTCTGGAACTCCTCTCATTCACTTTTGTCTTGTTGGCATAAAATTAAGAGGCAGCCATGTAAAAGCTCCCTATGAGCTGAGAGGATGAGAGGTTGTTTGGAGGTCATTGTGGAAACCTGCAGAGCTGAAAGGCGCCAACAATCTCTGGGAAAGTGGTACAATAGAAGCTTGGTCGTTTCAGAGGCAACACAATGGACCCAATTGTCATCTCACCTTTGGCCTATGGTACATTTAGTACCAACCATTAAGACCCATAAATTAATCATCTTGATAATATCTCCTTTCATCCAGTGGCCCTAGAGTCAAATTCATGGGCTTGTTTAAGTTGGTGTACAATTCTGTCTGTGTTTTACAACCATAAACCCTGACATCTTTTTCAGGTGTATTTCCCAAGATTCCAAAAGTTTTCATGGTCTCAAAGTCTTTGCGGACACCTGTTGGAAATGATAATGTCAGAATAGAAACACACAACAAAAGCAACTCTGCAGAGAGGCTGCACCTCACACCTTTGTGAATGATTGATCAAAACCAGTATAGATCAGGGTCTCTCAACTGGACAGCTTCAGTGTGCCCTGTGATGAAATATGTAGTCCAACAGCTGATGTTAAACATGAACATACTGTTTTTTTTTTGTAGATTTAAGAGAATAGATGCTGATCTTTTTGGATTTAAGCTACTATTTTTGAATTCTCATTCTCTCTTCATGCAAATATTACACAGATTTTGTATTTAACGGGCCTTTATATCAGTTGCCTCCAACATGTAAGCCTCCTTAAGGTGTCAAAAGATAAATCTGAAGAATCATGAGATGATAATATGACAATATAGGGATGATACAAAATACACAAGTATTTTTCCAGTCAATCAGTCTTTTCCTGTATAAACTATTCAGTTGAAAGAATATGAGAAATGATAATTGCACTCCAGTCTTTGGCAAACTGTTGAGTGCAATGTGCTACCTACCAGTGCAATCCAAACCAAACTGCCTCATTTATTGTTTGCAGAACTCAGCTACTGTAAGTGGCATTGAATCACATCACTGAGCCTGTATAGCCTACACAGAATGGTTGACCAGCATCTTCCACACCAATCTGTGTCTGTCACAAAGGGAGGGCAGCAGTAGCCCTTGGTATTGGTTGTGTGACTGTGTGAACATGTGGGAATCTATCATTCTCCTTAAAGTTTCAGTCACTGAGTGGTGACTTTTGGGGCACTGCGATGTGTAACTTAGAGCTTGTAACTAAAGCCACTTGGGCAGCACAGTAGCCCATGGGCAGTTGGGTTGTTGGAACAGGACACAGGGAGACATAGGAAGAAATTCTTACATTCCTGCAGTGCTCAGTTATGGTGAGCTTAGTAGAAAGCTCCAAATGCTCATTTTTTCTGACAGTTTAAGCTGGAGTGGATTCATTTGTGTTGGTCAGTATGTCCCTCCGTGAGGGCTTGTCCGCCTGAACGGCTGTGCAGGGTGAATGAAGAGGTAAAACACAGCCGAGACATGAGATTTCTTATGTGATTTCTTATGCCTCACAGTGTGAAGTAAAGAGCACAGCCAGGATGTGAACACGCTTCAATTCAGAGATGTTTAAGCAAGGATGAACTCAAGGCTTTTGGGCACTGGTCCCAAAGCAACAGGGCATGTTGAAAATACATAACAACACCCAACACTGAATATCCAGAACATCCAGCTGCTACACTAGAGCGCAGTGGTGCCAGTGCTGAGACAACTCCAAGAAAATAATTTTCCTGCAAAGAAAATCTCTGGGTTTTTTTGTGGTTTTTTTTTTTTTTTTAACAGTGATCCTCAAATTCATCTCTTCTGGGGAGAACTGTGCTTGCCAGTGCTGAGAGTTTCATTCTCTGCTTCTTAGTACAAATACATCATTGCTTTCATCCTTTATAGCACTGTGAAGCTAAGTGGCTGTTCATTGGTTGTGAAATTTATCTTGCTTTAGCAGGTGGTGAAGGGAATCCACACAAGGATGGCAAAGCCTATACCAAATTTTTCACAGCAACGTTTAAAATGGCAATCACATCTTGTTGTTTTTGTTCCTCCTTTTGTGCTATACTCGAGAGGTAAATAAACCTTTATGGTGGATTACTGCCTGGTTCTGCTGCTTCTCCTCATAGTCTATTGGGTGTCTGTTGTACATTTGACAAACATGATTAAGAGCCTAACTGTTCTACCCCCCTTCTACTGGATAAGTTTATTCTCCTGATGGGTGACCTATTCTTCAATACCCTTGCCAGACCCTGGATTAAGTGATCCCTTGTCCCAGTGGAACTCTTGTTACCTGTCATCAACAATCATAATTGTAAATGTCACAGCTAATTGGCCGTACAGTGACCTTTCCACCAAGAATGTGTGTTGAAGGAAAAGTACACTACCACATACACAAATGGAGTAACCGATTACCTAGAGTAAAGTATGTGTTTTTCCTTTCACCTCCCTTAAACAACATGGGACAACACATAGAGATACAGCCCCAAAACATGCATAAGCAGTGATATTTCAGGCAAGGAATAAATGTATTGGTTGCTAAGCTGTGTTGATATCCTGCCACACACATGCCATGCTCTCTGAAGTTTGATTATTGGTACCAAAAGAATTATATTGTCAGAAAGCTTAACTAAGACACAGCATAGTGACATTTATTCACTCATGTTAAAAAACATATGTGTTGCAAGAATCTTGGTAACATAGACAATTTGCTTGGCTAAGGTTAGCTGTGTCCAGCTTTGTTCATGGTGAAATGGAATCAAAGAAGCAAGCTCTACTAGCATTGCTTCTCACTAGGCAGCACAAGAAGAATAAAATATATATGAAACTGAGCTACTGTGGCAGTTTCCTCCACTTTTGACTTGCACAATTGGTAAACAGTGAAAATGTGCATATCTCTTTTTTCTGTCTTACCTAGAAACAGGAGCGAGAATCAATGAGGACAGAGAGAGAGATTTGGGAAGTGTGAAGCCCAGCTTAACAGAAATATTGAAAGCAGAGCGCTTCCTTATTCCAACACATTACACACAGACAGTTTGTTTACCAACCTGTACATTTTCATTTGACACTTTTTGTGAGTAGAGAGCAATTGTACGGTATGTACAGTATACAAGTACAATACCAGTAATTTGTGCAAATAGCATCTATGTCATTTCACAGATTAGTTTTGCTGCAGCTTTCTGTGATGTTTCCTAAGTATAGACTGACAAAACACCTGCACTTGTACTTTCAGGAGAGGCTGTGTTATCCACCGACCACGAGACTCTTATTAACGTGTTTGACCAGCATCTGCCTGAGGATTAGCTTCCCTCCCACTAGGATTTAGCAATGTGCACTGGAATGGGCACAAGGCGAATAAAAAAAAAATAAAAAAAATCCACATTTCATGTCAGTTGCAATATTTCAACATGCTGAGCAATGCTCAAGTCTATCACTAGTCATTCATATGTTGACTTGTCTCTGAGATAGTGTTGATCCATCTCCTCTGACATGGCGGTTCCAGATGGGTAGGTCATGATGCTGGGATTCATTCAGGCCACTCTGTGGAATTGATGCTGTTTGTCCACAGTTCACTTCTCCCTGGTTAATGGGTGATGAAGTTGGCGCAGGAGACCGTATGACTGATGAGGCTGCATGACTGAATTGCCAACTACAGTGGGAGAGGGCAGTTTTTATTTTGCAGAGCTGTTCCTGCTGAGGTACCTGGCATCAGCAAATTAGTTTGTTAAAGAAATCACTTAATATATTGCTTACAATTATGCAACAAAACCATTTTGGGACATAGTTCAAATGTTTAGAGACTTACTTTAAAAAAAAAAAAAAAAAAAAAAAAAAAAAAGCCCCACCTTGCATCCATTTCAGATTAATTTGGCCCCTCCGCACATAATTGTACAAATGCATAGGCATGAAGCCACATATCAATGTGGCAGAATAATGCAATACATTGTGATGATGTCATCGATCCACTGCTACCACGTATTGATTGAAATATTCATTTGTGCAGGTGAATGGGTTTCCATGCATTAAATCTGTCTCCATTTTTGCTCACAGTCTTCCCTTATGGTTCATTGTAGTTGAGCTTATGGTAATAAACTCTGGAAAAAAAGTTACTTTATATCAGCTGCAGACCAAGTATGAGGCACTGTCACCTTGTAAGTCAAAAGTCTTAGCCCCTGTTTGGATTTAACAGTGCTGATGGGATCAATTTGATAAAGATTATGTAATCTGTGAAAACTGTCTCATACAAGTACATGGGCAACCCAGCAGATATGCACAACTCCCTCGCTCATAATCCTCCTGATCATGTGGGTGATTTTGCAGTTCTGCACAGATAAAGACATTTGATGAAGAGGTGTCTCCATTTCTCATGCAGACATTTTAAGCCTAAACTTTAAAAAAAATCCCACAACAAATTACTATGAATCCATTTAAATTGCTGATATAGTTTATGACTGAATTTTTACAGGACAACACAGGGAAAACAAATCACCAAGTAGAGGACAGGAGGTGTTTGCGTGTGTGTGTGTCTGGAGTGGATTCATGCTCACGCCTGCCTCTGTCCCACATTACAAGGTGGATGGGACAGAGAGAGAGAGATGGAGAAAAGGTGTTTGCAAGCTAAGTGGGAGCATAAGCTTGATTGTATTTTATTATGAAAAGAGAGAAGGTAGTCCTACCTTTAAACCTAATGCAATTCTGGGCCTACTCCAGCACTTGTTTTCATACACTGTACATCCAGATGGCCCTCAAATCTGTTCCATACTCGGCTAGTATGTGCAGGTTTATATCTTGAGTATTTAAATCTGAACACCAGGGAGAGCTTTGATGATAAAAGGCAGCAATTGAACCCTTGAACCCTGCTACCTTGCACCACATTCCTAATCTAATTCCAAAAATCCACAGGCGAGTCTCCCCGCCCCCCCGGAGCCAACCACACGGAGCAGAGCCAGCAAGCAAGACTTCTAAACAATATGTGTCTAGCAATGAACACTTCTTACACACCACAATCCCCATAACCCCGCTGACATCCACTGGAGATATTAGGCAAAATCAATATCTCACTTCAAAGTAACCATCATTTGCCATAATATTTTCAACACACAGGACATTCAGAGGATATTAAATGGTCTCAGTGCGTGCATTCCTCAGGGCAAAAACAGCAGATGAAGCAGATAACCTCAGATCCAACCTGAATAAAGACAACTTTGCTTTGCATGGGAGCTTCGTGCAAAACCAGCACCAACTCTTTCTTTGCTGAGATTCAATCTGATATGGATGTTCATTGTCCACAGAGGTTGAATCCTGTTGATTTTTAACAACCCTTGATGTTTCATCTGGTTCCACTTTTTGGTCAAAATGCTCTTTTTCCAACATTTTGGTTGTAACTGAAAAGCTGTTAACCATGCACATTTATGCTCATCAGAGGAAGATGAGAACCTTTTTCCTCCAGCACAACTCTGAGTACAACATGGACTTGGCACACGTTATATATGATGCTCTAATTTACTGAACACCTCCATGGTCTTGGGGGGATGAACCCCTTTGATTTTAATGATGTCTGTGCTTTAACTGCAGCCTGAGGACAGTACGTTCATTAGTATGTCATGTGCCATCAAGCATCTCTATATTGTTATGAACGTGCATGAGCTGCCAGCTGGCTTCTATACTTTTACTTTAAACACACATGTATTGTAGATGCGTCCTATGGGACAAGTTTTTTGTCCCATTGGTGGTTTCTACTTCAAAACCTGCATTGACTCCATTGTAGTGACTGGTTTGTTTTAAATCCAGTTTCTGAATTTTGCTGATGTGGTGTGAATGAGAATCACATTAGTTTTTCTTTTGTCAGGTTGATTTTATACTTAATAACACTTATGGTCACTGAACTGTTGAAAAGACTATAAAGCTTATTAAATCATTATTTTTATGTATATTTTCACTGTTATGATGATCATCGCAGCAAATAATGTTAATTCCCTTTTGCTGAGCAGCCTTGGCACAGCCAGCACAGCAAGTCCTCTCTTTATTATAGATGGTTGTTATTGTGCTGGATTTGTTCTCTTCTTTTTGTTGCACTTTGTAACCTTGCTTGGGAAAGCACTGTACATCTTCAGCTGTAATCCCCACTGCATCTGACACTGCCTTACAGACTGTCATATTGTTGTATACAATAAGGCGCCTCTGACTCGTCTGTTATGATCAACACAGTGTTATGATTGCCTGGTTATGTAACATAAGTCAATACAGCATCTATAAAAGTTTTTTTTTTCTTGATGTGATTCATATTTAGAATTTCATCCTCTCAATTTTGCAAACCAGGCTTATTTGTGAAGCGTCCTATTTATCTTAAGCATACAATAACAATCATTAAGTGATATTCCACTTAATTAGGTGTAGATATTAGATAGACGGTAGATATTGGCTTGTAAACTGTAGAGCTCTATATCTGTGCATACACAAAAGTACAGCCTTTTTCATTACACCTGGAAAGATCACAAGTTCAAGGAAGCAAACACATTAGTAAATTGCCTCATGGTAAGTCTGACCGGTGGGATGATTATACTCAAGTAATTGTTGCACCCTTTCCACCCACTGATCCACCCATTTAACCTCTTTCTACTTGCCTGTGTATGCATGGACACACACACAACCCCAAACCCCCACAAAAAGCCTTTTTTGAACGCCTTCTTTTTTTCTACCATTGTGCATAAGTCTAAAGAACTCATTTGCATATTATGCCCCTCCTTTTCAGTAACCAGTCCTCTCTGATTTATGATGAGCCTATAAAAAGTACAACTGTCAGGATAGAAGCGGGGCTGACAGATGCAAATTACTTTGAAGATTTATTGATGAACCACTACTTTACAATCTTTTGTAGTGTAGCTGTTTGAATGCAGTATAAGGCATCCACCAGTTTAGTAAAAGGGAATCTTTTTGAATTTATAAAGCTGAACCAAGCAAATTTTGGGAACTTTAATATTTAATCATTTATATTCTTGTTGTTTTCCAAATTTTACCATTGTTTTAGTCTTGAAACCATTGGTTTAATGGTTTCAAGACTGTCCTTTAAAAAAACAAAACAAAACAAACAAAAAAAAAACTCAGCAGCTTATTACAGGCCATAGTTATGTTAAATTGTTAGAGGACCTCTAGCAGCCCTAGTAATTATGGCAGCGGCTCAGGGTGAATTGAGGTGACATAGTATGAAAAGCAACAAAGTCTGTTCAGGACGAGGGATGGGCTGACAAAAACACAGGACTTTCACACAAGAGACTGCTGTTTGTTTCCTGTTTCAAACCAAGAGTCAACATATTTTCCTCTTTAAAGGTGTAATGTGCAAGATCATGCTACTTGCTCCACAAACATAGGTGGCAGCATTTCAACTCTTCGCCCCCCCTCCTCCCCTGCTCGTAATAGTAATGTAAAGTGGTTTCAATATGATGAACCAATTTACATGTATTCACCTGGTCTACTGGAACCACACAATCTCAATGTACTGTGATCAGTTATAAAATTAGTTACAGACGTCACTAGCTGGGCAGCAGCTGGGCAGGAATAGGCAAAATTCAGGAGACACTCTCATGGGTTGTATCAGAAGAGAGGGACAATCTGGTTGTTCAGATTGGAGGACTTTTTGGTTTCCATTAATTTCACAATGAGATAATTAATCTGTCAATATGTTATTTACATTTTGGTTAAATGGATAATGAAAGTGGCAATCACAAGCAAGAACTGTTTTGTTTCAAAAACTAACTGTGGTACATTTCAAGGACAACTACTAGAAAGTCTTGCATTCATGAACTCTGATGTTTTTAAAATCAAAGCCAGAGAACAGAGTAAGCAAATCAAAACATTGTGAAAAGAATAATGTGAACAAGACCATTTCTTTCACTAAAACGACTGGATTAGTGTTCAACAGTGAACTCAAATACTTTGGTGTCCTCAAGTGCAGGGACAGAGGAAGTATTTTCAAAACAGTTCATGCTGACAGCAGCTTGGTGAATGGAGAACATTATAACAAGAAGTACAATAAGTTTCAAGTATCAGCACATTGACTTTCATAGCTGAAATGAACGAAATGCTGGAAAGCTGCCTGAAAGCTATAAAATCAATCTAAAAAAACCCTTGGTGTGAGCTCTGGAAAATGCTCAGCAGGAATGTAAAGTATATGTGATTTGCAGTTAATGGGCTAAACCATGGAAAATCACCAGTATGATCTTTTCCATTTGTTTATACAATACACCTCAAGTGTTTAAATCTTTACAGTGGATCTACATTGTGAAGGAAGGCTAATTGTGTCCCTCGCCATGAGTGTGTGGTGTTGTGTTGTATGAGCTACAGTCTTATACCTTTCCTAATAGTGATGAATGATCCAGGCCTCCATGGCACCCAAAGGCTAAAGGAAATCATTAACCAGTAAACACAACAGAGCTGCACTGTAGTTCATGAAACCGAAAGTTCTCCATCTGTGTTCTGTTGTGGTCTCAAATCTTATTTGCATTGGTTCTGCCTTTATTTTTGCCATATTTTTAGAGGGGCGTATGGTAATGTTTTGCTCTATTAATTTCTTATGTAACAGACTAGACAACAGGTATGCTTTCCATGTGGTTGCTATGTGAAATTCTTTTCTGTGACAGGACTTCCAGACAGCTTGTGGTCTTTCACGACCTACGCTACATGAAATAAAATGGCAAATTATTGTGCCTAGCTGTCACCTTTGTTCCTAACAGCCCACATTGGATCAGGCCATTACTAGGCTAATGTTGCATTCTTTGTTCCTGGTACACACTTGTTATACATGTAAGTATTTTTACTAGATTATGTCATGCTTCAAATTTAAAAAGCACAATCAACAGATGGCTCTTTGACACTTCTTTATAAACATACTACTCTTACATTTGGCTCAGAACCTTTTCAGGGCTTCTGCTATAAAAGCATTCAGTATCCATCATAAAACACAAAAGTAAAGTCTTGGTCCTTGGCTGAGGGGAGGTTATGGCCTGAATCGCTCCATTTACCAGTCTGTCGGTGAAGGTCCACATGTGCAGACACAACATTGCTGACTGATTAGATTAGTCACTCTGATTGAAATCCTCTGTGACTGTCTAAGCTATGGGTATATAAGCATTGCAATTTCATTAATATACTTTTTTTTCTTCTCTCCCTGATCCATGCGGTGACCTGAAATGTTCCGTCTCATCTGCAATATCATTATTATAAGGTAAGAGAACTTTATCATTATGCCTGTAAGACTTCATCAGTGACTTCCTGGAGCTTTTCTGAGAGCATGACCGGGGAAATATGAGAAAAAAAAGCCAGAATACTACATAAAGTGTTCACTGCTCCAAGCCGTCATTGTAACCACACCAAAATCTGTTGTACCGTGCTGGTAATGGCTAGTTAAGTCAATACTGGGTTGTTGACTTAGAAGAATGTTATTGTCTCTGTTCCCAAATCTGCCTCTAAACCTCTTCACACAAGTTCAGAGAAGAGAATTTCACTCTGGGCTCAGTTCTTGGCTCAGCCTTACAAGAACAATGTACCTTGAGCATCTTCATCCTGCGAGCTCAGTGGGAATTTATAATGTTCAAAGGAGTCCTACTTTAGCTCCTCCTGCATCATTTCAGCAGAAAGGAGAGATCTATCCTCCACCTCTACTTGTTTCATCCTTAGTAAAATCCTACTATTTGACTGTGAAAAGTGGATAACAGCTGTTTAAATATAAATCATTTATTTCTGATTAGCGGTGTCTGGATGGTACTTTAAGCGAATAGTGGAAAGCTTTAGTTGCTGCACAACAAACCTGTTTACACTGGTGGCTGAAATGTCTGTTTACCCTGTGAACATCTGTCATTAGGTTGAGGCAGTTTCTGTTTTTATTGGGTCATTGGAGATGTCATTGACTGTTTTTTGGTGTATTTCCAGTGCAAAGTAAGCTAAACTGGTTTTAAAACGCACAATTGTTTCTATAATGTTCGGTGTTCATTTTGCCATTTAGACAGGAAAAAACGCAGTCTCCTCTTTTGGAATCAGCGTGACTTACTCTTCCCATTAAACTTCAAGTTTCTGCACAGAAATCAAATAAAAGCAACTAACATAATTTTTTTTTTTTTTTTTTTTAAGTAATTTTTTTTTAGTGCCTTTATTGGATAGGTCAGTGAGAGAGTGACAGGAAAGTCAGGGAGAGAGAGGGGATGACATGCAGCAAAGGGCCGCGGGTCAGATTCGAACCCAGGGCCGCTGCCTTAATGGTACGCGCTCTACCAGGTAAGCCACAGAGGCGCCCCAACTAACATAACATTTTATGGTGCAGATTCACCACATTAAAAAAAAGGGAACCATTGTAGCAAAATCTCAAATCATATGAATTCCGATTAGGGAAATGAAAAGGGAAGCTTTCTATGACATTACTAAGTCTCAGAATATCTTAACAACATGCAATCTCTAAAGCCCGACATTGTCCTCCCTGCAGTCATATCGATATTTATTGTTTGTTGAAAACTTTTGGAAAGACGGGCTTATGCCAAAACCCTGAAAATGCAGAGATTATGAACCTGAAAGAGCTTGGTGTCCTAGGGATTTATGTTATTAAAAATGGATTCAAAAGTATTCTATAATTCTGACATCTTTACAGGTTTGTAAATGCTGAGGCCGTTACCATTTTGTTGTGAAACCCTGCGTCAAAGTTATGGGGCCAGTTAAAATTCAGATGAGGATTTGTTTATATGGTTTCCGTTGGAATCAGTGTTTATTTTAGGACTAGTCTTTAAGTTATTTGGAGCGAGCATGGATGTGGATAGAAAGAGCACTGGACTGAAAGAGGTGTGTGTGCGTGTGTGTGCGTGTGTGCGTGTGTGCGTGTGTGCGTGTGTGTGTGTGTGTGTGTGTGTGTGTGTTAGAGAGTGAGAGTGCACATATGGCCTCACATGACCTAGTTGTTTGTCCTCTTTTCCAATCCTCAGAAGGTTAGATTGAAATTCAGGTTAGGTTTTCTTTTGGCTAAAGGCGAGTGAGGATTCATTGTCTCCAGTCTAACAACTCGTGGTTCACGCAGGGCAAGGCCGCTGTTGGTTTAATAATATTGCAACACAGACTGGGCAGCCAAGCTGGAATGTATTGCATTACAATGTCCACCTCCATCTACCCCCACGTTCTCAGAAACATGAAGCCCGCATTTTTCTTTCAGTTCCATTATTTTGCAATCTTCCGTATTTCAGAATTATCATAACCATAATCACATAATGTTCTGGCTTAATGAATCTCCCCAGTAGGCAAACAACATGCCCTTTTAAAAAGTGTAATATTTGAGTGCAGGGTAGTGGGGTGTTTGCTGTATGTAACAGCTAGCCTTGCTGATGACTTACAGGGTTGTACTTCTCTGTCTGGCAAGAGATGGGGGAGACAGAAAGGACGAAGAGAGCAGGTTAGAGGACATGTTAAATGCAAATATCTCTCCTCCCGTCTCCTGCGCTCTTGCAGAAACAATAGGCTGGATTCTGTTTGACATGGATGAGTAGTGCGCTCTCGCTCTGTCTCTGCCTCTCTTCCTGCCTCTGAATACATTTCACAGCTGTCCGAGAGGGCTGAGGGGAACTTACTGCAAATATTAGCAGTCTGTAGCCGTGTCTTTTGTGGCAAACCGTCCTAAAGCTACAGAGGTTTAGAGGACAAGATAGAAATGCAGTTTTAAGACTAGCTAATACAGATTTGGTAATGAGTGGAGGAGGACGGTTGAATTAATGCCAGATTCACGTCACAGTGGAAGGAGTGGAACAAGATCCATTTCATGGTTATCACTTGGAGGAATTCAAGTGTTGCATTTGTTGGGATTCATCCAGGTGCCAGACAGATGGGTGCTTGTTTAAATCTGACATGACCCGAGAGTTACATAGTGGTGATGGTATTCATAGACACGTCAGATGAGCATTTTCTCTTTACACCCTATGAAACGTAAGTAGTGAAGTCAGTTGTGAAGGGCTTTAATACCCTAAAATCTGCTAGACGAGAAAATCCAGATTGTACTGAATTCTTAACAAAGGACCGTAACCTCAGCCTTCAAAGACAGTCTGGTCTAGTCCTTGTTCAGGTCTCAATAACTAATTTTTACTTGTAATGTGAGTCTTGATTGCAGTTTCGGTAATTACTGTTCCATTATATAGAGCTGTGGTGGTAGTTGCTGCCTTCTCCCACCTCCCTCCACTGAGGCCTCTCTCTCTTGCCCAAATTGACATTTCCTGCAGAGCATCTCCTTTTGATGTCATCCTCTCATTAATGAAATTCATGATTCAGGTTGTCAGCAAGGAAAAACTCACAATTTCAAGGCAGCTTCAATAAAATATTGCATGTGGTTGTTAAATTTAATTTGCAGAGTTTGGGCTTTGAGTTAATCCATCTTAATTTTTTTACTTTTAATTTATTGCGAGTTAGAGAAACATTATTTTATATGAAAACAACTCAAAACTTTTGTTCATTGAGTCGCTTGATTTTTTTGGCTTCTAAACGAGCAGAGATTCTTGTTTGAGTTATAATCATTTATTGTGTCAAGTCTTTATTTTATCCCTCTTGACAGCTTTTTCTGCACTGCTAGCACCCACATTAAGCACATTGTTTCTCATTATGTCCATTATGACTCAAGTGATTTTCATTAGAAGAGTATAGGGAGTGTTTGAATTACAAACACGTCTTCATCATGGTTTGCATTGTTTTAATTTTGATCAGGGAGAAGACCACCTGAGTTCTCTGAGATAAAAACACACTCAACAGCCTCCACCATTTAACTTTCACATTAGAAAAAAAGAAGGAGCTCTGGAGCACTTAACCCTGAATGCAATGCATGGTGGGAAGAAGATGGAAATAGTGTTTCTAAATAGCTTATGTCTATGAGTTAAATAAAGAATCCATTAGACATTTTGTTAGCTGAAGTCATAATTATTATTTCTGAATGACAAACCTTTCGAATTATACTTAATAATAAAATAAATGTTTATTAAGTGAAAGGGTAAACAGGGAGTGAAAATTATTTCCCTGCTGTCTCCAACTAAAGATGACTTAGAATCTCAGTGATTTATTACAAACATCAGGGCTCATTGACTTTTTTTGAAATAAGAGACAAACTTTATATGTTGGCACAATTTCATTTTTATTTTAAATACTTCTTAAAAGTTTCCAAGGCCTAACAACCTGAAAGTTGTTTTTCATAGCAACAAGTATATAAGCAAGTAAGTTGCAGTTTTTGCAGTGCAGAAGCAATGAAAATAAATGCTGCATGACAAACCCTCCACAGTTTCAGCCGATGCAAAAATGTATACAAATAAAAAGCCTAAAATGTTGAACAGTGGACAGTCTCAGTCTCAGTCTCAGTCAATGTATCTGTGTCTTCTCTGAGAAGTGCTTCTCATTTTCCTTACATTAATATTTAGAACCGATCTTTTTCATCTTTCATTCACATAATATAAACACTTCAGGCAATTCTTTATTGAGATTACAAATTAGGCAACAGTAGAAATCAAATTTTAACCATCAACATACTTTTTAATTGGATTATTTTCCAAAGTGCACCTACACTGACCTCATGTTGTACCCGGTGAACTGTGGAATGCACATTTTTTACCTTTGCGGAGGAGTAATCAAGATAATGAGGGGAAGACATCCCTCCCTCCCTTGTTTCATAATAACTGGATGTTGATTTCCATCTTTCATCTGAACATATCTATCGTGTTCTATCATGGCCTTCAGTTTAAAGTGAAAAGACAAGTACTTGTCTTTCAATGCACTGCAGGCTTTAAAACATCTCTTCACTTTATAGTAAAGACCAGTCACACAAAATATTTAGTTTATGAAGACCAGACCTCTGTAGATCTTTTTATTTCATTTCTCCCAATACCTTTCATCAGAATCTTCATTTAACAATTATATATTAATCCATATGACATTAAACTGTGCTTCTAACCACAGGTCTCCTAGTGCAGTGAGTTACACATTTTAGGGCACATTTACACATTTTATGATGTGAAAATATTGTTCTAGCTGAGGAAAAGATCCTGACCTAGAGAACTAAACATTCTACCTTTGAAATCTCTTGAGTCACAATGAATAGATTTCAGTCTTAGCCATTTTTATTTCAGTAATGTTGAGTTGCATGATCTGAATCATCATGCTCTTTACAGTTTAAAGAATGCACACACATCTATACGACTATCTACTGACTGCAGCTCTCACCCAATGACTCTGCAGGGTCTCTAACCAGTGAGAAGCTGGGGTGAATGCATTAGAAGACAGAATAGAGAAAGAGAACAGCACAAAAGATGTCTGTAATGCAATAAGAATGAATAAAGGGCTTTTTAATGAGGAGGCCTCCCTTCCGCTGATGTTCCCTCTGCCAATCCAATTGTTTCATTATTCTGAGAGGGAAGTAAGAGCAGTAGGGCTTCAAAGCTGGGTTTACTGGAGGCTCAGGTTAACAAGGTCAAAGCATAATCAAATCATCTGTCAAAAAGACATTTGCGATGATTTTACATCATGTAAAGGTCCTCCTTCATCCTCTACCATCACTGCAGTCAACATCCACTGCACTGGTTAATGTTTATGTTTTTATTTACAGTGGTCCAGGTACATTTCAGGAGCCTAGATGATAGATGCTTTGGTCTTTATTAATCCTAAAATGAACCAAATTTGCCTTGAACATCAAAGCCTGTATGTAGTGTCTGTGATGTTAGCCATAGATTTCTGAAGTGAAGTGCTGAAAGTAAGAAATTCAAAACTTTGTCAAAGGGATTGAAGCTCCAAAGGAGCTGTGATGAAAAGTGCAAGCATGTGAGGCTGGATGTCTGACAATGATTTGCTGAGGCAGCTGTCGAACAAGCAAATGCATCTCAAATTATTCTCTTTTTAAGTATTTATATCACCTCAATGGCTTATTCTCAGAATCACACCTCAACAACCATGAGAACATGACCAGCTCTGGTAGACATTTTTCTTGTGCAAACTAATTTCATGTTTTTCAAAAGCCATTGTTGTCTTGTTTGTATATGGACAGATTGCCACAGAAATACCTTGAGATCCCAGATTCTCCCTTTTTCTCCTTGTATCCCTTTGTACCAGTGCCAGTCCGTGAGAAAACACAACTGCTATCTGGTATTTTGGCCTCTTGGCAGCTCAACCTGGGGAAAAAATGATAGGCTTTGATGATGGTGGTTTGATGATAATTGAACTTAAAGCCCATGTATGTAGTAGCTTTTGACACTTTTTGACTTCAGTGGCTCACAGTGGTAGCATCAGGCTTGGATCTCTCTAATGTGGCTCTGAGATTAACAAAACTCTGACGTTATTCATTTCCCTCAACGCTTTAATTACGTTGGGTGTAATTTGCATTGCAGCCTTGAGGGGTCTCTAATGACAAACCGTCATGCTGCAACAGCTGGTCAACAATGAAAGTTTTCTGAAGCAGCTGAGAGAAATTTCTTCCAGTCTCTGAGGTTCTCTGACATTACTGTAGTGGCGGCTTCCTTTTGTAGATTTTAACCTGTGCTGCACATTGAACCTGTGGATTCACCTCACATGCGATGGGTTGTTTTGAGTTCATCTTTAGTGCACACAGAGGACTGGAGAGTTTCATTTCGGCAGTGTGGCTGCAGGGCATGGCGGGTGTTCAGCTGGATTGAGTTATCAGCCATCTTTAGCTTGTTGCACAGCAGAGAGGGAGCTGTATGAATCATGCTATCACAGATCGTCCCCGTGTGTAAACAGGCTGCATGTGGATGTTGAGTTCAGTGCATTAATTGGACGCTCAGCTTTGTATCTGTATTTGTGTATTTCATCAGTAGATATAAAGACCAAATGGGAATGGAATACTAGAGCAACAAAGTTTTGTCAGTTATCAGATGATTGCTGCATGTATTTGCTGAGAGCCGCTGTACTGCTGATTTGAGAGCTGTTACTCACTGGGGATAAAACCCAGCAGACCAAATCCTGGGCAATTTTCTGTGCTATTTCTCCCTCACTATTTTAATTTCATCTGAACTTTAAGAGGGTCAGTTTGATTAGAACTGGTTTTGAAGTGACTTTTTCTGGGACGCTTGCTAAGCATTCCTGAGTAGGTTGATACCATCTGACTTATTGGCTGTGATCATTTTGTTGAATTTCAAACTTTTTGTGTTTAGAATTGGAAATTGAGGAATGTTCAAGGACGTTTTTTTTTTTTTTTTTTCAAGCCAAGTTCTTAGTATAATACTCTCATGCCATGTGTTCGTTGAAAGAATTATTGGTCTAATCATTGCTCCCGTCTGTCGATAAAGTTATCCCTCCCTAATTAGCAATCTTTGTTAGCCAATCCAAGTGGATATATTCATCCTGGCAGATTGCATGTAGGGTAATCAGTGCTGTGACTACTGGGAATTATGAATCAATCTGATTTTATCTCAATTTTTTTTTTTTTTTTTTTTTTTTACAGTGTAGTCACAGTAGGAAGGGATAGCTTCACAGCCAGCATGACCAGAGGGAATGATTAGACTATCCATTTGCTCTTTCAATTTATACATGGGGAGTATTTCATTAAGAAAAAAAAATCCAAACCTCTTTTTAATCAGGCAAAATACTCAAAATGTTGTTGCTGACATATGTCTGATAATCAGCTACAATATATCACCATTTATAAGTTGTCCACATGAACAAACATCCAAGTTTAACATGTACTTTTTCTGAAGTCTTGTGTTATGAGATATGGATGGGTATGTATGTAAAATAAATGAGAATGAGGAGGAACCCATCTTTAAAACATGAATGCATTAAATTTTGGAATTAAGGCAGGTTTGTGTCCTTGAAAAATTGATGACACTACTGTAAAATGGATCTGTTCATCGGGTGAGGGGATTTATTGCATTTTGTGGTAAATGATTTTTGCCCAGCAACCAGAATAAATCTGTGGGGATCCCACACAGCATACTATCTGATTTACAGTTTGTAGCTGGAGTGGCAGTATTGTGTTTATCATTGCCTCCCATGTGAGGCATCTTAAGTAATCGCTCCCAGTGGACAAGTCTCCTCCTCTCATAAACAGAACATGTAAACAGCAAAAATTGATCACCGCTTTTGTTTATGTATCCGTCTCCTAATAAGGCTTTGGTTTTGTAGCCTTCATATACTCTTTTTAGGAGTTTTCCTTCTAAGGTTGAGTTTTGCATGCAGATAAAAATCCTTCTTGAGCTCTCCAAAGGTCAGCGAGTGCTCTGATGTTGTTTGACAACAGCATGCACACATAACCTCTACCTGTCCAAGGCAAGCACTTCTGACATTTTTCTCAAGCAGTAGTGATGGATCATCCGGGAAAGCAAAATGCATGAGCATATCATCCCTAGGTGAATATCAGTCCATGAAAAGGTGGTGTCTACAGAACGCTGCAGCACTTCAACCTGGCATTTTGGAAGAAATATGGAGCTACACAATTATGGATGAGAGGTTATTCCTCAATATTGAGATGACAATTTTTTCTCACTGTTATTCCTTTGTGTTGGGGGATTAAACTGTGTGACAGCACTTCACTTTTCACATCATGTTTTTTCTCGCAGAAACCTTTCCTCTCATGCGTCTAATGGCTACCAGACAGTTGTTGTTTAAACAGTGCACATGCATGGCAGTATTATGAGTACAAAGCATGAAAGGTTCACAAAAACACAGGGAAAAGCAGTCTAACATGACCTATAGCACTACCTTGAGAAACATTTTGGATGTGTCACTTCACCCGCTGGTTTCTGGAGGTCGGTTTTAAATTTTTGTTTCTTGTTGCTCGTCCTTCAACCAAAGCTAATGTGGCTTCAGGAGACTGAGTGAGACAAATCAAGTGTTCATCCTAGCAGGCACATGTAGGTTTATTGCCAGCGTTGTACTCGCAAATTCTCAAGAGAAACATTATTTGAGCAAAGGAGAGAAAAGCTACGGGGAGCTGACCATGACTGACTGTGATAGACTGAGACACCTGTCAGCACCGTCACTTTGAAAATAACCCGAAGAATTTCTCCTCCAAAAGCTTTTTTTTCTTACATTGTTTAGAGCCATGTTTACAATGAGAATCAGTTTTCTGAGATTTCAGTGAAGTCAGTTTTCTTGAAACCTTGTAACCATTAGCGACCACACTGTGTAAGGTACACACACACACACGGTTCACACATCTGAAAACACGCCATTCATGTCATTTCCACCGTCCTGCTCTATGATATGCTCTAATTTGGTGTCTTCCTCCTATTCCTTTGACAGACTTCCCCTGTAAATGAATTGCATATGTAAATGCTGCAAGCAGTGGGTTTATTGCAGTGCCTCAGCAGCATACCCTTGTTACCTATGACAAGCAAGAGGGAAGAAATGCCA
Source organism: Trachinotus anak (assembly GCF_046630095.1). NCBI lineage: Eukaryota > Metazoa > Chordata > Actinopteri > Carangiformes > Carangidae > Trachinotus > Trachinotus anak. Next base: position 3,758,513 of record NW_027273871.1, read on the forward strand.
ATTTGGATACTCTGAAATCCTCCTTCTTCAGGGAAAGGCACATCTGAGAGCCCGAGCCTGCTTCCACCTTCTTTTACCATCATCCTCTTTTTTTCATACAGTGTATTGCCTCACCTTGCATTCCCTCCCTCTTCTTTTTGCTTTCCCTCTGTGTCTTTGTTCTCACCGTCTTCCTCTACACTTTAACTTCGACTTTGCTCTATTCTTTCTTCTGCTGTTTTTTTTTCCTCCCTCTATGTTTCTCAGTCCCTTGCTTCCTCTCTCCAGGGGAGTTTTGGATCAGAGAGGCGTTTTGGTGCCAGGCTGCGACAATACTTCACGTTAATAAAAAGAATGGTTGGAAGCACAGTGGGAGCAGCACAGGAACATTTTTTTCAGCTAGTTTGCCATGCCTTGTTTTGTTGTGGTGGGAAAGGGTCCATATCTTTTACAGAAGCGCTCTATCATCATCAGAGGCAGCAGTTTGTGGTTGCTTTTAGACTAATATTTTAGCCGCTGTTTGGTTATTTGTGAATTTGTAGATGACCTTCTGATAGTTGCATGACTCAAGTGAAAATGATGTTGACTTTAAAAGTGGAAACAGAGGTAGACAAATTGACTAAATTGGCCCTCATTTTCAGATTGGTAACTGCCTGCAAAATTGACCCCATTATTGAGTTAGTGCCCTGACTTGAGAACATGTACAGGCAGTTTTTCTGCTTCAACGTGCTGCTAAACCACAGTTCAGCATCTTCAAACATCAGTGACTTTGTATTAATCTACATGCCACATGTCATCATGCACAGCTCAGTCGGGGCCTGTCAGCAAGTCAAGTTGGTCCTGATTCTTATAAATCCGTCCACACCCCCCGTCACCCAACCCTGACACACACTGCCCATTGTAATACAGTGTTTTTCCACTCAGCCTTTTATTTTTCAGCATTTCTTCACTGTTTCCCTTTTAGCTCGTCACAATCAGTTATAAATGATTTTGTGCCTACACACTGAATAATGAATAATAGCAAATGGCCATTAACGAGCGGCTCCCAAAAAAATGAAGAAAGACAGAGAGAAATTCCTCAAGATTACTTACTTTTAGTTTAACATTATACTCTGTGTGTACCAGTAGTGACTGGGAAAGTTATTATTCCTTGAAAGATACACATTTATATTTCAGTTACATGTTTTGAGCGGTATGTCCCAGTCTAGGAGAACAGTATGTAGTTTATTGTTAATAACTGGCCCCTGGGCTGTGTGATGTACAGTTTTAGTTACTGGTGATCACTCAAAAACTATATTTCTTGTCCAGCTAATATGGGAAAACCCTCTTGCTTCTTAATAAGTTCAAATTAGTAAAATATTTAATGCCAACCACAATATGTAAACTGGTGGGATGATGATAATTGATTTAAATAGTGCCATCTTGGGGCGCCCCAGTAGCTCACCTGGTAGAGAGTGTACTATTCAGGCTCAGTCCTGACCACAGCAGTCCAGGTTTGCTGCCTATCATCCCCTCTCTCTCTCCCCCTGACTTCCCTGTCTCTCTCTCTCTCACTGTGACTATCAAAATAAAGGCAAAAAACACCCCAAAAATATAACTTAAAAAATAAATTGTGCCATCTCTGTGGGCTTCACTACATGTGAAGCCTACATTTCAAAACAAGACACTGTAATAATTTTGGGTTTGTTGGTTTAAACGGTAAACAATGTAGGTTTTATTCTGACTATGTCACTGATTCTTCAGTGTATTTTTTCTACAACAGTGTGTAAACAAAAAGGCATCAAACTCATGAAAGTAGAAATGATCCTTCAGCAACATGTTTTAATGGCAGATTTTTATATAAATGTAAGGTGGAATAACATGTCTTTTAACACAAGTGCTCTCACTGTGGTAGTTCAGCAATAAATTTGAAACACTCCTTTCATGGTGAAAATGCAACATTTTGAAAAGCACAGCAGCACTCAGGACTGTGGGACTTTCAATGGAAAGCATGAGCCAAAAAGGGCAAATTATTCTGTGTTTATGAAATCACACCTCAGCAATAAGCTGAAGACATTAATAACAAGATAAGTCCATCAGCACATCATGCAGTTCTCAAACTGAGAATAGTGTATTCACTAAGCATTTTCCTCCCTAACCTGCAAACTAGAAACACCCTAGCTGAGTGGCAGTCTGAGTGTGAAAATCCCAGGGTCACTTCATAAAATGATCAGCTGTGAGGAAAGGCCTGCTGGTCTTGGTCATTCTCTGAAGTTCACAGCAGCACCATATTGTTATTCACATAGTGTGTTCAGCTGCTGAAGACGTCGTCATAGCAACCAGTAGATCTGTTGTTGCTGATGTTTATTGAGACCAGTCTGTGTGTGTGTGTGTGTGTGTGTGTGTGTGTGTGTGTGTGTGTGTGTGTGTGTGTGTGTGTGTGTGTGTGTGTGTGAGATTAAATGCAAGGTGAGGCTGATGTCTAATTGTTGGAACTGCGGACCCAAGGGGCTTGTCATCTGAACTGCTGATGACACACTGAATCACAACAATGCAACACCTTTTTTCTTTTCTTCTGGCTTCCTATAACATTCAAATCACACAGACTAGATTGGGATCATTAATTCTTGAAAAGGAAGGCGTCATGGAAGGAGAACAGAAGCCTGTTGTCTTCTGCCTGAAGCAGAAATGTGTCTAATCTAAAAACTGAATCGCTAAAAAGTACACCAGGGGAGAGTGTGATGTCGAGCATAAATTTGCATTCTAAATTGTTTGTGCTTGCTTCATAATCTTTGAGTGAGCTACTTATCTAGAAAGCGGGGCCAGACAGATCACTTTTGTGTACGTTTTCATTTGTGTCTGCAGCAATTAACAGTTAACAAAAGTGCATTTTTAATGTCAGGGCCTGTTTGGTGTGGCTGGTTGTCACATGACAGTAACACTTGAGGATATTCATTGACAATCAGCAATTCGGATTTGTATTTATCAGATATAATAACACATATATGGATGGTCTAAACAGCCAATTTAACATTTAAAAACTGTAAAATGTAAAACTTCTTTGCCTCAAGCTTTTTACTATTTAGAGTTAAGTGCTGGAGTAACAGTGACTGAAGTGATCATGATAATTTACATGTATGCTCAGTCAGGAAAAGGCAATTAGACATTAATATTTAGCAACATAACAGGGTTCTATCAAAAGCACAACGGTTCAAGCCAAGGCACAAGGGATTTTTAAATGGAGCCGAAGTAAATACAAATAAAACATCACTGATTGCATTCAGGTGATGTCCTCCCCCAGGGTGTACAACAGGTGTACAGTTCTGCTGCTCTCCAGATGCAGTTATTCACCAGGCTTCCCTCATGACACCGTGTGGGTTTTGAGACTGATGACTGTGTGACACAGCCCACGTCTCCCAGATAATAGCAAAGGTAGTTTACATTTACTGCTTCCTCAGCCTTGAAATCACACAGTCTTGGAGGAGGGAGGGGAGGGGTTGGGTTTGGATGGGCACTGAGCAGATATTGTATATGTCCAAAGGCTCAGCTGAGCAGAGGGCCTTTTTTTTATTTTTTTTTATTTTTTTTTTACGGTTATGTTTTAAAATGTAATTTCAAAATAGTGTGCGTTAATAATTTAGAGAAATGTTGGTGGACAGCAACATAACTGATGAAGGAGCAAACATACCTGGAGGCTGAAGCTTAAGTATTTAAACTTGAGAACAGAAGCTCTGATCTGAGGATACCAACCAACACAAATAAGTTGCACCAAATACTCAGCGACACAATGTCATTTTTACAAATAAAAAAATAAAAAAAATGAACAAAGTACATACAAACTAAAATCAAGTTGAATATCATATAATGATGTTTCTTTGGTAACTGTCATTGATGACACTCTGAGGCCTCACTGGTGTCAACAACACTTTGCATTACAGGCCAGTTGACAGATGAATGCCTTTTTATGCTGTTAGTGTTAATCCTGATTATCAATTTCCAAACAGGTTCCAATACTGGATCCTGGATTGTGCCTTTTAAAATGGTTGTACTATGTGAAACCTTACTGAATACAGTGAAGATCAAAGAGCTACAGCACGCTCCTGCAAAAAACAACCTTGAGTGTATGCGAACATGTGTGCACCTAATGCATGATAAAGCATGACTGTTTAGCACTTCTGTGGATCAGCCCTTTCTGCTCCACTTTTCTTTTAGATCTTTTCGTGCTGCACCCAGTTGCAATATGAAACCAGTTTCACCACTGTTTGAATTCAGCCAAAGTGCTCTTATTTTTCTCAAGAAAAGAGTGCAAGTATTATTTAGTTCTGTGGCCTTGTTTGAGGTTAGAATAATAATTTGATCTGGTATTGAAGTAGAGCAAGCTGAGCAAAGCTCAACCATAATGATGTACTACGCTTTCTTCCCCAGTCTCTGCTTTCCAATACGGCAAAAGCAGCTCAGCATCTTAAACCATAAAGTGACATCAGAGGACAGGTGACATCAGGGACTTCCAAACTTCACAAATTACTCTAAAAGAATGATTTATACGAAATGAGCTGCAACTACTATAGTTAAGGTCTGGTTAGTTATCGGTTTGGTAACAGTTTGAGAAAGATTATGGTCATGGTTAAAAAAAGCAACACTGAAATGAGTCATAATTCACATGGCCACTAGAGGTCCTTGTCAGGTAAACGTAAATTTAGATTGTTACGGCCAATTGCACAAATGACTTACATCCTCATTTTTCTCGTGAAGGCAGTCTCTTAACTTCCCGGGAGGGTGGGCTAAAGCAAGTTTGTATTTGCCTCATTTCACCCACTTGCAAGATGAAAATATGCACCAGGCAATGACATTTTTAGAGGTTAGCCGGTAAATCAAGCTCTCAACCTGTGAACACAAATACAGCGAAGTTATGATATGCTTGTTGATACGCGCATGACCCTCCATGTATTCAATCAATCACCAAAAAGGTTTTCTGCCTCAGCTTACACGTTGCTCAGTGGTTTGTGACTGACATACAACACCGACTAATGCAATACAGTGCTCTGTTAAGCAGACGGGCACCTAGTCTGGTCTGACTTAATTTAGTTTTCTGATTAATAATGCCAGCAAATTGAACCCTGCACTGTGTTGTTTTCATAATTGCATGAGAGGGATCAGGAGCGTTGTGATGGGGGCGAGTGATTAAAAAGCAAATAACATAAAAGCGGAACCAGTACCTTGATGATCTAATAATTGAGATGTTCCCATATGGGGTCATTTTGGGGTGTTAGGGGGTTTAATGGACTTGCATAAAAACCGGCGTCTGGGCCGCAGGATATGGCTCATAAGCCATCGGCAAGCCCTCCGATGCCTGGATCAATGAGGAACAAGGCAGCACAAGCCCATTAGTGGATCACTGCAGCTTCAAGCTACTGTGAAACACTTTCTAGGCTCAAACACACACACACACACACACACACACACACACACATACACACACACCTCACGAATGGCCAGCTTTATTTATCTGCTCTGTCAGATGAATCAATAGCTGCTGATTTGATAGCAAAACTGCACTGATCATCATCCATCCACACAAGCACACCGACACGCCCACACACACCTTCCATCCTTTCACTTTTCAAGCCCTGGGAGAGCAGCATGTGTGAAACCATTCAAATGAGCACTGGATCATGGCTGTTTCTGAATTCTGTGCGGATATTCAAAACCTTTTCAAAACCTTGTCTGATCACAGCTAGAAGAGATACTGTAACTTGACATTTTGAATTTCAGTGCCTTCAGTGAGGATCAGTTACAAAAGCTAATAACCCATTTCAGGGGGAACGGCAGGGCCAAAGCTGAAACTCTTTCCCTGTGACTGTGGAAAAAAAGTGATCTGAAATTCAAAATACCAAGCTATTACACAGAAAGCGCTTGTGCATGCACTGTTCTAGTTTTCACCCTTGATCTTGTGAGCTAACCAATCCCAGGTGTGAAGATGATGGATGGACATGCAGCCTTGCTATAAATATCTTCTTCTGTGTTTTCTTTATTTGGAACCAAATTAATATCTTACAGCTGTTTGATGTAGATAAATGTGGTAATTGCATTTCCTCACTACATTACTGATTACTTCTTTGATTGATGAGAACTTTTGCAAAAGCCAATAAAAATAAAGCATGAAACCCCTGAAATGAAAGAACGAGTGAAATATATATTTTACAGTAATGATCCATTTTGTTTTAATAGCCAGGGTGATTACTGTGTGCACAGGCAAAAACTTAAGCCCAAGCAAAAACAACCTTCTACATGACACTGTCTTGGCTCAGCATTGACAAGGATTACTAAAGATTCCATCCCTGCCAACACAGGGTAAATATTATAATTTTAACATGTTTGCCTAGAAGTTGTCACAGTTGTTGGCGTTATTTCAAAGGTTTCAGGAGTATTGGTTTCAAAGAATAAACAAACAGTTGTCTCCCGTGTCATCATCCTGTTTTTTGTGTTTTTCCTCCTTGTAACATGGACTTCATATACTACGTCACCCGACTTCCTTCTGTGCTCCTGCTGTACTTACTTTGGCCACTAGAGGTCACCTAACAATGAAATGTGGATCGTAATAAGCTTCCATTCACAAAGTGAAGTTCAGCAAACTTCTCTGCTGCTACAGGTTTCTCAGTCAAAAGAACAACAAAAGGAGTCTGATGACGTTGTGAATTAAGATGGAATGGTTGCATGGGAGTTGCTGTCATTGTCATTTTATTATTTGGTCAGGATTCCTTCAATGTTCATTGTTCAGGAGGTTTTTACCGGCAGCTGCGAGGTCTTGACCTCTCCAAAACAATACACCTGATAATTAAAGCCAAAAGCACTGGATAAAGCAGTTTCACATTTCACAGCTGAGTGTTTCTCTGATGGTCTTGGGTGGACACAGGACATCAGGATGGTGCTGTGAGAGAGCTTGTTTCTCTAATAACTTTAGATCCAGCTCTCTGGCCTACAGCCGGCCCTTACTGAAAACTGAAATGTGAGCTCATGTCAGTGCTCACAGTAAAAACTTCATTGTATGGTTTTATCACATGCGCTTCAGCTGACACCTCTGCTCCTGGTGCTTGCACTTCAGTTTACAACTTTTTAATGCTTCAGATTCAACTGCCACTTCAACTTCTTTTGGCCCTTCAGCTTCACTCGTTTATAACATGAGTAAACAAACTTTTTTTTTTCTTTGGTAAAGGGAGCCTCAGTGATTCTGTATGTGAGACATGAGTTATCCTTGTCCTATTCACACTCAACACATCTGATAGAATATGTTTATATCCCGTTGACATGTGTTGCATTGTCAGGAATGCATTATCTGAAGGGTCAACTACTTTGATTGCATTGACCAGCTCACCCTTTTGTCTGTGTGTCTGTGCTGGTCTTTGAAAGGGTTACACTTGCATGACAAGGTGACTCGGAAAAGAACGCCAAGACATGGAGGAAAACATGCATTAGCCACACTTGTGCCAAGGTCTGTCAGTGGCAGTTTGACAGTAACTTTGCGAGAGCACTCAAGGTTAAATGGACTCTCTCAGTGAATAAAATGCCTTCATATGTGTTGGTGTTAAGTGTTACCTGCAGTGTAAAATACATGGGTGAATTTCTAACCTCAAATCTCAACTCTGTCCTCTAGAAATTACATTTAAATGCAACTTAAGTGCAACAGCTGTATGTTTTGTAGGAAATGTAGCTCTTTGGATTAAGTTTTCTGAACAAAGAGAGGATATGTTAATTTAGATTATTGGCAAGTTACAAAAATGTTGATACTGAACATATCAGTAATCTGGCCAAAGACAACATTTTTGTCAGGGGTGTGAATTTGTGAACCTACAGTGGGGAGGGGGGTTCATAGGTCCTCAAGGTGCACATAATCTTAAAACGAGTCAATGATTATCTAGTTTCTCACTCAAGGTTTAGGCACAGCTCTGGACCGCTGCAAAATGAAAAGCAATGGCTTGACATTGAGTATTGATTCAATATTGAATTCAATGTTACTTAGCTTGGCATACTGGGCAATACAGATCTTTCAGTAAATAACAACCAAGTATTCAGCCAAGCTATAGTATAAATGGTATTATAATTGCAAATGGTTTACATGCTTCGAGGGTCAGGTACTAGGGCAATATTTTAGGTCACCAATAACCACATCATTTTTTAGTAGCAAACATCATGACAATGTGTACAAAGAGCTTAACCCATCATCTATCAAATTTTATTCTGTGGCTTCTTCAACTAAGACACTGTGGCAACTTGAATGTTCAGTTTTGATCGTCATCTTTTGATGTTTATTTTTGGTTTTTCCCAGAGCTGTCAACCCCACCTGCAGGTCTTCTTTAGAAATGGAGTGTGCTCAGTTTTAGTGCTGTTGGTCCAGTTGCCATTATATAAAATATGTAATTTCTTTGTATCTATATATTTTTTTGTATATTATTATATTGTTATTATTTATCTTTCTAAATATTTGTTATTACAGTTGCTTGCAGCTTTCCTCTTCTCTGCACTGCCACTTGCTGCTGTAACACTGTGAATTTCCCCACTGTTGGACTAATAAAGGCGATCTTATCTTATCTTATTAAGTTCAGTAATTGAATAAATGTACTTTATGTTCCACTTTTCACCAGTATTTCAAAATGTGGACTTCCTCTATGTACTTTTGGCTTTCGACTTCTCAGATCTGACCTAGCTCTCCCGCCTATAGACTAGCACTGTAAGTCAAGTCAATACATCAATCTATCATAGCAAACAGAGGCAGGGCTGAAAATGTGGCCAGTATTGACTCTGTTCTACCTCTCACACTCTGATGTGTTTTTTTTTATTTTTTTATCACTGAGTACAGAACAGCCAGGATCAATATTTTTCCATTAGCAACAGCATGGAGATTGGATGGCTGCATGATAACAGATGGGCCAGCTGCAAAACAATGGGCAGTGGCAACAGCCACTTAGTTAATGACAAGATATTTGGTTTAATTCCCCCCTGAGGATCAAAATGGTGAAGGTTGGGTTGACATCTCTTCATCTAACAGAAATACTGCCCCAGTTGAAAGCCTTTTTAACATTCAAGCAACAAGGAAACCGAACTGGATTTCACTTCCAGGATTCATGGCAGTTTCTATTTTATTATGATCCCAGACAGTCGCAGTAAAAAGCAATATTAAAAGACAATAAATGCGGGGCAGGACAATGACACTTAGTAATATCTTTTCCACACACACACACACACCCAACTAAGTGTAAGGACATAAAAATAGACAATTGTTTCATTAGAACTATGAGAGTCCTACTGGCTTAACTGATCATACACCAATACATCAATTTCACACAAATGCGTAAATGCAATGAAAGAATTTTAAAGGTACTATTTCAAAGACTTTTGCTGAAGACTTTTGAAGTTTTCAGCAAAATAAGATGTTTTTGAAGATTTCTTTCCTTAACTCCATTTTCTACAATAATCTAACAAAGGTAACCTTTGTGTGCAAGTAAACATAGTCTCAAGAGCTGAGAAATAGCTATTGATGGAGAACCTTCTAGATGGAGTACTTCAAGATTGTTTAGATGGTTTTAGGCAGAGCATAAGGACCAGACACAGAAGACACATGCTTGTTTTTGACTTTATACTCAATATAATGCTTGGAAAAAAAAATTTCTCAAATAGATTTTGTTGATATTAAGACCTTCATGAGCTACAGGAGTGATTCATCTTTCAGTTTATATCATAGTGTTTTGAAAATGTATGGTACATAGCAGCAGAATAGTTTTTGTCTCTTGAAGGCCACAAATATACAGAGAAAGACACTGTAGGTACTACATTAAAAAGAGATTATCGGTGAGCAGAATAACCAAATGTGCAAGAGATTAACAACAGGGAGTGGGAAATAAGCAGGCCCATTGAAAGTGCTGATAACAATCCAAAGACAATCCCACAGAGACATTCAGACCACAGTTAATCCACCAACCACTCGAGGAATCATTTCACTCTTGCATTAACCTCTTTCTTTATTACGTAGAACCTTTGGCACTGTTTTGTAATATCTTAAAATAATTATGGCAGCTGAAGTGCTCACAGAGACAGCTGAAAATGTTGCTACCGTATAGTTCGTATGTTAGGTGTGTTCCTTTATAAGCAATTTAGGAAGCAATGAAAGTTTGTGTCCACCCAAATAACCCACCTGAGGCTTTGGTCCAAAATAATGACACTCTGAGGGTTGTTTAAAATGTTTCATTTTTCAATTTTCTCAAACTGTCCTAAAGCCCCCTGTAGTAACATCAAGATTTGAAGAATCCATACTTGTAATTGGAAGATTTGAAGAATCAGTACAGGAAAGTAATTGCTTGACTGGAACTACTGTAAATTTGTGGCATGCCTGTGATAATTCAAAGTAATTTATAATGTGGGGTTATAAATTGCTTTGGTGTTACACAGATCATGTTTTCCATTATTATTTTTCTGTTATTTGACTTTTTAGTCTGAATCAAAATATGTCATACAGGGAAGGAGGTGCAAATTGGAGTTTTGACAAGGCATCCAGATTTGGAAATACACGATAAGCCTACAGAGCTGGAGTCCCCATTCACTGTCCATCAGCAGCTTCGTGCAGTGCAAAGGTTCTTGTTATCAGGACAAAAGAAGAGAACATCAGCTCGTGTTATCCAGCCTGCTCAATAGGGATTGTTTTTTTTTGTTTTTTTTCGAAGAGGGGGTTTTGGGGGTGTTAAGAGTTTCTTGAAGAGTGGAGATAATCTGATTAGTAATGTGATACACCGCCGGAGGGAGGGTGGTATCGTCGAAGCCTTCTGAGGAAAGCATGTATCGCACATTTCTCCTCAAATCTCTAGAAAAAAAGAGGTGAGTAGCTAAGTGTTGTATTATGGGAATGATAGACAACAGGTATTGTTTTTTTCTCCTTAAGAGGGTTTGTAATTTCTATTTCTGGGATGTTCCACTGGGCCGACAGGGATCGGCACTTTAGCTGTTTCACATGAATATTTATGAGGTACATAGATAGTATTCATCAAACTGGTAACTTGTGCAACCACAGTCTATACCACCTCACATTTTGTAGTTCTATAGTGGTTAAAGCCAAAATAAAACCACCAAATAAAAACACAAAAAAGACTGACACTTTTCTTTAAGGCCTTGAGGCAGTGAACAGCAAAACATTTGAAAGTGAGTACACACCTTTGGTGCCCACTAACAATTCTGGGTTAACTTTTTCTCACTATGGAGTGAAAGATTCTGCTAGGCCATTTCAGACAGCAATGAAACTTTGTTATCTGTATCTTCAGGCCACAGTCACATCGAACGTTATTTGTTTCGTCTGTTTTTCCTTTATCAGCTTTGCTCGGCCACAGAAGAACCCAACAGGACAACTGCACTTTCATTCTGCCCAATGGGGACTGACCGTCTTTGTCATGTATATTATCAGCTCTGCACACAAGGCCCAAGTCCAGTTTCTTCTGTTGTTCAATTATTTGCAGGGAGTGGCTGGATGTGTGGTTTCAAACTAGTAAGTAGGGCAATCGAGAATTTGGTTGGAGAATTTTTTGGAGAATTTTGGCAGGTTACTTAAAAGATCTCTTGTCCCAGCAAAATATCAGTATGCAGTGTACTGAAACACACACACACACAGCTTGGTATATACAGTACATTTCATTTTTCTAGAACAAAGCAGTCTAGGTCCAGTACACTACCTTAAATAGTACAAAAGTAAGTGGTTAAAAAAAAAGTAAAACAATACTGCACTGCAGAAAGTAGTACTGTATGTTGCTTCAGAAAGGTGAGGAAAAAGGCGAGTCGGAAAGGAAGACAGGCTGGTTGGTCAGGGATTCATCCTACAGCAAAATGATGCCATGGTGATGCCATTCACCATTTTGTTTCAGGAATATTTGTTTTTATTGATTAATAGACATCTCCTTCCTTCATGAGTTCTCAATGCAAATCGTCCTGTTTTTGTGTGAGGGTTAAACCAGTTATGATGCTCAGAAGTGCTCTGCATAATTCTATGGATTCGGCTGCAGCCTGTAATCACCCTGGACTTCACCTCACCTGTGCTGCAGGCTTTATGGAAAGACTAGTCCCCAGGATGGACTTATAGAGTTGAAAGTCTGAGCGGTTGATGTGTTAATATCATTCACTCAGACCTTTTGTACAAGTTTTATATTGTCTTAATCTGTGTTATTCACCGCGCTCATTACCAGGATAGTGGAAACCACTCACAGTGATCACATCTGTCTGGGTTCAATTGTTCACTATAAGTGGTTGATTATTATAACCGAATGTCTTTTCTTTTTCTTTATTTCTCATGCATATTACTGTCTGACAACTGACAATTCTATATTTATTACATGAATATAAAGTAATGAGATAGAGAGCTTTGCTATTTACTGATTAAAACATGAAATAACATGAACTGCGCCGTGGCCCTCTCCTGCTCCAGGCCTAGTCTGAATCACTGAAGTGGAAGCATCAAACTCTACTCAGGTAACATACCTGCTGCTGAGAAAGAGCAGGGATGATAATTACACACTGTAAAAGTCCCAAAACAGAAGCAGTGCAGGAGTGGGAGGCAAAAAACTCACTGCGCTATGGCAGTGAAGATATCATGTGTGTACAAGCACACACATGTAGGCAGGGATGGTCACAACTGGTCATTACAAACTGTAGCAGTACAAAAACTTTGTTTATTTTAAGTTAATTTTTTTCCTGCCATGTATGAAAATGAACACTGTAAGCAGACTACTTGATTACTATATGGGAATTATTTAAACAGCATTTGTAAAGCAATGATTCTGTCCCAAGCTTTTTGATGCATACAAGGAGTTGATCACTGTGACTGTGATCACTATAAGCTGTTTCCACTGTATGTGGAACCTGGTTCTTATTCCCACATAGTCTCCAAACGTCTTACTTTACATTTATAGAAAAATCTGTATCTGAATAATCATCTGTTGAAATGTCTATGAAGATTAAAGTAACTGTGTGTGTCGAAGTAATTAATCAAAGGCAACTTGACTTTCAGTTTGGTCTGAAAAAGTAATCAGAACTCATCCAAGATAGTTCATTAGTACATTTCAGTGACTGGGACTGTGTCTCAACAATTAGCTTCCAATTATCATAGTACATCTTAATACCTCTGCTGGATGAATCTAAGCACCAAGCATCAAGGTCATCTGTTGTCGCTTGCTGCAATGCCTGGATGTCAGCAATAAAAGACAAAGACTATCTGATTTACCTTGAAAACCATAAGAGAGTTTTGCAAGTTGTGTACGTGTGTGTGAGGAAGCTAAAGAACTATTCATAAATTGACATTAAGTTGTATTATAAGTAGCTTTAGAGGATGTATTCACTGATGTTTGAATGCTAGTTTCTTCCAGTCTTTTCAGAGAATATTTCACATCAAAGATTCATAGAAAACCTCCTCTGGATCAAAAGTGATGTATCCATTAGAAGAATTTAGTAGAGAGAAGCTACAAGACAACCAGAGACAGATACACAGAAAAAAGCTTTACTGTGTAGAAACAGTGGCATTTTTAGAATATCTTGAATTATTGAATCAGGGAGCAGTGAACCCAAAATCCAGGGCTGCATTTGGGGGGGGGGGGGGGGGGGAATCAGATAAGGAATCAGATACTTCTTTGATTTATCATGAGCTCTGTTATTGCAATTCTGTGATTTCAATCTGGTTTTATAGGAGGCTACTTCTATCATGATTTTGTTGTTCTATACCTTATTTGCAGAGCTTCTCTTATGAATTCAGTAATATCAATCCATGAAATTTCCCTTGCAATACGAAAGTCTTCAATATAACATTTGACTGCACAGTGTATTTATTTATGTATTTTCTGTATATTAAACTGCACATCAGTTGCTACATTCAATAATGTTGTCAACACATGCCACAGAAATTGTTGGGTATATACTTTCATTCGCTAAACTATAAGTTTGTAATGGCAACACTTTCATGTAGCAATTTTCCGGACGTTTTTATTCCATCCTCAGTTCTTGCTGTTGTTCCTGCGTTGCAGTTTAGAAAGCCTCACTACTTGTATGTCACAAATTTCCTGTCCTGAGTGATCACTGAAGGGAAGATGTCAAGGATGGATTATGTGCTATGCAGCCGGCGCCACTAATTTCCCCTTCAGATAACTATGGGTGCTGTCACAGGTTTGACATGCATGTTTTCAGTCCATGCTTCAAATAGTCACTGAGGGAGTTTAGCACCAAGCTGTTCTCAAATTTTGTGCTTAAGAGGATGCTTTGAAGGGCCATTAAAACTGCAGGAAGTTGGTTGGAGGAAAGCATTCACACAGTTGTTGCTCTCCCATGTCTCCATCTCAGGAGAAAACAGCTGATAGTATAGTTATATCACCTTTGTCAGGGTTCTTATATGTTGTCTTACTCATTTAAGTTCACCCCACACAAAGTTTTACTCTGCTGCTGTAGTATAACTCTGCAGATAAACTGCATTGGACAGGGAGGCTCTACCTGAGTACAAACCAGAATTGGTTTGAAAGTTATGGGTATTGATCAACAGCCTGTCTGCTCATTTTGTGCCTATGACACAGTAAAACCCTGCACTTACAAATATGTGAGTGCTAAGTCTAAAGTCTTTACTTGATGTTAATGAGATTTTCAAAGGATTGCTTAATTGGTGCATTTGGTGTGTGAGGAGTGAGGATCCATTTATAGGAGCAGCATCTAATTTTCCAATCCGCGAACACTGGTGCACGATGGCAGCGAAGAAGTCTGAGTGTCTTTTCAGAGGCAGTGTGCTGATGCAAATGCATGTTGGCATTTGCTGACAATGGAAAAAATCACCCTCTTATGTTGGCTTGATGAGCCGTCCTGGGAAAAAAGGGGAGAGCTTGCAGACTGGATTCACTAGTGCAAGCTGCGACTGCCCACACTCTCTGTTCATCACCCCGAGAAAGCATGATTATCTCCCCCTTAGTCATCCCCCCCCCCCCCCCCCCCCACCCCCACCCCCCAGGTCTCAATTAAAGTTTGTCACTGAAATGAGCACAAATGGGCACCCACCAGTCCTACCAAGATGCATTTCAGTGATCTGGTGTGAAAGCAGGCGTCTCTTTTATGTTTCAGTCAAATTGTACTTTGACACAGAAATGCATTGTCGAAACTTTATAGACAGCTTCATTCAGTAAAAGTTTTATTTTCCAGTTATGCCCACTAAAGATTTTCTCTGATAGGTTTGGAAGCTCACAGTGTCAAGAATAGAACCTCTGATCAGAGTAGTCATTTTGTCAATTTTGCGGGTACAATTTGAAAGATTATAACTTTTGATATGAATCAAACAACATTCCAGCAGTGCCCCACCCCCAACAACACATTAGACTGCACCACTTTTCACTGGTATTTTCTGTGAACATAAAGGTACGCCATCTGAATAAACTGAAATATTCTGTAATCACAGAAATGTGTTTTTCCTCGTAAATTCAGTAAATATTTAAATGAGTTAGATTTTTAGGGACTCACTGGAACAGTCTGAAAGAACGTCACAGTTCCCTAAACCCCACTTTGGCAACCTCTGCTCCAGCAGATGAAAATTCCAAGTTAATACAACCATCTGTGAAAATACTGTTCTTTTCTTTTGTTGACATCTCTTATCTTAATGCTCACATATTGTAAAAACAGATCCCCTTAATTAGAAACGGTTCGTGAAATGTGGGGACGTGTTCCTTAAATTTTGACTGTGATACGACTGGACCCTAATCCCAGAGATGGGGAAAGGCTTTCATTGGCTGGGAAAGGTACCTGTGTGTGTGTGTGTGTGTGTGTGTGTGTGTGTAATATATTTGTGTATATTTCCCAGCACCATTTATTTTTCAAAGTGGGTTGGATCGTCTTTGTTTCCTGCTGCTGAGAACACATGTAGTCCATGTGAGGTGTGTTTATTTGCCATATCTGGTGCCCCTTAAGAAAAACCCTAGGCTGGGAGCTGCCAATTCATTTTGTTGGCTTGTAGTGGGGAAGTTGTCAGAATGCCAATGTTAAAAGTTAAAGTTTTGGACACTCATAACTTTACTCAAAGATGTGGAAGTTCCCTTTTTAAACCTGCTCCACATTAGAATATAGTACTCGAAATTGTGTGGAAACAACTGTTACAGCATATAATGAAGAAAATCTAAGATCTTAGTCTTAGCTTTGTCCCTCAGTCA
This sequence comes from Trachinotus anak, assembly GCF_046630095.1. NCBI lineage: Eukaryota > Metazoa > Chordata > Actinopteri > Carangiformes > Carangidae > Trachinotus > Trachinotus anak. The sequence goes on from NW_027273871.1 coordinate 3,774,664, forward strand.
CGTAATAATATGTGGTCGTACAGTATGTGGGCCTTTGGCATGAGACTGGACAAACACAGAAAAGAGATAAATGACAGATGTCCATCAACATTAGGGCAAAATTGGTCACATTCATTGGGAGGGGGTCAAGGTCATTGACCTGAAGACAGCTAGAGAAAGATCAACAGGGTAATCAGTATCCGATGCCAAAGACCATCTTTGAACCGAGACAGGGATTACAGTATTTCCCCTTATATGACCACAAGTCTCATGAGAAGAGCTGCATTCACAGAATAAAGCCTGTGTACTGTACCGTCTAAAATATCTTGAATTGTCAACCAAACTCAACTCACTTACAACCTAAATGCTTTTTCATTTGAAATAAATCGAAACTGTTCTCACTGGGAAAGTACTGAAACAACCATCTTAGCAGTGGATCAAGTAAAAATGGAGAACTGTTCAGTAGAGACATTTGCAGAATTAAATCAAGGTAGTAGGGGTTGATGGGGTATGACATTAGCAAGTCTCACATTACCAATTTTCCCTCCCTGACTGCTCCTCTAAGCAGAATCCAGGATGGAAACCAGCAGCTGCATTTGCCGGCTTTGCACGCTTGTGGCCCCATATGGCAGTGAGAAATCACAGAAAATTTTTGACTCTTTGACAGCCAAAAATCCTGCAAGCTGACATCAGTTACTGAGACTGCACATTCACAGGCAGTCTGTGATTCAGATGCCAAAGGGTGCCAACAGCTAAAGAGAGACTAAAGACCGGTCCAGCTCTCTCTGGACAAAGTGCTTAGTCACTTCTGATTAGGAGGCACTGTACTTCACTATAAAGATGCAATTCATTACGGGTGGGAAAGTATGCTGACTCAAGGATTTCTCACACTGTTCTCTGGGGAGGGCCCACGGTGTAATTCAGGCTGATAAAACAGATGTATTCAATGAGTAATTATACCAAATAAGAAAAATAGGTCACTTAAGGTCTGGTTAAGTTTAGGCAACTGAAACTACTTGGTTAAGTTTAGAGAGAGATCAGGGTCACTGTAAAAATGTGGGTAGGAGACAAACAAACAAGAGGTCTCTTCAGGAAAATGTAAATATAAGACAAAAAAAAAAAAGGACCAGCGTTGTCTTTTAAATTCTTAGATAAAATTTTAACTTCGTAACTCCAGTGCTACCATGGCCCAAGATTTTGAAACTGTCTGAACATTATGCTCCACTTTAAAGGTCACATATCCTCATTGTATTTAGTGTGGTCCATTTTTGCCTTGCATAGCATATATCAGAGTATAGCCAAAGTTCAGTAATTTCTTCTTTCAGTTCGTTGATTTTCTTTCTGAGTTTTACAAGAACTTCATCTCCACTTTCCTTCTACAAAGCCAAATAAACTGTGCATGCCTGAAAATAACTCTTTATATTCCAGTCATAATATTGTCAGACTGAGTCCAGACTGCCTCCTCAGGAAATTAGGAAAACACTCAGGGAATCAGTGCTGTATTTTCTTGTCCTCGTGCTGCTACCCAAGGCGTTTTGAGAACTCGCAGGAGGAAACTTTGAAGAGCTTTGTGGCGTTGAAGCCAGGAAGGGTACTGTGATTTTGAATGGCTTTTTCAGATTTGCTTTTGAACAGATATTGAATTTTTAAAAAGTTCTAACATTAAAGGAGTAAAAGTTGCACTTAGCCTCTCAAGCAAAGGGAACCAATAATATGTGAGGCCATAGAAGAAGAAGATGAGAAATTACATCTGGAATACTTCATCCCCACTTAGAATTTCCCCCTTCCCCCTTTATGCTGTGTTGACTTTTCCAGTCATAGAGGAAAAATGAGTGCACTCTGGAAATCAGGATTCCACGTGGTTACCGCAAGTGGTCAAACCTTTCAGCCTAAGCCAGTGCTCTCATCATTCTGCTATGTGCATTTGCATAAGCAAAACCTGTATGAGGAGCTGTCTGAATCAGCATTAGCAGTAACTTCTGACTGACAGTGCTATCCCAGGGTTGAAGAGTGTTAGTGCATATGAAATGGCCTAATAGCAAAAACTCACTTCAAATTCTGCAAAGCATGAACAGCACTGCCATTGTTTGAAAGCCTCATACAGCTATCTGTAGGTGATAAAGTCAATAAAGAGAAAAAAAAACATTCGCCTTTGTCTAAAATAAGCAATTATTTGACATTACTGTTTTTATTAGAAAGTTTGCACTGTTTCCATATGTTCTATGTGTCTTTTCCTTCCTCATAATTATATTGCAGTTTACAGCTGCTACAGTAAAAATTCCCTGTGGGAGATCAAAAGGTTTTCTTTTATCTTTCTGATATAACGCTGCTTCTTGGTCACCACCTGTCTGTGAAATCATATGCCAATCATGTTATCCTGGCAGAGTACAATATTTCAGAGAAAAATTCCCAATAGTCCATCTGAATCTGAATTGTTTGCCCCCAGTCTTATGTAATGAATATGCAACAACCTAATGGTTTGCAAATGAAGGAGAAGTCTGGAAGAGTGCCACCACAAAAATAGCTGCGGAAACTTTTGCCGTCTCCTGCTTTTCATATTACCAGCTCAGGCTCTTAATTCAGATCCCTATTCAGAGCATATTTATTTTCCACTGACAAGACTACCAGGCTCTGCATTGCGAGGAATATTTCTAATTAAATTCTGTGTACTTTTATTTACAAAGCAAAACTATAAATAAAATGAGGCCAATCAGACAGCTGCATGCTGCTCACTGATGAGTATGGAACTTCTCAAAGGATTGGTTTGCTGTTTTTCAACCTAGATCTTATTCAGATCAGAGGGATGTCAGAGGATGTGGTTATGTGCTAGGTTAGAAGCAGCCTTTATTTCAGCTGGGAGGGTAAACATTTCGTGCCAACTTAGACTTCCTCAAAATCTTCGTTATGATGCCATTTGAGGCAGCGGCAGCAATTTAATTACCAAACCAAAAGTGGGTGTCTAACTGCAAAAACCTACTGTCAATTTGAAGTTTAATGATCCTACAGTAAGGACAATGGTTTCACTTGTTACATCTTATTTCAGTTGAAAAGATGCCTGACTTTATGCCAACATCCTCTCCGTCAAAATAAAACATATCCTGGTTTTTGAAGCCTAAATGATCGTGCGAGAGGCTGCAGAGTGGCTGAATTTTCTCATCCAAAGCTATCAGCAAATTTGTGCAATGCACAGAGATAAATGATGTGAAACAATATTTTAATAAGCTCTGGGCTGGAAAATAGAGAACCTATCATTTAGATCAGCTTGAACATTCCTGTGATCTTTTGTCATGTTCACTATTTTATCTCCCAGGAAAGAATGGCTTAAATTTGCAATGCAATCTAAGATCTGTGCAACATCATTTCTCTAGTCCCTGTGTTGCTGGCTGATATTGCAATGTTTAAATCTCAACATATTGCCTTGACAACATCATACCAGAGATATATTACACAGTCATTGACTGAGTGTGTTATCCCTGGCCTCACTTTGTCCTTGACGGCAGCACTCTTCCTTAAGCTGTAATTTATTTGTTGTTCACTTGTCACTTGTGTTCGTCATCAACCATGCATTTTACCTCTAGCGATAGCTCATCCGTTTAGCATTGCTTAAATAAGAAAGATGTTAGCCGAGGAGACTAATCCCTGTAGCATGCAGTGGATGAAATGCTTTTCAGAAATATACGGGCTATTTTGCTGATAGATATGGGCAATATAGAGCAGATTAAACCGTGCATTCAGCATAACAAGAGAGGGAGAGAGGAGGCACGCACCACACAGTTTAGATTTATATTTTTGATTTTTGCTGCTGCAGTCTACAGTAGAGTTTACACAACTAACCATTTCTGGTCAGTAATAAAGCAGAGATATTCAAATCTCAAGGCACATGTGGATTAACAGATGCCATAAAATACCCCTCCCAACCTCCCCTCCGAAAGACCTGCAAACAAACATGCAAATAAACAAATGAGACATACGTTCAGTACCAACACTATACTTTTATTGCACTGTTTGTTTTGGAAAGTGAAAATGGAACAGTACAGTAATAATGGAAAATGTATCAGTTTGACTGCAAAGTATAAATAAATAAAGAGCTATATCCTACATGTCGTCATTTGTAACAGTCGATATCTAAGGGTTCATTCTCTGGTGGAACATGGAGCTGAATAAACTGCATGTCCACCTAAAGCCACCTTTAAATCTATCTGATTTTAATGGACATGTGGGCCTGATGATTGTGACTCCAGGGGTATGTCACCAAAACCAGCACAGATCATCCTCTAGATATCATGAACCAAATGTAAAAACAGAGCATTTCAGCTTTGGACTTCCATTAAGTCAGACCTCTTCCTGTTGACATGAAGGTCCTCCTTAGGATGTGGGACTTCAGAGTTGTAATTATAAAATCTGGGACTCACCTTGAGACATGACTTGGATTTTTCCAAAAATACGCCATTGCAGTCTTGCCAGTAGTTTTTAGGAGGTGTAATAACAAAAACAACAACAACAAAATCCATGATGAATGTCAGTGATGTCTGAGTGCCTGTGGGTTTCCAAACAATGACTTCCTCTCCATCTTGTGCTGGCTATTCGATGGTGTAGGACACCTCACAGAGGAAGTGATTAGTCATCTTTTAAATCAAAACCCTTCAGAGCATTTGGGTTTCTCACTACAGATCTCCTGATTTCCCTCTGTTACACAACTGCTATTGAATCTGAGGAAACAGGAAACTGTGCCTCGCTGTGAACGAGGCACTTTAATGAATGGGGCCCTTCAACAACATATATTAAAGCTTTTCTCCGGGGCTTAGGTTTCCAGGCTGTGATAATGAATTAATATGCATGCCTGAGGCCAGGCCAGGGGCATAATGATCACAGATTATTAGTGTGTGCTAATGAGTTTATTTTCACAAAGTGCTCATCGTCTCCTGCCCTTGTATCTTTGCCATAAACTTGAATATGATCCTATGGTAACACATAAAAAATATATATTTTGTAGAATCTGGTTGTAGAATTCATAAGTATAACCAAGTGAGATTGTCTAAGAGGAGTCTGGGATGAAATGATAAAACTTGGCTGTTGTTTGACAGCATCCAAGGGTAAATAACGCACCCACAGCACAACAGGAAGCTTCTTCTGTTCTTTCCCAGTCTGTCATGAAGGCAGTTGTCTCATTTTTATGGAGGAGAGGCCCAGCGGGGCTGAAGAGCAGAGATGTACTGTAGATTCTCCAGGGCGATGCTTGTGTTTGCCTTAGGAATGTGGAGTTGACACCCACATCACACCCACCATCCACAGCCACACTGATGCCTGGGGAAGGCCCAGTTGTCATTTTTAATCTTTCATAACTGCAGCACGTATATTCTAGAAACAAGTGAGACCTGTTGTTAAACATGTAGAACCTAATCATAGATGTCATACTTATTCTCACATCATTAGATAATAGGCTGCTCTAAGTCATAAACATTCTTAATTAAATCAGTCTTCCCCTTTCATTGGAGCACTGAGGATCTGTTAGCGTTTATATGACCTATAGGAATACTGGCTGACCTGCCTCTGCTATAATCATCTACTATTGACACAAACAGTCAGCTCCCATCTTCAAAAAGAAAAGATATAAAGGCACCAATATACTGGAGTTAAAATTAGTCTCGCTGAGAATTGAAGTGTTGTTGACTTTGAGTTTAAAAAAGCAATCTGAGCAAGTGTTAGTTTACCCACTTTGACATAAAGTGTGCTTGTTTCATGACACTGCACAAGACGGGGAACTCACAGATGTTAGGTCAACTACAGAGACACTGTGTATCCCGATCAGCCCGGTCATATGAGTTCATACCCACTACTTCAGCAGCTCTAGCCTCACACTGATTCATCTTGGAAATGAGCAGTTAGGACAGACAACTATGCATGAGTTGCACATGGAATGGAAATTAACCAGAAATACACAGTCCAGTGGACGCACATGAAAATCACATCATATAAAAACTGCTGACCCAGATTTTGGTAATGGTATGTTGGAGGCTGTGAAAAAGCTGTGTATTCTATTTAGTTTGGCCATTAAGCCCATTTAGCCCGTGTAGCCAAGCCAATGAATCGATTTGGTTGCAACAGCCATTTTCTCTGTACAGCCAATATTCAATATTATTTTAGATATAGATCCTAAGTACTAATTCAGGTCTTATGTTTGTAGTTTTGACTATAATTTCTGCAGTTATGTTTACACTGTGCTCACCAAAGTAACAGAGAGTTTGGGTAATTATTTTACTCTTTAATTTTATTTTTTTCTTCCAAATAAGTTTAGTTTATGAGGATCTGTTTCCAGCCTGTCTGATTATCTGACTTGTACCTGACAGATAGTCATTTCATTACTACTACTAATAATAATATTGATGAATATTGATAATATTAATGATAATACATTTTATTTGATGGTACTTTTCAAAGTGCCCAAGGAAACCTTACAATAGAGCAAGAACCCTCCAGGAATATCGTGGTTTGTTTATGGTGTGGGCCAAAAACCCTAATCTAAAAGCTGAGCTTGAACAGCATCAATTTAAGTTAACATCAACAACAACAACACTGTTAACATATTGAAATGATGTATTCCTATAAACAAGTTATGGGGTTGCCTGAAGACGTTTGAATTCTTTGTGAACTCTTTACTAGGCTTGGGCTGATATTTATAACAATATATTTTTTTGAAATATAACAATATTTATAAGTCCAACCCTCATTTAAGAACCTTTTTTACTGTGCATTGTACCTTGTTCTGTAAAAAATAAAACTTTGAACCTCTGTTTAGTGGCAGCATCACTCACACCTGAAACAAAAAATACAATAATATATAAGGTATATATTATATATACACTTTGAAAAAACTGAAACATAAAGTACAACAATATATTTCAATTATCAAAAAACTCCCCATCCCCCATCACCCACTGGATTTTGCCCAAGCATACTCTTTACCCACTTGGAAAGCCCATGTCTGTCTGTATAATTAGCTGAGCTGCTACAAGAGCTGTGGATGGTTTTTGTGACCCATTACACAAACTCTAGTGTCCATTGGAAGTAAGAGGGAGTGAAGAAGAAACTTGATGGCCTCAGTGAAAGACTCTTATCAGTGCTTTCATTAGTGCAGTGGGTACTGCTCTGCTGCTGTGACTGGATTGCTGCCATTGCAGTTGGGACTCAGAGAGAGAGAGGCTTCTGGCAATAAACAGGGTACCTTTCTCTGTACTTTGTGGCTATGTGCTAGCTTCATCAAGAAGCACGCTACAACAAGTGAAGCTTCAGTAGTGATAGAAGTTGCACTTGAAAACATGCTAGACTTATCACTTGCCATCAATCTGTTCCCTCAGCCATGTGCAGCAGGGTGAGACTGGTGTCGTCACCCTGGTGCAATGCAGGCGTTTGCTGCTTTGGTTACACATCATTAATAGTCCAGAAGGATGCGGATACAGTTTATACTGTGACTGTATACATCACACTTTCAGCAGGTCATAAATCACTCACTAATTATCCCACCAGGCTATTTTAAGACAGCACTCCACAGTCAGTCGGTGTTTACAGCTTTTGCATAGTTCTTCTGCCTTGGAAATTCCTCTGCACATTTTACTATGATATATATTTGTAATTACTGGTGACCAAGCTCTCCTGTATTAAATCAGGTGTAGTTTCTTTATTAGTATATTTATGCTGTTTTAGGTTTTTTTGTTAATTTGTCTGAATTACCAAGAATTATGTTTTAAAATCTGGGTCATGTATTTAACTTAAGCAGTTTCCATGTTAAGCTAAATGAAACTGAACTTACTGATTTCCCCAGGAGAATGATGGAATAAGGGAGCGGAGCAGTCCCCTGGTCTCTGAACACCTTTAGCAGAAGTAAAGTGCTATTAGGCAGGGTACCCCACATTGTGTTTCACACTCAGAGAATTATTCCATTTATTAGAATGCCAATACATCCAACTTTAACAAAGCTCAAAGGACTTCCATTGTACTATGTCACAATGACTGGATGCTCTGGAGGACTGGATCACTGCCCAAAATGTGTATTGCCACATTTCAAGACAGAGTTTGGAAAAGGTATATTTTGAACAGAGATTTCATTATTTATTCCTTGGAGTGGTTAAAGTAGTAACCAGAAGATCCTTGACATATGAAATATCATAGAAAATCTAACTTTTTATGGTTTCATATGCAAAAGTACTGCATTACTTTCATTGTATTACAATAAATGTTTTCTACATTTCATTTGGGAAGAATTGGGATGCATGTAAAGAACATTTAAAGTGACACGCTCATCTCTTTGTTGCTATATGTACATGACTACATGACTTCTACTGTACACCATCATATGGTTAAAACTCTTTTGGAGGTTGTTATATTGTTGGAGCATGGACATCATTCAAAAAACTAAGTTTTCATCCCCCCATTTTAAAAGTTGAAGTTTAGTGAATGTAAAATTTGAACTGTATAGTGTTCTCACTTATAGCTTTGAGGCCAAGCTTTCACTCTGGCTGCATACAAATTATGATTTCTTTGTAAGAATTGGAAGACCTTGTCCACAGCTGTGGCCCTAGCTCTAACCAACAGTGAGCTTGTAACCACACATTTCTTTCAAGCTTGCTGTTGATGATGAGAAACTCAACACACCCAACATCTGACAGTGATATCAGGCACCGTAGGTGTAATCATCATTTATCCTGATGATGAATCTGTCATCATGAACTCAAGATGAAGCCTTAAAGCTTGGTGTATTTGACACAGGTTACTGGTGATAATAGTGATGTCAGCTGATGGTGGCTAAAATGATATTTCACGTTCTTTGGAGTACTCCACGCACTTAATGTCATGTGATTGAAGTTACAAACATAACATCATTGAAATCTGAGGAAAAGAAAATTGAATGTTCTCAGGGTTCAGTGCTGTCAACAAAACTGCAGCACAAAACATAATCACTGGATGATATTGAGAGGCAACATTTTTTTTCTTAGTGAGCGTACAAGGTGCAAGGCTGTCACACCAGAGACTGGGTATTAACCCTAATCCAAGGGCTGTGAGTGTTTAAACATAACCATAAAAAAGCTACATTTAGCTGTTGTGACTACAGGTTGACACTGTACTGGAAAAAATATGTTCTCTGTGAACATTGTACTGATATGTGAAGTTAATGATATATTCTCATTACGTTAATAGAAAACATAATGTGATTGCAATTATGTCACCTCCAAAATGTATTTTCTGTTCTATTTTAGTTGGATATAAATGTAATTTCTTGGTTGCTAAGTTTAGTGTCATATGTCCACACAATGACACAATTCAATGATGATGAGTTAGTTATTCAGTTGACATGAATGTATATAGAAATGCAGGAAATGACACTGTTTCATTTTCAGAAGCTGTAGAAGAGGACTTGCTTGTGAAGTCGAACCCGTGCCTTAGAGCATTAAAGACAGCGGTGTTAGTTCTGTTTCTAAATTATAAGCTCAAAGCATAACAGAGCCACCTGATGGTGTGGGTGAATCGACTCAGCAGATAATCAGACACATTGAACAGGAAATGGCTCCTGTCATTCATCATTTGGCCAAACACAGCCCGTGCCAATTTAACATCATGTCATTTATCATAAACATACGTAGCCTGACTAATGCAAGACAACATAATGACTTTATCAATAACTCATCATCTGTGACCAGTACATCAAAAGCACTGTTTGCTTCATTTTTATGAAGAAGGGTCCATTATTTTCTGCACGCAGATTACAGCTTGTCAAACAAACGACCTCAATTAGTTGATCAGAGCCATGTCTTGCCACTGAAGTGCATGTCACTGCTAGAGTGTATTATCTCCTGACAATATCGACATTAAAATAAGAAGCCTGTGTCACTGTTCTCTGCCTTCTGTTGTCTAAGAGAAGCAGCAACATTAGGCTGATGAAAGTCACATTAAAATGACAAGACACAATTGAGTAGACAAAGTGCCTGTTTACTGCACAAAACACGGTCAAAAGAAATACTACACCTCGTAGTCATACAAATGAGATTTTCTGTTTGAGAGATGGGATCATGGAGCTTGAAGCCATTTATCATCTCCTTATTTGTCCTCTCTGGCTTTCTTCTCAGATAGAGCTATCTGTTAAATTGCAAAGGAAGTGGTCATGCAGCAGAAACAGAAGGTGATGACGGCTGCTCCCTCTAAGCGATGAGATTTCACCAGATTAAGAAAAAGCAGTGTGCTGATAATGGAACAGCAGATTTATTCAACACAGACTGTAGCCAAGCACTGGCGTGTCCTTAAGGCTTGTTGTTGCTAAACATTGTGGAGCAAAGGTGTTGCTTTTTTTTTGCTTTGTCTTTTGTCTTCCTTTGTCTTTCTCTGTCTCTTCAGCCGTGGTAACTATTGCTGCTCATGCTAAGTGCCTCATTTTTTCTTGTTGTGTTCAGCCCAAACAAACCACTGTTGCAGCTGCCAGAGACATTAAACACATCCTTTCCTGTGCACCAAAGCATTTTTCACCGGGAGGCTCTCCCTGACTTCACAAAGCTTTGATGATCTGGCTATATGTGGAATCGCATGAGTTGCCAACAGAGAGCAACAAAACAGACATTTATTCATATGTGGGTAGAGCACAGGGCTTGGTACTGAACAAAGTAAAACTGTGTTAGGATCCAAGATTGTAGATACAGACACATACAATTGCACAAGATGTTCGTTTTCCTGCTCTGCATTTTCTGTCTGGTATTTTGGGTTTTCATGAGCATGAATTTTTCAGCACAGGTCATTATCACATTATTGTTTTAATTCAAAGTTTTGTTCAAGTTAATTGCAATTGCATTTGTTTATTGCAATGTCAAATATCTCAGACAGCTATGTACAGTACAGTTTATCAGGTGCAGTTACCAACGTCAAACATCTGGACACTGTAGTTTTAGCAAACGTTCACATAGGAGTAAATAGTGCATTTGATGGAACAAGCCATCATGGTGCTTTAGTGAGTATTTACAACAGCGGGACTTGTACTTGACTCAGATCTACTGAACTCCAACCACATTCCAGTGCTACATTTAAATATGTAGCACTGGTGAGGGCAGATCCTCATTTTCTATTGATACTGAAGTCTTTTCTCTCATATTTTCAAAACAGTTTACGATGCAGCATTCCTGTCCGAGTACTCCTTTACCTTTGAAAAAAGATGCTCTGTTGTGAGGTACAAACCTGCTTTAAGAAAGCTGTTAAAAGTTTTGAATCTTAGTTGTGAACTATGCTGACATACAAAGCAAGATGTTCACACTGTCTGTCTTAACAGAAGCACATTCATGCATTAGTGTTTCTGATTGTTTCGACAGCAATGTAGGAGGAAAAATGCAAACAAGCAAAAGCTTTAGTTATTAAAAAGCAGAACAAAAATACAATGTGCTCATTAAACCATTATGACTCAAGGCTTTGATCGACTTTGTTCTGTCTTCTATCTCCCTGCTGCTCTTACAACTCCAATCTAAAAAAAAAAAAAAAATTCTTTCACTTAGGTAATTGGTGTTATTTTTGCAGCTTTTATGATACCCTAAAATTGCCAACGTGCTTTGCTGGAGAATGCTTCTCTGATAATGGACAACAGCTCAGTAAGGGCAACACACACACTGTGCAGTCTGTGTCTGCCAGCCGGCGCCCCTCCCTCCCTGCCCTCTTTCCATCATCCCACATCCATGTTTGTGTTGGAGGTGGAGCACTGCTGGCTGTGTAGCATCTGTCTCTTCTTAGGTTTTGGATTTTCTTCCTCCCTATCTCTTTCTTTCCTCCCATTGATCCCATTTCTTGTCACGTATCCAGCCCTGCTTATCCCTCACTTGCACAAACACTCCTCCACTTCATATCCTTCCTTCCCCTCCATCCCACAGCAAATTCTACCTGCCTCCTGCCTATCAAGACAGAAGTGATCCTAAGCTCTTCCTGCCAATGTAAAAGGGGGGGAGAGAAAGACATGGATTGAGCCAACAACATGTGGCAGGATTAGCAACCTGCAGAACATACAATGTCAGGACAAAGCTGTTCGTTAGTGTAATGATATACTACTGTGAAAACTGACACTGGGATGCTATATATGCATGTGATTTACTATGGGCTAAAACTGGTGGCTGCATGTTTTAACCTGTCAGCTTCATGTTGCCCTGTGGTTTACGACTTTTATTTTTCCGAACATGCATTACATTGGGTTGACTGATTTTTCTGCCATCCAGACAATCACACCTTACTTTTTCTTTCATCTATGACTGTGACTGTTTCATCTCATCTGACATTTCAAGTTAAATTAAGGTTTTTAGCTGTGAAACAACATTATGTTTACTCATGCTTTAAACCAAACTAAACCTCATCTTGCATTGTAAGATAACTTTAGTAAAACTTCTCCCTCTTTCTGGTGATTAGCTATTAGCTTGACTCACACTAATGTGAGTGTTTTTTGTATCATCAAGCCCAAAACAAGTATCTTCAAGAAATCTGACCTGTTATTAGCTTCAGATTTCTAAACTGACATATCTGCCAACAGTTGAGGATATAAAATATGGGAGATTTATGTGTGATCAGCCAACATGTTTGTCCCTAATTACCCTGCTTGAGCAGAGCATCGACTCCACAAGCCTGCCAGCTGACTGAGCCTCTTATTTTTTCTCCAAGCCCCCAGAATCTGTCCTCACTTTGTTCCTTTGGTATCTCAATCCTGTCTGAGACTAGCCTGGCTCCTTTACCAGTTGGCATTAAGCGTCAGCTGAGGGAACATGCTGCCTTAGAGATGTCACTGTAAACTGTCCCAGATACACCTCTGGGCAACAACACTGTGGCAGGTGCATCTCTCTGTGAATCAGTGGCACATTTCTGCCCTTTGACTGAGCTTGTAGACTAACATAATGTTTTTTCCATTGTGTCTGACATTGAGGTCTGTCCTCCTTAAACAAGCAATTTGAGGGTTTTGCTTTTGCTACATAGCTAACGGTAGCATTAACAGCAGTTTACTTACCAGTGTTTCCACGAGCTTCAGCCATCATTGCATTTACAGAACAAGAGGTTATAATACGCCCTCTGAGCAGTGCTACTTCTTCAGGGCAGACTGGACAGTACAGTGACCTGTATCGGAAAGTGATGAGATGTGATGAGATTTGTCTGTCTCTTTTTCTACTTGTCTTATGTTCATGATAAATAAATGTTCATGCTAAAGTTTCTATACTTGTGAAGACATTTCTTCAATGCCTGGATGTATTCATGTCTCTAAATTGTGCTTTGTGTCTGAACACACTTTAAGACATAAACCCAGGCTTTCTCATGTTAACTAACTAGGTTTGATGGTAAGAGAAGGATTGGGTGGTCGAACAGTGAATTTCCTGCACAGAGAATCCATTTGCCACTGATCCACAGTTTATTATGAATCCCTCACAAAGGTGGGATACTAAAAATACAACAGCTGGAGAAAAATCTGTCTGAGTGTTAAAGTTAAGTCAGACTGAATCACCTGTGCTGGACACCCTGTTGTCAAGGCTGGCTCTGGGATCTGTCTGGAGAAATTTGCCAATGCTGCAGTTGTGTCTGACATGACAGCTTTTCTCCCAGGGGTTAAGCATCATTCATATTCATGTTCGAGAGCTGCTGGGAGCTCAGCACTCTGTGAAACAACTGCAAGGCTTTTTTAGTCCCAGTCCCTTCCTGCTTAACATTTTTGACAGAATGTCGTATCTCTTTTCCCCCACTGATATGCAACCAATGCAAACCCTCATAATCTACGTTAAAATTCATGAAAATAATCAACAGATGCATTTAGAAAGGCCAAATCAATATTTCAGAGCTACTCTAATCTCAGTTTTAATTTTCTAAATCTGATGTTTCCAGGAGGGAGGCCTTTTTGCATGTTAACTGTTATCCTTGATTCATCAATTTTATGTCCATCTATAAAGATATTCATTGATGTTCTGTTTCTTACTGCAGTTCTCAAAGATCACGGCCAGCTCTGTTAGGCTGTTATCTTAAGATCTTTAATGAATTAAGTTGGAGCTAGTGTAGTGTACTGTAGTGGGGCTTTTTTCTTCAACCACACTTTCATCTCTAAGAGCTATACAAAGGCAACTGGTCTTGCTTGAGGCCGTCACCTGAAAGGCTTCATTAGTTCTGAGTGGTGGGGATTTCTAGGCAAGTTCTTGTGGGATCGTTAACACCTTGTGTGGTTGAGGTCTCATGTGAGTCATCAGAGATTTCCTTTCAAACAACTGTTTTAGGTCCGTATCAGCAATATTCTGTCCATGCTGACATACTTGAAAATGCATATTGCATAACCATTTGTGAACACTGTGCATGCACGTGCTGATATAAAGTGTGTCACTGTAACCAAAAGTCTCAGTTTTTGCCCATCCAGACTAAAATGCAACCTTGGAGTTTTCAAAATAAAACAGGGCCAACAGGATTTCCAAAAGTCTCTAACACAGTAAAAGTGATGCAAAGGGAACAGGGTGTCATCGATTCAAATGAGACTTAAACGTCTCTCAAGGTGTTAACCACCCTGCAAGTGGATGGCCTGGAGGTCCCCACTAGTCAGTTAGAACTAAAGAAACCTTTTGGTTGAGAGGTGAAACATCTTCGAGAACGTCAAGCATGTTCAGGTGCACTATGACCTAAGTGACTGAGAATCTTCACAGGCACACCACACTTTTATGTTAGCTTGCATATGCATGTGTGTCTGTTTGATTTCACAGATTGAGCATCTAGTACTGTATCAGACAGACAATGCTCAGGTACAAACAAGGTTTTGATGCGGTCAGAAACAGGACAGTAGTTGTTTTACTGTGGGATATAAAGACTATAACATATATTTGTGATGCCTTGATAAAGGTTATCAACATTAAAACTTTGGAAATATCAGTAACCTCCCTCAATCCAGTCTACCCATCCTGTCTATCCATATAAGATATTTACATGTTCAAATAGAGTGTTTGGCAGCAGCCAGTGCAGGACACCATCCAGGCCTCTGTGGGGGGCGTGGCATTTGAAAAATTAGGTATAATGAGTTATCCACAACAGAGATTTGTAAACAAATTATGTGAATGCTAATCAAGGTTATTTGGCATGGAATGTCAGAGAGAGAATTAGGTTTTGGCTCACACCCTGTTAACAGTAATTTGCTGAGGTTAGTTCAGTCTTGGCAATGTTCCACTTTGCTGCAGGTTTGTATAATTATGTACTTAAACATCTATAGTATCAGGAGGCCTGTTGGCTGAGTTACTTGAAGTGCAAATCCTGTTACTAGTCCTGCCCAAGCCAAGTCCAGCTTCATCCAGCTGTTTGATGTATGTCCTCCTTTAAATTTTGTCTCTTGTCTCCTTGCTCCTGTAGACTGTCAAACAAAGGCAATGATGCAAAACAGCAAAAGTCTAAAGCCCTGTCTGTTTGCAGCCCCTTTAGAGTGCAGTGTTTATAAATCCCATAATATGAATGTGTTAGAGGCAACCAGTCACTGGATGCAACAAACAACATTCTGAGGATTTTGCTGTTCTTAGTACTGAGCCAGTAGTGGAACTAAAAATGTAAAATAAAAACAATGTATTGATGATACGTGGTGTCAGCAGAAAGATCAGAGTCATTAAAATGAACAGGGTTTTTCTATTTTTATCTCGCCTGAATCTGCTCAGTCAATTTAATAGAAATTTTCCTATTTGTTATCTTTGTTACAAAGTGGTGGTGAGGCATGAATGTCTGTATTATTTTGAGCAAATCTGGGACAAATGGAGATGCTAAAGGACAACTCTGGGGGGGTCACCATAAATATTTGCATCCTTTTGGTGGTAACTGTTACATGTTCATCTCAACATTCAAGGAATTCATCAGTTTTCAAGAGATCTGATCATGAATCAATCTTTCTGTTGTTTGCTCAGTTCAACCACAGATTGAACAGAAGGCATTTTCATACTGAGACTAGATTGGCACTCAATAGAATGCATACCCCACCAAGGCCAAACAGTCCTACACATTTCACCAAATTGCACAAAGCCATTGATTTCAACAGCATTCATATGTCTGATTTCTTTACATGAAGATCCATTCATTATTTCTTGAGAAATTGACAAAACATCTCGCAGTGTTTGGGAAACCGATCAAAAATATTCCTGGATCAATAACCGGATCAGCACTAAATTTTAACTGGCTCATCCCTGGCCCATGTCACATCCCCCCACCAAGTTTGGTGCAAATCAGTTTGGCACTTTTTGCATAATCCTGCTGACAAATACACAAATAGACAGACACAGGTGAAAACATAAGCTCCTTGGCAGAAGTAAAAATAGCCGAATTTTGCCTTCAAGGCACCACACCTAGGCACAATATAGTGTGCTTAGCTGTAAATGGGAACCCTAAAAAAGAACAGTTTTGTAGAAAAAGTTACATCTGGTTTGCTATCAGGGCCCCAAATATCCCAGCAGTGGTACATCTGTGAGCACTGTATAGTTCTGAGTTCAAAAAATGTCCCCCACCATTTCCTTGTTGGTGTACTTTCCAGGAAATAATATCTAGTCATTCTCCATCTACCATTAAACAATGACAAAGTTCAAATGGCAGTGATGCGCAGTCAAGCTGATTCTTGGAAGGCGACAGCTACACTTACAAGATATACTGTAAGAGCATATTGAAAAAAAACTGAAGTGAAATATTTACTTAATCCTAAAATAATCACTCATCCTATGATTTAGAATGGCAACAGAATTCAAAGGGACTTGAGTATCGTTCCCCAATTATAAGAAAAAAAAGTAATGTGTGAGATGTTATAGGCACAGTTGCAGTATTAACGGGCCAACTGGGCAGACTGTGGTAGAATTGTGGAATTCAATAATTCAGAGAGAAATTACTCTTCCGAAGGGAAATGTGAATAATTCAGGGTATTATGACTTAAAAGAACCATCAGCTGCATACAGAATGGAGTGGAATTATGATTAATTCAACATCTGGATTAATAGTGTTTCAGTCAGAGCGTCAGTTTACATCAGTGGGTCTGGCTGTCCACTTACCCTTTACCCACTTTAAGAATGGAGAGAAGAAAGGGATTATTTTCAGCTGTAGCCCTTTGCTGCATTTTCAGCTCAGTGCCAGTTCACTTGCTATGCTGTGTGTCAGCACAAGAAGAAAGCAATCTGGTGAGCTCCAAGTCTAGCAGTTTGACTTTTGTGGGTGATGGCACAACACAGCGAGTGCAGTCTGCTGTTAAGCAGTCGAGATAATTGAAGGAGACGCATCTAGTGTGCTGCCCATAATCACTTGAAAATGTGGAAGGGGATAGTCATCATAGCCAGCTCAGCAAGAGACCTGCTATACTAGAAGCTGTATATCGTGAGGGTAAACATGAAGACGCTGTAAAAGCAGTTGTGTGATGAAAATGTACACAGCAAGAGAACATAAATCTAGAGGTTAGAGAGCTCAAATTGCAGCCAGAAGGTCAAAGATTCCAGCCAGAATACTGATTACAGAAATTCACGGAGTGCCAGTCTTTCATCACCTACTGTCTACTCCATCCTGATTGACTTCTACTGCTGCCTTTGGGCAAGGCTGTCAACATTCACATGTGTCATTGGAGTGGAAGAAGCTGTACTTAACTTTGTAAGTAATTGAAAGCTACATACTACAGTAACCAACAAACAAGAATATCACATTTGACATCATAAGGATATGACAAATAAAATACTTTATTTGAAAGACAATAATTGAATTAAAAGTCTACACAAAGTGTCTTTAGAGTTTAGAAATGGTTATAGTTTCATCTTTAGTCTTGCTTCCTATGTAGTAATTTGATCATGTGTTTTACCACCTTGGAAAATCAAGTACTACACACCTCAAATATTCTGTCTCAAATATCAGTGTGGCAATATAAAACATGTCAGATTAATTATCACCGTTTTCATACAACAGCCAAAGAACTCAAGTTTTCAGTGACTTCCTGCTTCCACATAATTTTTTGAATTCTGAGCTCCTTCTCTTGGCTAGGTAAAAGCACCAGCCTTGGGCTTATGATTCTTTGTCAGTGCTTGAAAATACAACTCAAAGTTTATATTTAAAAACATGGCTACAGTGGCATTTAGAGATACACAGTTATTACCTGCAGTGATGATACAGGGCATTGCAATATAGCACGGCAATTACTACTAATACCTAACCCTCATGGACTGACTCAAGACCACTGAGATGAATGGCAGACTACATCAATTTTCTGCTGAAATGTCCCCTTTTTCTAAGATTAAAAACAATCAGAACCATGAGAATTTGAAAAAAGCTCTAATAAAGGGGCTTTAACACTCCCTCTAAATGCCAGATAAATACTAAAGTTCCTAAATTGATTGGTTATTACCATTTATGCTTTATTTTGTATTGTGTCCATTAGGTGTTGCTTCTGTCACTGTTTATGCAGACTGAGGCTTCATTCAGCAAATTAGCGAAGCAAACTAACACATTCTCAGAATGTGGGATGATAGCTTGAGGTTGATAGCTTTGGGCTCATTTGCTTGCTCAGGGCTGTCACACTGATTGGAGCTGAACATTGCACAAACAGTTGAGTGGCGGGGCAGCAGCTCATGATGAGAAACCAAGCTGTAGCTTATAGATTTTGGCTGGTATTTCTGTTAAAGTAAAAATTAGAGAGGAATGAAACAGTGGAGCTGATGATCTCAGTGTGGATTTTCAGATGTTTTTGTTTATGCAGCATGATTGGCACAGCTCCATTTATTGATATTGGATGGGAGTGAGAGTGAGGGCTGTATTTGTGTACAAAAATTCAATTGTCAGATTTTGTTTACTCTTTTGAAAAATCAATTACCCTCCCCCATACGCTGGCAGACAGCGGGTTTGTCACGCCCAGAGCTCAACCAGTGATAAAGCACTTTCCCACTTTTCCAAATGGATCGCCTGCTTGTTTCCAAGGTCACTGCACTCACTGCCATGTGCCACTGTGTGTTGGTGTATGTGTGCAAGTACAAGAGCAAGGTTGCAATGTGTGTGCAGAAACATTTGTTGCTGTATATGTACAGGAAATAGGGAGGCAGTTCCAGTACAAAAGTCATGTTTCACACAGAGCCATTGAGTTATTGCATGTGAATCATATGTGCCTGTTTGTTAGGGTATAGGCATAGTCAAATAAATCATCATAATTTTTACAAAATGTCAAAAGAGTGAAACAGTGGGTGGCCATTGATAACTATCTCTGAGTTCATGTCGTTTTAAACTCAGAGTCATTGTCTTTCCAATTGTTTCTCAGAGGAGAAATTTAAAAAAAGTACTTGTTTGTAGATAGGAGAAGTGTATGAATTGTGTAGTTTTATTAAAACATAACATTTCCTTTTCAAAAAAATTTAAATAAATAAATACCCTCCATAATGACGTTCTTTTTCTCTCTCCCCTTCACATGTAGGT
Source organism: Trachinotus anak (assembly GCF_046630095.1). Lineage (NCBI taxonomy): Eukaryota > Metazoa > Chordata > Actinopteri > Carangiformes > Carangidae > Trachinotus > Trachinotus anak. Next base: position 3,794,059 of record NW_027273871.1, read on the forward strand.
CAATTTCAGCGAACTGACCACTGTGCTCTGACTGGCAACAAGAGAACTGTTCCATTTTCTCACTGTGCGGTTCCGAGTTGACAGATTCAGTCTGACACTTTGGTTTGAAATAGATTCCCAAGGCCAGAGCTGTGCCTGTGCTCAGCTTTATTTGTGTGACTGCCACTAAATATGCAGTGGCAATAGGACACAGGCACATGTCCTCAGTTGCAAGTTTAAATGTTGTGGGATTTAGAGCTCTGGTTGATCCTCTGTATATATTAATTATACAAATTAATTAGTCATGAATTTGTTCAGTGCACTAGCAAAATGTGGCACAACTTCATTTACACCAGGTGCATAAAGAAATTAAATATTCTTAAGAGGTGAAATCTCAAGCAACACTTGCAGCCTAAGTGATTTTGTAATGAGACCAACACGCTGTGTGTGAATGGGGCCATAGTTATCTGGTCAAAGAGAAATATACATTTGAGCATCATCTGTGTAAGTATGTTAATTAATGACATTGTTTTTAAAGATCTGGATTATCAACATTATGTATAAAAGGAAAAGCAGGGGGTCCAGTATTGATCCTTGTGGCACTCTGTTGGGGCTCAGGAGGTGGAGCGGGTCATCCACTAATTACAAGGTCGGTGGTTCGATCCCTGGCTTTCCAGACCACGTGTCGAAGTGTCCTTGGGCAAGATACTGAATATAGATACTGAATCCCACGTCGCCACTGATGAGTGACCCATCAGTGTTTGAGTGCATGTACGGGTGTGTTGTATGAATGTGTGAGTGAATGGGTGAATGTGGCAAGTTTTGAGTGGTCGGTAAGACCAGAAAAGGGCTATATACGTGCAAGTCCATTTACTCTGCTGGTCAGGTTTGGACATAGTAATAAAAATAGCCCAACAATCGTGTCATCAACTGTGTCAAAAGCAGCAATGTTATGTCCTACAAGAATATTGTATGGGCGTACGTGGATGTAGAAGTCCATATACAGTACTTGTGTTGTCTATTCTGATGTTCTTGTATTGTATTGTATTGTATTGTACTGACTGAACAGACATAGTCACACACTCAGTTGACCTTTTGACTTGGGTGGATTTCTGCCATCTCTCTGGGTTTTCATGTCGGCTGGATTCTGCTCATATTTCGCTCCCTGCACTGGTTTGTTCGCCAGTCATATGTTGGGCTGTGATGCTGTGGCAGCTTCTTTCAGTGTTGTTGATTCCAGCAGTTGCATTTAACTGTCAAAAGCCACACTACATTCAGTTTAGTCTTGCATAGACTTTTCACAGTAATCATCAAGTCCTGTCACAATGTTCTTCACATAATAACAAACTTCTTCCATTGACCAGAAAGTAGAACCAAAACAATGTCAGCAGGTAGATCAGGCAGATTTTATTCTCATATAGTATCACATACAGTACATTGTTAGGAGCTTTTGCTGGAATACAACATAAATGTTGAAGTTAACTGTCAAACATGTATCAAAGATTCAGGGATCATTGACAGAAATATTTAAGACAAAAGGAATATTGGCAGAAATGAAAACTGGATGATCTTGTGGTCAACACAGGCGATAGCCCATGAGATTGAAGTCTTTCAACAGTGACTGTAAAGTGACTTGAGATGAATTTGGGTCCTTTTTTCCCTCCTTAGGACAATTACAGTGATGCTGGACTTCTGCTGGTCAGAGCACTGACTCTGAACGCTGAAAAAGTGAATGTAATCTTTTAGCATGCTGCCTAAGTTGTATTAAAATGCCTGTATTCATAATAACTAATGTCCAGAACATGCTAAGGAGCTGCTCACAATGGCTAATTCATCAGTGTTAATTTGCTGGATTAAAGAGAGAGATTGCCTGCGGTGGTTTTTTAAGCATTTCCTTTATTCTTTTCATGCCTGCTGCTCTTCACTAATTTTTCTGCCTCCTCTCCTCATATCCTCATCCCTTATTCTGCTCCTTACACATGCTTGGCAGACAAGCTCGGCTGATGCACATCTCATCTAGTGTGAGTGGTGTGGGTTCCCAGGTGAAATACAAGTGTACTAACAATGTGGACAAAGAAAAATATTTTTTATAAATGTAAATTACTTTGGTGAATATAAAGTAATCAAATCAATAGATCAATCATTTCTCTCTCCCGCCCACCTCCTCCCAAGTCATCCAGGGATTCAAACCAGCAGCCTTCCTCTCTGACCTCCATGTGTCCCACATACAGGGCTTCTAGAATAGACAAGTTTCCTTTGTCTTGACTTTCCTGTGGTTTTCCCCCACTGAGTGTGTTTGCTCTCATAGTTTGACACACAGTATGCCATTTCTACACACACCACATCTCACCATCAATATCCACTGCTCATCTGGAAAGAGAGCTGAAGTTCTGTGCAGTGTCTTAGGTCCTCACATTTGGTGGAAAGTAGGCGCTACTCCACAATTGTTTTATCAGGGCAAATAAATAGCTATGCTTTTAAAGCAACAAATGAAATTGCCTCAGGGCTCACAATACGTTCTCATGCAGAAACAAAAGGTTGGATTTCAAGGTACAATCTTCCTTGGAGGGACAAATGTTTGAGTAACCTTTTCTCTTCATTTATTCTTTTCCCTTACATCTGGTAAGGCTGTTTATCAGCTGGAAAAAGCCTTCCTCCCACTGTTTTCTGCTTCTTTATTTTTCATTCGTGATGCCTTCATTGTGTTTGCAGAGGCTAATGCTGTTTTTTCAAAGGCAATGTTAAAACTGTGGCTCAGAATAAACTGAAAAATGTGAATTTTGGCTTCTGTTTGAGTTAAATTAAAGCCCAGTCAGATGGAAAATACTCAGAAGCCCAATTGTAGAGATCAGGACCAAGACAGTATATGAAGGCAAAATGATACGATGTTACTAAGAGAGTGCAGACCTCGAGCACAATCTGCAATTTTGTTTGTTTTTTGTTCTCAATCTGGATCTTTATCAAAACACATGTGACAGACAATGTCATTTTCCTAAGGGGAGTGGATGATTTGTAAATCAGAAGGTCCTGAAACACAAGAGGTGGTGCTGTTCTGGCAGGTCAGCAGAGAGAAGGTGGCCCACCAATGCAGCAGCTCCCAGTGGTCAGATAGCTTATGCTATCTTTTGAAACAAAACAAAACCAAAAAAAAACTGTTCACCTAAGGGATTTACATCTCTTTCTCTTTTTTTACACAGATTTAAAATGCATCCAAAATAAGCAAACAAAGAATTTAAAATGAACTGCAATGGGAAGTAAAACACAAAATTTATTTGCAAATGTGATAGTGACAAGAAGTGGTGGATCCAGTCAAATAGGTGCCAGTCACAGTCTGGAAGGTCTCAGATATCGTTCTGGTAGAATCCAGCACAAATTAAACCCTAGCTGAGAGCAGCCATTATTTCTGGAGTGTCATTTTCATGTTTTATTTTTCTACATCATTAAAAACAGCAACAATTAGACCCAATTTTTTGGACTCATCCAACTTGGACAATGAATCTGGCCAGTAGTTGTTATGATGTTGTATCTTGTTCTTGACCCAACTCTTTGACACTCTTTGAACCTGTTGTATTCAAGATGTTTTCAGGTCTGTCAGGTGATAACTGAGCCAGCCTCTTTCTCTTAGTCTAATATGAGATTCTAAGAAATCCTAGTGTGATTGAGTTGGGAGATTTCCCAGCTATAAGCATGCCTGTGTTACATGCTTCACCCTTTCTCCACTGGAGAGGGTTTCTCTATTTTTACTACCTTAAACAAAACCATGATGCTTCAAGAACAGACCATTGCTCCACTGTGGCTTTGTGAAATTATCCTGTCTGTACTGAACACACTGTGTGTTGCTGGGGCTGTCTAATATAAAGCTATGTGAGTTTTTTTGTAATTGCACCTCAGATTGTGCTCCTTCATCGCTGAAAACAATTGCAGACACATCAAATGACTGAGTTTACCTTTGCATTTACTGAAAAGATGAAATATTTTCTGTGATAAATTTACAGTCTCCCTCTTTTTTTTCCCTCTCTCCCTATGTCTGTTTCCCTATTGCTGTTGCCTGGCTGTGTCTAAACCATCTTTGTGTTGTATCACCACTCTGTGTCTACATGAAGGTAAGAATCTAATCCTCTTTGACCACTTTTGCTGCTGCAATACAGGATGTTAACTGGATATGTGAATAATATAGCCTTGTAATTTTTTTTTTAAGTAACTGCTGAGTTAAGTCTTTATATAGCGTTAAGAAATCCACATGGATTTGTTTAAGTGGAGTCACATCAAATGTGATGGAACAAGATTAACGTTCCTCTAAAGAAAAACACCAGAGAGCCGGGACTCCTGGGCAGTGTGCCTTTTACTAGTAGCTACTACACTCAACATGAAATCCCAGGGCAGAGCTGAAAATGCACTTGTTTTGAGCCCCCCCCCCCCCCCCCCCCCCCCCCCCCCCCTTATTAAGAAGTGAAATATTCTTAAATGAATTCTGGGAAGATTTGAAGTTAATCTCCCTAACCCCCAAGCTCCTCCACAGTCATTAGGAATCACCCATCAGGCTTGCTGACTTTGAAAACAATCAAAGCTGCTCTTCTGCTTGTGTTGCGATTGCATTGGCATTTTTCAAGCTAAAAAAACTGCAGAGATTAATTTATCAGAACTGATTATCCTTCTGATGCTGCTGTTTTGGTGAAATTAAATGCATGTGTGAATGCTGCCTGTCATCTGAGGCTTTTGATATCAGCTCTTTTTTGAAGATAACGACTTATTTAATGGGAACACCATTCAATTAAAAAAATCACAGAGTATGTTACAGCATCAACCACATCAGACCCAGCGAACATGATTAACCATCCTCTAACACATGAAGACTCCTGGGACACATACTGTGCTTTGTCACAGTCTCTGCTGCTCTTTTCTTTATTCATTCTACATAGAGCTCTACATCTGTGACAGATCATGCAGCAGGACAAAAAAGAAAATCCCCGCTCCTTTTGTTTCTGGCTCTGAATGGAACTGAATGTGAAATGAGGTGCGAATGCTAAAACAGACAAAACTAAAATACTGAAGTGGGGGCAGCATCTGTGAATGCTACAATCACTTTCATATGCTTTTAACATAGCACTGTATCCTTACTGCCGACCTACCACATCTCCAGCATAACTGTGTAATTTGTGGTGGAGGACGACAGGAAGTCATAAACAAAATAACTGAAGCACTTAACTGCCTCTGCCAAGTACAACAGCCTCCCATTGACTCCAAGTAAACGCTTGAAACAACACAAAGTAACCACACAGAGTTCACCCCTGTAGTTCATTCCAAATTCAGCTGTATTTCCACTCCTGTTGGATCAGACATTATTATGAAACAAAGCAGATTCAATTAGACAGATGCACGAATAGGAACCAGCAACGCAAACCAGGAGAAAAGGAATGTGGTTTTCCTTTGTGCCTTATCTGCCAAGAGGCTGCCATTGCAATCATGGGTCTAATCTCCTCTTTGTTTTTTTCTGGCATGTTTTCCCTTGTGTTTATCACTCTATTCTACTCAAGTTCAAGAAAATGTACATAGAAACACCTTAAGCTGTTTAAACTGGGGAATTTTGGAGGACTGACAATATGGACAAAAAGGCCTTTGGCCTAGCAAAATATCTAAGAGCGTCTCTTGACAGAGCTGTGTATTGATTTTCTGAAGGGCCAGCAATGTGGTTGCTATTACCAAGGCTGGCACAGGACTCTGCATTGTTTCTCTGCACAATCATAAAAATGTCACTCATGTCAGTTTTAGGTTATGCTGGCATGATATCAGTGCAGGGAGCAGTCTGCAGTCAGAGGTTGCTTCTTTACTCCAGATTAAACACCAACTGAGAACAGACCCCCAGAGAAGGGGAGAACAGGGAGTCCTTATAAAGGAAAAAAAAAGTCCTGAAAAGAATTGCGGGGAAGTTAATCTCCCTAACCCACAAACTGCACAGCCACCGCGGGGCATCAGGCATCGAGGGAATGAGTCCTCTGAATTCGAACAATGTTGCGTCACTGCTGCACTGTGTTGAAATGGGATCTCCAAAGTTAGAAACTGTCCACTTATTGCTCTCAGTTGTGTTTTTTTTTTTTTTTTTTTTTTTGTTTCTTCTGCTGAATCAGCGAAAACATCAAACCCACAACCCACACAAGCTATGATGTGCAGTAGAAAAAGCCTAACTTTTTGCAGTGCGTGTTTGTATCACACAAGTGACAAGCACAACACTTTAGAGGTCAAGCAGTCTTGTGTGTGCAACAAACTGTTACAAAGTACTGTAAGTATACAATGTGCACTTACAGGTATTTGACTGTTGCTTTGCTGTAGAAGGTTTTGTAGACCGTGCATCTTCTGCTGGAGCTCGCTGCATCATTACCCCCACTGTGTGGTCTTAATAAAAATGAATGTGACTGTATTTTCTGATGCAATGTTTATCTTGGTCTGACCCAGGCTTTAAGCTGCAGTTCCTCCACAGAGCTACTTTATTTTTTATTTTATTATTTAGCTTACACTTTTTAGAATCCATGTAAAAATAGCTTTCCTCCGTCCTGAGATAGAAATCCACAGTACCCTGAGGACTTCATAGCGCTGTTAAGGAGGTATTAAGAAATCAACGCAAGTATGTTGCCAATCATGTTTGCTTGACTGAAAGATGCCTCAATTGATAGCAGTAAGAGGTTGTGGCTACTGCTTGCTTATTCCACAAAGACTTCACCCAGGCTTCGTCCTTCAACCAAATAAAGATCTTTTATTTTCATTAACTGACATAGATAGAACAGTGAAACCAAATCCAGGTCTGAAAATGTCTCCTCTCAAAAATAAAGGCGATCCAGGAACTTTTTCTCCTGTCTAATTTATCAGTTTGTAGTGAAACAAGCTTGTAGTTTGTGATGAAAGCTCGCCTCAGTTTCATTAATTGAGCTATTCTCACAGTGAAACAGCCTCACTGTTTTTGTAGCAGTAAAGCTCTTTGAAAGCTTTGGGAGATGACTGACCGACTGACAGGGCGACTTATGCTGCTGGTCACAGCTAAAAATACCAGTGCTACTTTTTTAGTACACTGATGGATATGGCCCAGATGTTTTTCACTTGCATTTCTCCTTCAGAACAACTCTGTGGGGCAGCTAGAACAGTGTCGTGGTGACACAGCACAACACTGAGTTGCATTCAATAACAATCCCCATTTAAAGTTGACATGAAGCCCAGAATGGCCATTATCGTCATGTTCAGGGTGATGCAACATACAGACCTGTTTCCGGAAATAAACTTCCTTTCCTCTGTGGCTCTTAGTCATTTGTCCGATCATGCAGATGCCCAGCAGGGCTATTGATTGGTGTCATGGTAGCAAGTAGTGAGTGCGGACTGTGATGGGAATTAGGCAGCTTCACTGATAGAAAAAAACTGTGTTGTCTACAGCCGAGCCCCAAACGAGATAAGTGGCTGTCATCACCAGCTGACACCTGACCAGTCCTCTCAGAGCAAGCCGAACTGCACAGCCTAATTAAGAACATCCTGCGCCTATACTTCAATCTCATCCTCATCACGCTTCCTTCTCCTCCTTCTCACTGCTCTCTCCTCATCTTCAACATCCTGTCCCATCTTTGTCCTCCTCCTCTTCCTACCTGCTTTTTCCTCTCTCTCTTCTTCTGTCTCTACTGCTCCTCAGGCTTTCCGTCCTTATTCTCACTCTTCTCCCCACCACTTCTTTCTTCTCCTCATCCTTCACAAACCTTTTCTTCCTCAGTTTTTCTTCTAAGGTCACTTTCACACCTGTAGTTAGGTACCCTTGCTCCAGACTCAAGTCAAAAATTATACATTGTTGTCCTTTAATTCTAATATTTAGAATTTTGATCATAATTCCTTAATACAGGGAAGAGACAAGCAGAGATACAGTACAGCTGCAGTAGTGAATTAATAGCAGCCACTTTTCATTTCTTTGACAAACCCATTGACCTGTTCCAAAGGCAGATGGAGGCAAAATGACGGCAGTAAATTATGGTGTGATGCTTTTAATTTGCAAGTCTGTTCTCCCATGGAAAACAACTCTGTTTATGGAGAATCTGGATCTGCTGCGCTGGTCCTGAGCCAATGATTCTGGGCTTCACTTAAACAATTTTAGAGGTGAAAGGAAAGAGATTTGAACAACTTTTAAACACTGTAGTTTTTATTTTGGCCCGATGGCAACAAACTGGGAACACAGCGTTTGTCCTTGTGTTTTATGGTTGAATGTGTATATCTGCTGTTACCCATCTTGAATGTAGGGTTTCACAAGGCTAATGCACTGTGCAACCAAAACGTGATGTATATCTTTGAGGAGGTCTTACTTACTGACAATTTCAGGACATGAAACAAGAAAAATCTGAAATGTAAATGTTTAATTTTACTATTTCAAGTTCTACTTTTCAAATGACATTACAGTGTCAATCAAGACTAACATGAGACCTCTGTACTCTGTGAGCAGATTATAATCATAAGAGAATTCCACATTGACCCCTGAACTGAATTAATGAATTAATTAAATAAACTCACTTGCAGTCTATGCTCTTGTCAAAAACTTCAGGTCATTCTCAATTGAAGTTGGCGAGAAAGTGATTTTAAAATTAGAAAAGACAGCCATAATTTATGGTGAATGTTGGGCTAAGGGCTCTGGAGGCAAATTAGAAAATTATACAAAGCATTCCTAAGTAATTGGGCTGCATACATAATAATAATAATAATCTTTTTCTCATCCTGCGTTCACATTTTAATCCACATTGGACTTCTGATTGCATTGTCAATATAAAGCATGTATGGTACTGTTAATTACAAAAAAGAAAAATGCAAATTGAAAACCAGCCTGCTGCACAGCTAGAATCCAGGCATACTCAGTCACATATATTCAGAGAAAAGTCCATTCATTCTGGAAAGACTCAAATCACCTCAGTTGCTTCAAAGAATAGTCATCATATGTCAGGCTACCGTTGCAGCCTGACACTGAAATTCAGGAGCAGGGTTTATTATCAACACAATGATGTTCTGTATACTGTGTAGGTGTTAGCACCTATTCAGTCATGGGGCCAGACATGATTTTGTCACTTTGCGATGAATACAAATGTCGAGTCACATCTACTTGTGGTTGTGGATGCAGCTGACAGAGCCCATTCTGCAGGCTCACTGAAGGAGGGAGGAAATATTGCTCATCTTGTTTATAAGTTAGAAGTTTGAGGATTTTCTAAACAATTTAAGGCATGGAAATAAAGGAAAATATCAACATTTTGGAAGACATGTTTAATTGCTTTCATACTGCAAGTTAGAGTAGTAGATTTGTCCCTCTCTTATGTCTGTACTGTTACATGTATAGCTCCCTTCAGCTTACCTAGTCTAGCACAAAGACTAGAAACAGGGGGCAGCAGCTAGTCTGGCTCTGCACAACAGCAGCAAAATATGCCTACCAGCAACTCTAAAGCTCAATGAACATGTTATATTTCACTTGTTCCGTACAAAAACCAAAGAACCGTCTATTTATTGGTTGTGACCTAAGAAGAAGAAAACTTGGGACAAAACAATTGATTCCCTGCCCGTACTACTGCTTTAAACTAAAGCAAACACCAGTACATAAGAAGAGGCGAGAGATAGAGTACAGCCTAATTAATTAGAAAAATATTGAAGGCAGAATGGAGAATGAAGACATATTTTTTACTTGGAATTTTAGGAGAAAACCAGAGTCAAGTGTCCTTTTGAGTGACATGTTTCAGTTTACTGTCTCCACCTGCCACCATGTTAAGCTGTTTCCCCCCCTGAAGCCCTCCTCATTGCATCCTATTCACAGGATTACTAGAGATGCAGGTGTTTCCATGGCAACAGAAGTGCAGGCAGTGGCAACTGGGCTACGGTGGGGCCTGGTGGCTGTAATGTGTGTGTCTGATTGCATGTGTGGGTGTTTGAGAGTGTTCGTGAGAGAAAGACATGCAATGAGAGGAAAGACAAAAAAAAAAAACACACTTGAGACTTTGTGTCCATTTATTCAACTGAAAGTAGGTTAATAGCCTATAGCGCTTAGCTTGTGCACACACACACACACACACACACACACACACTCACAGCGAGAAAAGCAAGTAATGTGACATATCTAATGTAGTCCAGTAGGAAGCTGTCTCTAACTATATCTAAGTGGTGGGTTAACTCTAAGCCTTACTGTTCGTGGATACAGCACTGTTGCGTTTAATCTGCTAACTTTGTGCGAAAAGCTTTCATCTGCTTCTACAAACTGTTTTTAGTCTCTGCAATGTGACCAGTGATGACACTACTACTTGCCAGGATTATCCTGAAGAACATGTGGTTTTAATCACTTTAGCAAACAGCCAGTGTGTCTGGAAAGAGGTGTACTGAGACAATCCCCTTCCTGAAAATGCTGTCGTAGCACACAGGGAATTAGCAGAGGGTGACATCATCATTATGGATAGCAGCTTTATATTGTAATGATTGCACTACAGCTGGTAAATACCACCCCAGTTATAATTGAGCTGTAGGAATTATTCTCTGTCATCTCATTATGTCTGTGTTTGCTTGTGTATACCTCCGTGACGGCAACAACCATGGCTGGAGGCATTATGTCTTCGGGTTGATTGTCCGTTCGTCCCATTCTCATTAACGCGATATCACAGGAACCCCATGAGGGAATTTCTTCAGAAATGGCACAAATATTCACTTGCAGTCAGGGATGAACTGATCAGAATTTGGTGTTGAAAGGCCAAAGGTCAAGGTCACTATGACCTCACAAAAAACATAATAACTCAAGAATTCATGTGCTAATTATGACAAAATACAGTTAATACCTGTTAGGAGATTCCTTCAAAGTCTTCACTACAAACGTTATGAATGTGGACAGACATGGATTTACACACTGGATGTGTAGCTGATGTTGCTTGCTGATGTTCACACTGGCTGCCTGTCTTCTGTGTTGCAACTGCCAGCTCAATCTGTCTACGTGGAGTTTGCAGGATACTTGGATTTGTCTTAATTTTAAATTAATTTCTGGTTTATTTTTGACAGAAAAATGTCTCTAAAATGCGACTAGCTCCACATGCAGCTGCTAAAATGGTTAGAAATATGTTTATATTTTTTCATGTCTGTCTCACTATAATGAAAGTGTCAGTTTTGTGTAATATTGCTGCAATGATGTGAAATAGACAGATCACGTGACAGGCAGCGCGTCTGCTCTAATCCATTAACATGGCCGCTGAAATGAAAGCCAAGACGTTCCGCAGCCGCCAAGCACAAGCAATGCATCCAGTGTGTTTCGAGCCATAGACTGCAACTTCACTAGTTGGAAAAGACATACAACTTTTCCTTGTAATTCTTTTCTTTTTGTTGTCAGTTAATGTCACCATTCATCAAGATGACTAAACAATTTCTGTGCACCATCTGTTTAAAATAAGTCACAGAGAATCCCAGAATAGTCACAACTGCCAAAAATGAGCACGTTAACACAATAGACTCAGTCGCTATATGACATATCCTTGTGCAGTCCAAAAAGAAAACATAACATTCAAACGAGTGACTTATTGTTTTTGCATATTTTGTATATTTCCTCAGGCTACACTATCAAAAGAATGCACTGCATATATGTGAAATGTATTTTAAACAGCTGTGAGGCAGATATGAGTGAGGCACGTTGTCTCCCCCAGTGAGATAAATGAGGTGGATTTGTCTTTATGTGAGATGATATCTGCTCCCCACCAGTGGATTTGCAGCTGGGATGCTCTCAAAGAGGCAGAGAGATTAGATGGCCCACCAGCAGATAGGAAGCAGCGATAAGTAAAGTGAAGCTCCAGTTCTAACTGCTGCTGTAATTCATTATGAAGGCTTTTGCAGAGTACATGGACGGATGGAAACTGACAATAATCGCAGTGCATATACAGGAGTGTGTGTTACCCTGCAAGGGACCTGTTTGTAATCGTATTATCGGTACAGGGGGACTCCACTGAATTTTACAAAACACAGCGAAAGCACAGTCCTTCACCAGCTTCCCACCTGTGAACACTGGTAGTAACATACAGTACACTGGTAAAACAAACTGGATGCACCTCAGCCAGGGAATTAAACTGGGCATGTTTTTTTGTGTGCACCACCTGCATGCACGAGAATTTTCTGCCTCATTGGCCAGCCCTATCTCCTTTAGATTATATTATAGACATTATAATGTAGAATAAATCACCCAGTTGGCAGTAGATACACTGAGCTTAAACTAACTGTATTGCATTATATAGAGAAATGTGTCTGTTATTTAGTCCAACTATGTTGATATAAATGGGATGGACAAAATAACAGAAACACCTGTCTGTATAACTCAGTACAATTTAACAGCTCCACAAGCTGCACCATCAATGTAATAATTGCTGTGTGAAGTCTTGAGTAATGGCTAAAAAGTGTCTTGTGCCATCACACTGACCTTGACCTTTGACCACCAAAATCTAATCAGTTCATCCTTCAGTCCAAGGACGAACTGAACTCCCTTGGGTAGATATTGCCTTCAGATGACCAAAATTAATGTTTTTTGAGGTCACCATGACCTTTACCTTCGACATTTATCCAGCAAAACTTAATCGAGATGTCACTGAGTCCAGGTGAACATTTTTAGCAAATGTGAAGAAATTCCCTGAAGGAGTTACAGAGATATTGTGTTCTTAAGGCCAAAACCGTTTTTTGTGAGGTCATTGTGATCTTGACCATTGACCACCAAAATCAATTTAGTTCATCCTTGAGTCCAAGTGGACATTTGTGCCAAATTTGAAAAAAAAAACAAAACAGTTTAGTAGCATATGTAGTACTAGATATGTGTATGTAGTATATGAGACAGTAAGAGACAGGGTTGCACCAGGGTGAAGGTTGGTGCTGATAGTTAGTTCATATGAATCATGACCAATTAGTTTGATTGCCTTGAAATTTGAGCATAATCAGTCTCCCAGAGGACAATCACTTTTGGCCATCAGTAAGACACCCCATGAGCCTCTTTTGAAAACAGCCTTGTCCTTGAATGTCTTTTACTGGTGCAAGTTCACAGAAACACCTTCCTCAGTATCAAATCCTCAGCTTGTGCTGTGTTATCTGTGTAGACCTCCCATCTTGTTGCACCTCTCCACTCACCCATGCAGCAGGGAGCATGAATGTACCAAAGAGATGGACAGCATCCAGATCAAGGCCAGGAAGATAAGATACGTGCATGCCATGAAAGATTAGTTTGTGCTAAGTGAAATTCCTTGACTATATACCTTGAGCAATTTACTTTCTGCTCTCGAACTGTTTGAAAACTCATGATGTATATTACACATTCATTGGCTTCACTCACACTATCATTTATATTTACTTATTTTGGTTTTTGACTGTCTTTAATATCTGTAGAAATAAAAATGTAAAGTTTTGTTCCCTGCAACACAAAGATACCCGATTTTGTATTAAGATACCCTTGGGTCTTGTTTAAATTATATCAGTATTAATGGCTTTCAGAAAATAGCTTCACCAGTAATAACTCTACCAAGCACCCCTGGAAGAGTAGAGGTAGGAATATGAAGGCAGTAATAAAGAAATCATTAGGGTAAAAAAAAAAAAAAAGGATGATGAATGAACAGAAATCATTCTGTGGCAGTTGGTCTGTGTCTCTTTCTCTCTGGTGCTAATACCGACCCAAACCATCATACTGTGTCTCGTCAGGTTAAGTTTAAGACAAAAGTTTGACTTATGATGGCTCATACACGCAACGCCTGTGGAATGAGGTTTCTGTTGGCATTCTGGGTAGGCCTGAGCAATAATCAGAGCGAGGAGGCCAGTGTGCAAAGGCACCAGGGTTAACTGCCTGACTTGCTACATAAAAGGCAGAGTCTGAAGGCCCGAATCTCTTCATGAGGAGACCCATTTGGCATCTATTTATCAGGTATCCACTGAGAAGCTTTTTAGTAATTTGCGTGGGTGTATAATGGACCGAAAGGAAAATTCCACCCACCCATCTTTGGATAGCAGTCTGTGATGTTTAGTGCATTCCAGGAGCCATTTTCTGATGAATAGCTGTACTGTACTTTCATGTTTTAAGGCATTTCCCTCAGTGTGTCTCATTTATAGTCACTGGTTTTGCAGCATATCTTAATACGTGTATGTGAAGGGAGCGACACCAATGGGAGTCAGTGGCGTACACTCCTTTCGTAAGCCCTCCTGAAAATCTCTTCTGATCTGAATATGTAAAATCCCCTGATCCCTTCATGTTTCCTCAAAACTGTGCAGTATGTGGGTGGTTTCAGCAGCTAACCTCATACAAAAAGCAGCGGAAGGGCCCATACCTGAACCAGTGTTGAGGAAGTCACTTCAATTATTATTGTTCTTAGTTATTACTCAGTGAAGAAAGTAACACGTTATTAAACTTTGCGTTACTTTGTGTATATACCAGACCTGAGCTATCACTATTCTCCTGTACAGACTTTGTTTTACAACAATGACTCCTGGGTTGTGCAGTTACTACTGCTGGTTTTGCAAAAATGTTTTTCATTGCAAACTGGACACTAAGAAGAAATCTCTATTAGAGTCGCTCCTTATTCAGCACAGCAGGGATATCATTAGAAAATCATACCCAGCTAATATAATAACTCTCTCCATTTTGGACATTTTGGATTTTTTGTTTTTGTTTTTTTTTTTTCCATTCCCTCAAAGGTCAGTGTTGTCAAAACTCTCTGTAATTGGTCAAAGGAATGAATTTGTGCTAAATCATTCTTATATTAAGTCTGCAAATCAACAGCAACAAACTCTCTTGGCCTCACTTTGGCCGTGCCTTGGCCTCACCTAGAAAATCTGTGATTCCACTGAAATGAGAGATGACTTCACACTTTCAAAACGTCACCTTTGTAAATGCTGGTGTGAATGAACCCCATGACCGCACAACTTAAGAGCTTGAGCAGATGTGCTTCGCTCTTTTGGGAATGAAATGTTTTAAAAGCTGAAGAAAGACCTGGTGTTCAAGAACCCAGAACCTTTTGCTCATTTGCTTTTTGTTTAATATGTAAAAACGAGTGAAACTACTGATGGATCAGAAGCGAGATCTTGAGATCAAAGCTACTGAAATACTTCTCAGTCAATCACACTGTGAAGCTGAACTGACAAAATACAAAAAGAGCCACAGATAAGACAAATGCAAGGCTGCGACTAATGGATGTCTCACTGTATTTTAAAACAAACATATTTAAAACTTTGCTCTTGACTTTCTATTGTAGCTTGGATTTTTTTAAATGGCAACCTCTGACCTTCTTCATCCACATCCACACAGTCACCAGAACATTGAAGGAAATTGTACTGACTTGCACTGAAATGTTAGTGGCCTGCTGCTGATGAATTTGTTACATGGGGCAATGCAGTCAAACAAAACTCATTTTTTATCGCTCAATCTTATTTCTCTCAGCCAGCATTCATTAAAAGACAGCTGATTGATTGTGAAAGATAGAGAGATAATAGATAGGGGTTGAGGGATAGAAAATGTTTTTGTATTCAGGAATCCATCATGTCTGCGTGCAGTCATTTGGGTGTTACACCAATAATGCAATGTTATGGCATCCCATAACAACATACCCTAAAGGCTCTCACTACTTTATTGGCATATAAAATGTTTTTATTTGAACATAACCCGACACTTCAGGACATATGCTGCTGTATGTTGTTTTAATTATGGAAATACCTTGTTGCCATTTCAAACAAATCTACATTATGTAGACTTTTCTCATTATGGCAGAGGTGTATAACAGTGTGCCATGTCCGAACTCAAATGCATTTTAATGCTAATTCATGCTCTATGGTGCCTGTGTGATGTTCCCAGACAACAAGCCTTTGAAACAATCAAGCATAACATATGGTATAAACACAAGTCCTCAGAAGACTGGCTAATTGGAATGTGTAGGTGGATTGTTAGAATATATAAAAAACACAGTGTACCTTTGTTAAAGAAGTCACCGCCTGTTGCTTTTTTTAAGAAGGAACAATACATTTCTTGCAATACATCTTGCATGGTGATGGCTTCAAACAGTGTTAAAAAGTGAATGGGGACTTCATTACCCAGAAATTCCATATGATGTATTCTGATGTGTGCTGCAGAGGGGCAGTTGTTGTGAGTGAACATTTAACATTTTGGGTTTCTTTCTTAAGTTTTGATTTGTCCTTTTCTATATTCCACATAGAACTTCCACTGAAGCTGCTCCTCAGAACTTGATTTACATATTTATTCATTTATCTCATCAAAGTGTCTCCACTGCTGCCCGGACTAAATCCCTGCAGAGT
The DNA here is from genome assembly GCF_046630095.1 of Trachinotus anak. Classification (NCBI taxonomy): domain Eukaryota; kingdom Metazoa; phylum Chordata; class Actinopteri; order Carangiformes; family Carangidae; genus Trachinotus; species Trachinotus anak. The sequence continues at coordinate 3,810,325 of NW_027273871.1, forward strand.
TACAGTACATTCAGCTGTTCACAAGAGGAAATGAAAAACTCTTTTAAGGATGACACCAATCTCAGTTGCTGGAGATGAGGAATAATAATAATGTGCTGATATTATTGTGTATTCAGGTGTTCTCAAAGGAACGAGACTGTCTCAAAAATAAGAAAGTTTCCCTCCTGTAAAGATAAAGACACACAGTGCACTGTAAGAGTACCAAAGAGACAAGGATGATGCCTCAGAAAATAACTTGTTTTGCAGCATTTACTTTCTCATATGAAGTTTAAAACACATACTAATACACAGAGAAATGTACAGTGACCACAGTATTGTATTTGCACTATGAAGGATGCACTACACTGGATTTATTTTTCCAGCAGTAACTAATAATATTCTAAGTCTGATATGTTTCATCTCATTACAATACCACCACCTACACATAAAAGGCAGCTTACTTATTACACATTCTGCATCTGTACCCATTGTACATTATGCAAAGAGATTTGTGTGTTCTGGGAACAAGCCAACAGGTCAGCCAGCGAGTCTAAATGTCTTCATTCGCAGGCAAAACTGAAAGTAAATGCACCTGAAATGTTGATAACAATCCTCCCGTGCACAGGAAAACTGCACATACAACAGCAGGTCAAATTGAAGTTGTTTTGTAAACAGAGGTGCACGCTTACATCAGTGTGTTTATTCATTTTGCTTTTCACCTTTTCTCTGTCAAACGAAACGGGCAAACCTTGTGTTTGTTTACAACCTGCCAGATTGTCGGACTGCTTGTGTTTCCTGCCCCGTCAGACTTGTTGTAACAGCGTCTCAATGTCTATGTTTTACCCAGTCAACCGGGCCACCCCTGCTACTATGGATGATTTAAGGGCTTTAAGGGTGAGTCAGTGGCATTTTAGTGGGAATAGGATGGACTTGTATTTCACAATACTGCTTTGACAGCATATTCAGTGGAATTCCTCTCCTGGTGAAATGAGCTGACTTGGATGAAAATAATGTCTGTTGTACTGTTGACTCAGTCTAGAATAACTCCTCTGTTTATGGTGTTTGTGTTCGTTCTCCCCTGCTTTGGAAATTCCATCCCTCCATTTCAAGATCTCATAGAAATGCATGAGGTGTCGCAGCTGCTACTGCACGCACCACATATTAGCACTAACTTTTCATTTTGAGTTTATGAGAATTTATGACCCCTTTAATGGATTAGCTTTATTATCAGAAGAGCCACAAGTCAGAGAGAACATGGTTTATGTATTCTGTATCCATCCCCGTAATATTTCTCTTCCAGCTATCACAGGCCAGAATAGCTTAAAGCAAATGAACAGCAGCCAGGTATTTTATTTTATTTTTTCAATGCCCATCAAAGAGAATACTTTGGCCCAGGCACATAGATTTTTTTGGGGACAAGACCAAAGAAAACCATGCAACAAAGAAGTCAGCCTTCGAAATAACAAACCAAACAGCTTCAGTCTATCAAAGTGTGTTTTGACGATTTTAAGTTTCTTCTCATCCTGTCGCTTTGAAATGAATAAAAACGAACGAGTGAACCTCATCAGAAGTGGGTGCACATGGAAGGGCGTGTTTATGTCGGGGGGGGGGGGGGATTTAAGAGCACAAAAATTCATTTCCCTTTTGTTTCAAATGCAAACATACATAATTGGTATACGAGGTTGCCATAGAAACCACTATAACTCAGATTAATTCCTGACAACGGTCGCAGTCAAAATAAATGGCTTTGGGAATTGGGGCGCGCTCCACATAAGCAGAGAACTGGGGTAAATTTAGATGCCCTCAGAGAAAAGGGAGCTGCTTGAAACTGAACCTAAAACTGAGGAAAGCAATGAGCACTCGTTTCTTCACCGGATAAAAAAACTGTTACTAAGGAACTTTTGCACTGGTCTGCTGCCAGGGTGACAGATATGGCCAGATTATTCTCCATAAAGACAACATCAGGCTTAAGCTTCACAATGGAATATGCTGTTATCAGTAAAGAAGATAGTGGACCTCTGTGTTACGTGATAGACAGAGCAAGAAAAGCTGTAGTGTGAGCAGGAGGGTTTCATTTGAGTGCACAATCTCCTCTGTGAAACAAAAACACAACCACACAAATGCACATTTCTGAGATGCTGATAGCTTGTCTGTATCAATCATTCCCTTCTCTGGCCTTCCCACAGTGTCCAAAATGACAGGGGTTCGTCCTGTGGGAAGCATAGTGTTTAAAATATCTTTTTTTGAGTCGTCGTCCTCTGCTGTTGCTTTTCTTTAACAAAATGGGAACAGTGGTTGAGTTTCAAAGTTAATTCTTAACCGTGGAAACATTTGACCAAACAATCACATATCACGGTATGTTTAGCAGCTGTTCTGGAGCTTTTAATCATGTCATATATTTGTCATCAGCAGATGGAGTTTTTCAGCCAGCTGCCAATATATAAAAAAAGACATATTGTCCTTCTTTTAAAAGCTGTGTTTCAAAGTTTTTGTTATAACGCAGCAAAAGTTTTTTATGGGGGATACTGGGATGCGAGGTGTGTGACTGTGACCCCCTCATCTTAACCAATTCTTATAGTTGCCAAAACCTAAATCCTCAGTTTGTTGCCTTGCTTTGTTCTAACACAGTTTGTTAGATAACCCAGTTATTTCTTTGGATTTTCATAGGTACAGAGTGTACTACTGTACCTCCTACCAGTTTTTCATGACTCACTCTGTTGCAGACAGCCTTTGCTCCTTCTTTGTAGCAGTAGTTGTGGGTCACCCAGTCTGTCACAGCAGTTTTGTAAAACTTATGTAAAAAGAATCCATTAGTCTACCTTTCAGTGCAAAGTGTTGTTGTTTTGTGGTTTAAATGCCTTGCATGAGTTTTTCTGATCTGGTAACAACATATCCTGAAAGAGACATTTTTACACCACACCTATTTATACCTATTTATATTCTCTACCACCATGTACAAATATATGGAACTGTTGGTTTATGAGAAATTGCTGCAGCAGTCTACAAAACAGAACAGAGACAGGGACACAACATGTGGCTGAAATGCTGTCTGGCTAAATTGATCTCCAGGTTGTGCTTATGTAGACACCCTCCCCTTTCAAATCTTGGCTGCTTTTACTATGTACATCTGCACCCATGGGAGCCTCCCTTTGTTTCTGTGGCCAAAGGGAGACAATAGATACTCTGGGTAAAGCACACGAGCAAAGGTCTCTATTTACCATGACAAAGCTGAGGGCCATGCAATGGTCACCACTGCCACAGGCGAAGCAGCCCGCCAACATATAAATCCTTCAACTGAACACACGTACGCAGTGTGTGTGCGTACAAACACGTGCATAAACATAAACACAGATGCAAACCCAAAAAAATACAGACACACATGCGCACACACACACATAAACACACACACACCCTGTTCTGAAACACACCACCCACAGCCGACCACAGATATGCAGCACACAGGATAAGAAATTGGAAGCATTTGGGAAGTTCCAAACAGTTTTTCTTTTGTTTTTCTTCACATGACATTTTTCTCAAGTGTTTTGCAAGCAGTGCAAAAATTGAAGTCATCAAACTATTCCCTTTTCTTTTGCTGCTGAAAGCTTTTTCAGCTCTGGAGAGGCTTCTTTGAGTTACATTTTACTGTATGTTAGCAGATACCATCCTCTGCACCCTTCTTCCCGTTGTCATTTCCTTATTTTTTACCCCAAGTTGAAGGGTTTCTTCACATCCCTCCTTTGTCATTGGTTAAAAAAATGAAGCCAATGAACTTAAAACAGGAGCAAAAAATGCTTTATTTTCCTTCTGTTTTATCCTCCTATCCCTGGAATCTCCATCATCCTCTCATAGCAGTCATGTGGTTTGTGGGTATACAAAGAGAAACCAAAATCAAACCCACACCCGTCTAAATGCATTGGATTAGTTAATCCAATATGCACTGCACACATTACTTAGATTTCAAGATTTAGAATAGCTCTTTTTCATTCCCTTTGTTTTATAGCAAAGGCAATACTAACACTAATGATTTTTGCTAAATTAGTGTGCAAGACTAAGTCCTATTTACCATAGCTTGTGGATGATTCTTGATTGGATTGGATAGATTGGAGAAAAAGATTCCCAGTTGATATCCAATTAGACTGAACCTAGGGACCTCACACGAGCTTGCTTTACAGAGTATTAACAAGAAAACAAATTCCCAGTAGTTTTTAAGGGCTTTTTCTATGATTGCCTATTAAATCTTACCTTTAGAATGGAATACTTTACTTTGCACTTTGGAGAAGGTTAAGGAAAGATGTGGTTTTGGTTAAACTTTAATGAAGTAAATACATCAGGTCTTGTGCTTCAAGCAAATGTCAATGTTTTCAATTATTAATGGAGACCATAGCCCCTTTCACACAGCCTGTTCAAGGTGGGAATCTTGTGCCGTTATTCCACCTTGCCATTCTCTATGATAGGTATCAACTCAGAATGAGGGGGAGGGATTGTTGTTCCTCCTTAAAGCTGAAAGTAGAGGCAGTCACAGAGCCGGATCCATGTTGATGTGTAAAAGGGAAAGAGACAGGCGCCAAACCCTGCTGTGTTTCACGCCACGCTTCTGATTCTGGAACGCATGCGTGCTGACTAAGATCACACATGATTGTTTGATTCACTGTAAAGAAGCAGCACTGGCGTGAGGGCATACAGCGGGATCTCTGTTTATAAGAGGGGCTCTTGGTCTTTCCTAACCTTAAACAGGTGCTGTGACTGCACCTTATGTAACCATCAAAAAGTTGCATCCTGCTTGAGTTGTGATGAGTGGCTGTTGTCGGAAGACAAATGAAATACATTTTTCAAAGATGGTTGCTTTGAACAGTGCTAAGCTCTAAGCTCTCATTTTGCTGCTCATGGTAAGCAGAGCTTTAGCCTCTCTAGATGTTTTCAGCATTATCATGAAATTACAAGCGAGTGACAGTTCTCGGGCTCCTCTAATACCTCTTATTCTGAAGGGCTTTAAAATATGGCTTACAAGATAGTTGACAAAATGTAGAATATATATGTACTGTGTATTCAGTTTGTTTGTTTACACCATGACTTCTACAGGATAGGATAATAGCAGTTGTTTCTCATGTTCAGCGCAGTAGATGGTGGTTTTCAGGCCAGCTGGAGTGGAAGCCAAACTGTTTACCCCTTTAGAAATGATCTGAGCTGAAAAACAACATTAACAAACCAGGAAGAAGGAATAGTTGTGGGCCATGGAAGTGCTCTGGCTTACTGATGAAAGAGTATTAAATAGTCATGGAATTTAGCATTTTGCAATTTTTTTCTTCTGTACTACATAAACATGTATAAGAATGTAAGAATATTCCATATTTTCTTTTCACCACCTTGTGCTACATTTAAACAGCTCTGCTTTGGTGTGTTGCTGAAAATACTAGAGAGTATGATTATTAAAAATTGTTTGATTATGTTCAAAAAAAGTCTAGCTACCCCCTGAAGACATGCTGCATACTAACTGATACATTTATCCAAATCTTCCCATGAGGATGAGCAGCCAGATAGTGTGTTGCTCACTGCTTTGTTGATAACACTGGTCAGGGGAGACAGCCAGGGCTGGCACTCTAGGCTGCAAACAGCAGATTGAGGAGATGAGGCAGGCGGCAGGAGAACAGTTGGCTTCAGGGGCAAAGGAGGGCACTCCTATTTAAAATGTTGCTTCAGGGCTTCACTTTCTGCATTCCAAGATGTTGGATGTTGGTGGTGGACTGTGTCTGTGCATGCAGGTATATATTTTTATCCATACATTATTCAAGATAGATACACCAACATATATATATATTTGTCCACTGTAGAAAATTAGGATTTAGCATTCTCACACTTTAGCCTCCATGGATACATCCTTATAATGTTGGCATAAAAGACTATTACCTGCATTGGCAATTACCACTTTTTCCATATGTAAACCATGATCTGCTTAATGGTCCAGTGTAATACTGACCTGCAGGAGCACAGGAGAACACTGTCAGCAATACGACCCCTTCTTTAGTTTGTAATGAGGATTTAGTTCAGGGGACAGCTGGACTGACAGCTTTAATCTTAAAGACACCCCAGCTCTCAACAGGGATACTGAGAGTGGAAATCATTTTTGCCTAAATTAAATCATTCTTTGGCTGAGTAATTAATGAAGTCCTGCCTTGTTAGATTGGCAGTTACACTTGTATGGTACTCATCTTCTCATCTTTTCGACAAAAGGATACACCAGTGATACTCAGCAGCATAACATGGAAGAATAAATCGTGTGCTGAGCCATCCCTATATATAAGTCAGACCCACCATATGTGCTTTCTCACGTGGGAACTAGAGTCAGCCTAGTTCTTGCTGCTTGTCCTCATTTTTCAAGGGCAAGGTATTTTTCACACCAGCAGCAGCGGGCTGCAGTCACCAATTCTCTCCTTCTTTCTTTCTTTTTCTTCCTATGCCTTATTCTTTCCTCTCGTTGACGGCACTCCCTGCTGCCTTATGTACATACATTATTTAACAATCTAAGCAGTGAAAACGCTATAATAGAGTGTCTCAGCATCCAGCTGGACCACAGAGACATGTTATTTTTACCAATCTCCTTCGCCCCATTCAGATGGTTAAATAATGTATGTTGTAGTGGCACATCCACTCTGTTGGGTGCAGGGAGTTGCAGATGGGAATCATCAGTATGCCAAGTGTGTCATTAGGATGACACCATCCTCTGACAGATTGCAGATTTCGGACGAATTTCACTGTGGGATACTTGCAGTGAAAATGAGATAGGATGGGACGGGGAGGTGGTGCAGGCATCTGATTTCATTTGTCGTCTACAAACATCCCTCCTCTGTTTGTATCGTCTGAAGCTCACACTGATGAACTTATATTCTTCATCTTGTGTGTTTTTATTGAATTCCAGGAAAGATGAGTTGTTACTCTTTTTTTTTTTTCTTTTTTTGAGTCGGGCCGGTCTGGTGTCGGTCTATGAGCGTCTTGCGCTCCCATGGTACGCGCCCTAACCACTCGATTACCGGGACGCCCTTTTTCTTCTAAACAAAAAAAAATCAGTTTTGTTCTCCAGCATCACTACAGAGGGATGGCATGTCATTTTAAAATTTCATATTCCCGTCACCACCCACTGTTATCCACACTCTCAATGACTTTATCTATGCACCTTTCAGCAAAATTAGCAAAAATTCCCCTGATGCACAGTGAATTACAGCCTGAGTCCACTCTACTGTCAGTGAGAATACACTAAAGGTCGGGCTAAGTTTGAATCTCCTCATGAATATTCATGATTTTACTTGACTAACTGAATTTGTTGTAGCATATAGACCAAAGGGCAGGTGTTAGGGCCTTACATGACACCGGAGAAGCAGGTGAAACATTAGTGCACCCAGTCAACTGTCATATGTTTGTCTTGTGAGAGGTGACTTTGTCAACATGTTTAGTATGACAAGGACCTGTTGCGATTATGTTTTCATATGGCTCACCTCACTTCAATGACTGCGACCCTTCCTGACATTATGCAGCTCGGCGTTGCTCGGCGAACCATTGATGCAGGTTGTCTTGTCATCAGGATGTTTGCTGTTGCTCTACGGTCTGAAATCAAACATCTCTTCCCTCCTCCACTGTTTGTTTGCCAGTGACATCAGTCCATCTGTTAGGTATTCAGTGAGTGTGCTAAGCACATATTCACATGTTGTTAATTACTGTTATTATTTATGCAGTGTCTCCAATTATTACCTCCAGCAACAAGTGTAGAGCATTTACTGCCACTGTTGTGGCCTTTGACTGTAGAATGGAGCCATTAATACTAAACACAGTAATTTACTCAAAAGTGGGAATAACTAATCACATCACACATTTTAGTGATGTGATGCAGCTTGTTCCAGAGAAAGCTCTCCATTTCAGAAAGAGAGAGTTAAATGTGAGCCTGTGGACAGACTTGGACTGAGCAGCATACACAGGATGTCTGCGTGTTACCAACAGAGTTAAATTAGGTCTCCCAGAAGAAGGGGTGCAATTTTCTTTGAGGTAAATTACATATATGATTTTCACAGGGCTAGGTAGCTCTGTAAAGTGATACATTTGCTAATTTTGTGGTTAAGTTGATATGGCAGCGAACACTAATGTATTAATATCAGTATTGGTGATGTGGTTAAATCACATTTGAAGCCTGAAAAACCATCAGTGACGCAGAATGTGTGAATGGACATTTTTCCTTTTAAATGTACAAACTAAATTTGTCATAGTGCTCAATGGTGATAAATTAGTTTGGCACTTTGACCATGCCACAAATAACTTTAGTTACTCTTTCTTTTTGAAAGACACTGATAGCAGCTGAGTAACCTTTGAGCATGAAGGTACAGATTAGTTTGGTATCATCCCTTAAAGGGTCATGAAACTGTATCGGGACACTGGACTCAGTTTCACATCCTTGCTCAGGGACACCTCATAAGGTGTGTTGCAACCATAATGGAAATAAGACTGGACTAGATTAATTAAAAAAGATGCAACACTGTTATATTGAAGAGATTTGAGAACATACTAGAAAGTGCTACGGGCAGCCACTATATTCCATTCTGCATTAGAATACAACCAAGCCACAGGAAACTCTGCTTTTCCAGCAGAGACGAGAGCTATCAACTATTTAATCGATGCTTTGTTGACGATGACAAGTGTCAGATCAGGTGTCCTTTTGAGGAAGATTTATTCCAGAAAGAATTGGACAGCAAAATCCAATTAAAATGGAATCTGTCAGGAGCAAAATCTCTTTAGATTGAATATGGGGATTCAGAAAGACTCCCTCTCCCTCCATATCTCAGACTCGCCAGACAGATAACTTGCAGATGCAACATTTTCCTCACCAGACCCCCAGACAAACTATCTATTCTCTGTGTGCAGCCTTCCCACCCATTTATAAGGAGTCTAACTTCCAGCAGCGATCCACTGAAGTTCAAATACCAGATTCTCCAGCCAACTGTAGGAGTTATGCATTTCCAATGTTCATAATCATGTTCAAACCAGACAAATTTATTGGGTAACAGTGAGGATGGAATGAGGGGGGTGGGGGTGGGGTGGGGGGGACTTAAAAATATGCACCACAGAGACTTTAAGCACTGTTATAAATTAGTTAGCATATATTTCATGGTGAATGCATATTCCACTTCTCCTCCTATGTCATCAGTGCAAGCAGAGTTTATTTTGAGGCAGAGGCATTCTGGGAGAAAATCTCTGGATAATAATGATGGGAATAAAGTGCCATGGCCACACTGATTACACAAAAGTTAAGTACAGCTGCATGGCTAATGAAGTAGACATGGTGCTAATGCTCTTGATACAGTTCCATTCAGTTCAGTTGTCAATGGCGTAACAAGCTTAAGTTCATCACACTACTGTATTCAGCTGACTAATTCGAAACCTTTGAACTGCTTCAATGAGGGAGACATTTTTCAAAACAGTGAGTCCACTTATTGCTCATGGCCAGTGTGGACACTACACTGAGGCATCATAATCAGGGTGTTTTATGGTGCTCTGTGGAAAGGGACGCCTGATTACATGCTTTACAATAATAATAAGATAAGTACTCTGTGTTTCTGTGTCGTACTTTATTTTAAAAACTTTAAAAGAATACTTTGTCAGTTCTCTGCAATAGCAGCACACACATGCAGCACATGTTGTATAATGTGCTTCCAATAACTAAGTGTGTGCCTGTGAGTTTCAGCACATCTGCTTTTTTTCAGCTGTGAGAAAATTAGCTCAAAATCACATCAGCATTTTCTTACACGTTGTCATTACATGTAGCGTTTTGCTTGTGAGGAGTCTCACATTTTTAAAATGCATAAATGGATGTTAAAAAAAAATGCGTTTGCATTTTGAAAGCAATGAATTTGTCATACAGGAAGTGATGATGATGTGAATGTGTTTAGTCATTTGAAGTACATTTTTGTCATTGCTGATTGCTTTAAAGGAACATTGAAACACTGCAATCAGTACAGACAGTACAGTATAAAACTGTCAATTTTTCTAAATTAGCTTAACATCAAAGTTTGTTCTTGAATTTGGCTCAAATATTATTGTGTAACCTAGGATTGGAAGTTTGGTCGCATGACAACAAGTGGCTGTGTGTCAGGGGGGACGTGATGATAACTGGGCTTGCTCCATTGTGTTAATGGAGACCATGATATGCTTTTGAAAGCTCTGAAAGTGAGAAAGCAGACCCTTTGAACCTAGATTATTTTGTTACATTTTAAAAAGAAATATATATTTTCTAAAATTATATATTTGGCACTGTCCTGATCTGCCCAGTAACCTGCTGCTGAAATGATCTGTCTACCTGTCTGCCTGGATGGCTGTCCTCTTTTTTTCTGTCTGATTATGAAAACAATGGAATTAAGACGGATTGTCTGGGCTGATTGTAGCTGTAAATCATTCCTTTAACAGCTCACCCCAAAGTAACCTCAAATGACTGACAAACATATATGTGTTGTATGTGTTTTAATCATCACAAGCAAATGTGATTTGTAGATTTAGAGATAATTTTTCTCACTGTTGAAAGCAAACAATGGCAACAAACATGCAGTTAACCTTGCAGGTGCACAATTAGTTCTCAAAAGCACATTTATACCCCAAGGTTATTAATGAATTATTGAGCAGCATTTATACAGCAAAAAGAGCAATTTCCATTCAGTGACATTTGTTTTAATTGTTGGATCTCAGTTTTGAAAAGGGTATTTGATCCAATACCTAAGAGTATTGCTTCCCCCCCCCCTGATTTTTTAATATTTCATCTGGTGCCTTATCATTTTATTATTAGTCTCCCAGTAGGCTGGAGGAATAACAAGGGGAGATCAAATGCAAATGAGTTACAATATTTATGAAGAAATGAGATGGTAATAGAAGAAGAGTTTGCTGATTAAACTCCATTAATGTGCATCATCTTCATAAAATGCAGACCCATGAAGCAAGTAGATGAACAGGATCCCCCTGGAGTCTACGTGCTGCTGCCGCTGCTGGTGAAAAGGCGACAAGTGGATAATGGGATGGAGGGCTGCGCCAGGACTTTGTCTTAAAGATACTGTAGTTAAAGAGCTTCACGGAACAACCAATACACTTGATGACAGGAAGCAGAGCTGCAGTAACCTCATTCTCTGCAGGGATGAATATAGCTTTACATGCTAACATGTTTGAAACACACTGCCAATTAGAATTTAAAAAATGAACACAGACACCTAATAGCTTGGCCTTGCAAAGCTCACATTGAGAGTTGCATTGAATTGATGCAACCAACCAACCATCATTTGAACTAAATATGTGTTATTGTTAAAGTTAAACTGAATTCCAGCAGCTTATGGTTCAAACTCGGGATTTCACCTTCACATAGTGCATGCATAGGGCATATCAGGTAAAGACACAGCTGCTTTCCCCAGCACCTTAGATTGGTGTTATGTTTTCACAAGAGGAATTCCTGTGAACTGCTGCTTTTTTCTTTTTAAGGTTTTCCAGTATTTTTATGTGCCCTTTCTAGAAGGTCAATGGGGCGCATCCTGTCCAGAGGGGTGTGGTAGGGTCTTGGTACAATAGAGTTTCAAAGTTCATGTGTGCATCAGGGTGGCACAGTGATTAGGAAGACTGAAATCCCCTTTGAGGAGGACCAGGTCCTTGAGTGCTGCTGTGTGGCAGACAAAGCTTTGACCTTCTTGTGGAGGCAGGCGAATGAAAAGAAGAATTTCTCCTGCAGATCACCGTTACACACACAAACAGCGTAGAGTGCTCATTATCAGCGCTCACCTGATCCCCCGTGCCGAGAAGAGTCAGACTGAACATGAATTCCCTCAGAAAAAAACAAGAAGTGATGGCAAGAATCGTCTGAGCTTTGTTCCGTAACTTTGAGCCACAAAGCCTTTAAAATATCAGCATAGCGTTAGCAAAATACCAAACTAGCACAGAAGGCAATTATTGATATGACAGTTTTAGCAATTATGAATACATTAGCAGACATCCCACGAGAATACTGCTCTATATCTGCTTGATTAATCATTTTTCCATGAGTTGAGAGATTTTCTTTCAGCATCTAATCTGTATCTTCATGCAGCTGTTCACATCTAATATTCATGTGCTACACAACGTTCCACAGGTGTTCCTCCTTTTCTTAGAGAGATGCAAGGTTTTCAGTATATGAATAAATGAATGACTATGAAAGGGTAGATACACTGGCTGCACGATATGCAAAAAAAAAAATTGTATTGCGATTATTTTTAGCAGATATTGTGACTGTGATGTGAATCACGATTTCAGTTGGAATTATCATTTTTGCGTTTCATATCGTCTGAAACTTTTAAAAAATGATGTGATTTTTGTTGGGACTTGTACCAAGCAGGCTTGTTCCTGTCTGTTCATGTCTGGAGAATTTTTTGTAGGCCAGGGTGTCTCTGTGGCACCACAACACTTGTGATGCTAATAATGTGATACATTTAATCTTTTCCATATCTTTTAGCTCCTGCGGTTTGAATATTGCACTTTGATTGATTTTGATAATATTGCGATTAATTTTGCAGCCCAAACTGAGATCCTTGCTCAGAATATTTGAGAATTTGATGTGATCATTTTCTACAAATATTTCATGAATTAAAGTTGATGCTGTAATATGATATTTTTCTATGTAAGAACCCAGACATATGAGCTTATAAAGGGTTTTTTCCAGCTTGTAACTGAATCTGTATGCAGGAGCAGACCCTCTCTACTGTCTCACACGGTGGTCTGTTTGATGTTTGCTGTTGTCTTTGATTGAGATTACAAATGTGCTGTGGGAGCTCGGCCCAAATTGAGAGCTGGATTAAGGTTCCCCTCTCCCCCCATTGTAGCTGAAGGATATCCAAGTTACAGCTGTGCACCAGTGATAGACAGGGTCTCAGCTGTGAGAAGTCGTCTTTCAGGGGATGGGTATCATCACTCTGTCCCCCGTGATAGATAGGAAAGGGTTCAGGAAAGGTTACAAGAAGGTTGTGTAGCTGACTCTCACAGATATACCCTGGTGATGTATGGAAACGCTTTCAGAGGAATGTCCTTTTGTTTTTGGGAGAGCTGTCAGCGAAAGCTTTCATCACAGCAAATGCTGTGTGCATGGTCGAATAGAAAGGCTCAAGAGGAATAAATTAACAAGCCACTCTCAATTATGTAGAAGAGTTTTATTCTATCTCAAGCTGTCAGTGTGGAATCCCCATCAATTATAAATCCAGAACCACATCCCAGCGGTGATGGTTTCTGTTTCTTAATATCGGCTGTGGCTCCTTATTATATCTTCCACTGGTATGTGAATTCGAGTTTCTCTGGTATGAGTTCGCATCTATGCGGGGATGATACTGAGTGTGCTTCCACGGAGCAGGAAGTGTCTCTGGTCCTGTGAGGAATGGGGTGAGGAATAAGCACAGAACTGGCCAGAGGCTGTAAAGCGATTGCAAAAGATTCAATTGGATTTAAGGTTAGCCTCTGTTCATGGATCCTGCCATATCCAATCCTCACTGCAGGCTCACTTTGATTCAGTGGGCTATATAAGCTGAGGTGGCTGTGCCTTGGACACATGCCGCATGTTATCCTTCCTCCCCCATCACAGGTTAAACTGTTACACACACATATTTGCAAGACACCCCCAGTTTGCTTAAGAAATGCTATGTTTGGCTCATTTAAACACCCATATATCACTGTCAGATTAATTGCAATACCTCTGTATAATTACCCATAACAAATTAGAACATGGCAGAAAGTAGTTCTCACACCAGGGGTATTGTTATTGCTAGTATTTTTCTAAATTAAGATCACTTGCTATGACCCTCATCGCTTCGTGTTGCGGAGAAAACATTGCTACTTGCTCTTTTCCTCCTGCTGGGTTTTGCTCCGGGCGTGTTTTGTTTTTAATATAAGGAGGAGGAATAACAGGCTAGTTATTCCATCTGCATTCTAATTATGAACCAGTGAGTATAAACTGTTAAACTGTATTAACTGAACGGCAGCACCTTTCTCCGGTTTGTGCTGGAAAGGAGACTGTCTTTGTATTGTTAAGTGAAAGAGTTGAGATTATTTTGTAATTGGATTTTTTTTTGTTTTTGTTTGTTTTTGTTGTTGCTATTATCTGTTAACTGGATGTTTGTCATTGCAATCAAAGAAGTGCTGAATGTCGAACAACCTGTAGAGCTTTGATTTGTAAAGTGGGAAACAGCAGCCAATTAGCACAATGCCAGATCTTGTTGAGTAGCCGAAAAAGACAGAGATGAGTGCAGCAATCTGGAACCAGGATATGGTTTTCAGCTTTTCACATAGTATTTCACACAGTATGAGAAAATCTGTTTTTTTGGATGATGTACACAAATTCTTTGCACGAGTTCTTTGCAATGGAGAATAAGCATATACAGCTAGCAAACTTTACAAGAGTTTTCTTATTTTTCTCTGAGACCATCTGTCCTGTTTTTCTCCCTGTTACTCCACACACCACCACCACCACAATCAATATTGACATTAACATTACGCAACCCAAATGTCTCTTGCCTTGCATGGCTCATTATCAGGCCACAAAAATAGAAGATTGGAAAGGAAGGCATCGAGCGAAAAGAGCAGAGCCTAATAACAGAAGGCCATCCACTCCATGACTGTGTTACTCTGATAACACCCCCCCCACACACCCCACCCCCCCCCCCCCCCGACAAAATGAGTCAACCTGACTCATTTTGTCCCCCTCCACCTTTTATGATCTGTAGCATCAGCTTTTGTACAGTTCATTATCTTTTTATCTACTGGACTTCATTTGGTTCAGCTGTTTGATTGTGTCAGGTTTCCTAGGATTCTCTCAGATTAAAGTTTTTCTTGGAAACTAAAATCTTGAATTCTCCAAATTGTGGCTATGACAGATCCGCTCAAATGGGTTTCATATCACTATATCTCACATATCTGGTTTTAGGATTGCTGCTAAAAATTGAAAACCAGAATTTTCTGTCCACATGTTTTGCAATCATTTAGGTGTTACATGGACGCTGATATTTTGGAAGTATAGATGGCGATACCCACTCGACCCTGAAGCCAGGGTGCTCTCACAGGTCCCTGGAGGGGAAGCTATGACTGACTCCATTTCAGCAAGTTTATCTAAACCACTCGCTGCCAAAAATGCCTTTTGGGTCATTTAGCCACTGTCAACAATTCAGATGAGGTTGCTGGCCCATAAAGGATAAGACCACAGTAGCTCCTCAGACACTCAGCATGCGAGGAACGCTTTTAGTCAAAAGCTGTGTGAAAGCAACTAAGGCCAAGTTTTGTCTGAAATCTGCTTTAGATCATCATTTACATCCTTTGGTCAATGCAAAAAGTTTCACTCTCAGTAACAAGCCTACGTGTCTGCAGTTCCTCTTTAAGGAGCTTTTTAACACCTTTTAGCTCATCGTTTTGTTTGTGCAGAGCTTAAATGAGAGTGACATTTGGACTTTTGCAAATACTTAATGCAAATTTACAAAACTGCTCAATCTGCTTGAATAGGGGCTCATAGCTCACAGCTATAGTCGCCCTGAGAACTGCACTGATACTGAAGAAAACGTGCAAGAAGACAAAACACAGAAACTCAGAAAACATCAACACAGACAAACGTGCTGCAAATACTAATACTGCAGATAACACAATGGAAGTGTTTCCAGGGGAAACTAAAAAGTGATGAACCTGGCGGCGATGCAGTTCACTGACTTTTGAAGTTAAGAGCATTGAGAGTATTGTATTCTACTCATATATCTGTAGTGTGGTGTAGTTTTATGATTGAAAATTGACTGTTTTGGTTGAATTGCACATGTAAAAGCCCAACTAGGGACCTCAAAATCAGCAAAAGCTATAAACTCTTTGTGCGGCACATTAGTTTTACACTCTGTTCTGGAACTATGTTAAATTGCATTGTCCATATCAAATAGATAAATAAATAAGAAGTAATAAAATAAACAACAAGTGTGCATGGATGTATTATGGTATTATGTATTATAATGCATCCATGCATGTGCGTCCTAGGCGGATTCATCACTTTTTTTTAAGTTATTTATTCCAACAGCGACAGGAGAGTCAGGGAGAGAGAGAGGATGACCTGCAGCAAAGTGCTACAGGTCGGACTCGAACCTGTAGTTAGGACTTCGCCTTCTACCAAATGAGCCGCAGGGATGCCCCCCTCATTACTTTTTTGCTGTGCACTGGAAACACTTCCTAGTTGTTGTGAATATTTGTAGCACATGTGTTGTCGAATTGATGAAGATGTTTTCTGAATTTGTTTTTGTTTTGTTTGTATGTGTGTGTTTTTCTTAAGCTGCTGTGTGTTGAGCTCTCAGGGCCACTGTACACAGCTCTTTTTTTCTCCCAAGTGTTACTCTAGAATGTTGTCGAATCTGTCCCTGGTCACCTATATGACTTTAACAATGAATAGTTATGATTACAAATTAACACTAGATGATTCTAGTTAAGTATAACAACTGGTATATAAATAATAATAATAAAATGTGGGTAACTGGAAGCTTATGAACTGCATCACAAGCCCAGCCAATGTAGGTTTGGCTATTTATCTGTGTGCTATTCATTGCTCATGGTCTTCATTCACCTTGTATCCAAGGCAAAACATAACCTTTAAGGAGCACAGCCTTGAAAAAAAAATGTTTACAGAATTAGCTACAGCCCAGGGTACACTCTTTCTCCATGTGCTGGATTGATTTGGGAATAATTCAGAGCTCCTCCATTGCTGCAAACACTAGAAGTTAGCAAAGTGAGGTCATGATTCAGTAAAAGCTAAATAGAATGTCATTAGAAAGAATGACATCTCTGTTGCGTGTACTGGTTGCGTTTACTCTGACATGTAGAAATATTCTTATGAAAAGTTTGCTGTAAAAGGAGCAAGACCTTAATGTATTTTAGATTATCTGAACTGACTGCTGCTGCACTTGGTATATTAGTTTCTCTGCCATTAGTATGCCAGAGAGTATTCTGAAGCTCTGCAGTCATTATCTGTTTGGTGAGAATCAGGGCCACCTCAGGGTCAAACAAAGAAAGAGGATGGAGGTTGCGGTTAGGCCCTTTTGGCCTCATTAGTTAATTAGGGTGCAGACAGGCAATTTCACTCACACTGGCCTTTGAGCACGCAGAGAGAATGCATGAAAAGTATCGGATTTAAGCTAGAACCAAAATAAAACTTGAATGGGAAATGTACAGACCGACTCTATGTTTCCATTCAACTGCCAAGATAATTTTATGAACTTGTTTGTTGGATGGCAAACTCAAACGCTACCCTTTTCAACAGAGGAAGGAAGTCTTTCAATAGTGTTAGTTAATGTTGTTTAATGCTACACAAGTCCATAAAACACTAGCAGGCATCTCTCCCAAGTACTGCATGAAGAGACAGTAGGACTTAGAAATCGTGGTGGATAAATACTTTAGGTTTTTAATTCAGTCCAAATCAAATTTTGGACTGTTGTGCAATGGCATTGAACTATGCTTGAGTCCAATAAGGTCAAACAGGCATAATTATAAATTTAAAAAAATTAGTTTACCGTTATAAAAACTTGGATGTCATGTTTTGCTAGAATACTGAATGTGTGAATGCTCAGACTGGCCAAGAAGAGCTTGGGTTCGGGGTTTAGAGATGCCACTGAGCTACAAAGCAGAGAAAGGTTCACGACTAAAACCTTATGTGAGAATTTCCACCTGAATTTATTAACTCCAATACTATGATTCAAAAGGCACAAGCTTGCACATAACCGCATTGGCTTGAGCTTCAGCCCCGTGTGTTTGTTTGGCTGTGCTATTCAACAGTTGCTCTTCTTCTGTTGCATTTCAAGTCAAATAGAAAAGTTGCCCAAGATGTGTTTGCTTCCCCAGTGGTTGATCCGTTTCAAGTCAAACTCTGGGCTCTGTATTATTGAAGCTACAGTCTAACAATCACTGGGAGCCTCTGACTGTTACAAGCGGAGCACTTTCATGGGCCAAAAAAAAGGGGGGGAGGATAAAATTACACTGCTTTTATTCTTTACCACTGGTCCATTTTCTGTTGCTTTTACCCTTTAAAAAGTTTTCAAGGACCCATTTATCAAATGAAACATCAACTGTGTCTGACATCAACAGCACTTTACTATTTCTAAAGCTTCAGCTTTACCATTTTTATGGTGCTTTAGTGCTGATTTTCTCTTCAGAAACTGCTGTTTTTAAAGGTTGTGTCCATTGTGTGTGTTCTTGGTTCAAGCATTTCTGATTCCCTGCTTTTCTGGCCACGTTTCTGCTCAGAAACACAGCTACAAGTATACAACCATGTCTGAAGCGCCTTAAAAGCCATGAGCTCTACCTGATGCAAAAAAATAAGTAAGTACTTAGTGACAAAATGGCTATCCACTTAATGCCTTAGATTTATTATTCTGACAGTGACTTGTCAGCAGACACCACATAGGAGTTTGTCCTAAAAAATTTTATCGGCCTTTTTTTAACGTAATTATGCAAACACAACTATGATGGAAAATCCAAAGAAATCACTAAATAACCAAAAAAGAAACAACATCAGCAACAAAAAAGAACAACATAAACATAACACATGAAGAGGAGTTCCACACAGAGGAGTTTGGTTTTATCCCTGGCATAGATGAGCCTAAGTGTTATTTCAGCAACCAGCATAGATGAGAATATTTAGGCTGGTTCATACTCAAGCAAACGGACTTCCTGTATGTACGTATGTTTAGATATATTGTATGAAGTTTGAGGTGAATGACAGTAATCAGCTAGTGAATGGAAAATGAAGCAGACATGCAGTAATTTTATTTTTAATTATTATTGTCTTGTGTAAGAAAATCTGTTACTATTTCCACCCCAAAACATATTACCTAAAAAATATTGCGTTTTCTTTTTCTAAGGTAAAGATTGGTCTCAGTTGTATTTCTGTTAATTATAATGCACCAGGAGATTTAACCTTGTGACAGCAGGAGGTTAATTGGTAGGAGCTGAGACATATTCAGGTCAGACCCGGTTCAAATTACTTGGAAGTCATGATTTTCTTTAGCTGAGAAGTGCAGTGGGCAGGGATTGTGAAAGAAAGACAATAGCTGAGCTGATTTTCTAACACTGACAGTCTGAGTATCACTGTTTGAATTTGGGTAATAACCACCAGTCTAATATATCATGCATGGTACAAGGCAATAAAGATAGCCTGTTATTATTGCTTTGGCATCACTAGCTAATTTATAATGCTAATGCCAGTGTCAGTCTGTTCGGTCTTCCCTCCAACATGTTGGTCAAGAGCAATATACTCAGAACCAGATTGTAATGGAAGTTTGTGTGGATATTTATGGTCCCAGAGGAGGATTGGTAATTTTTGATGCCCCCTATTTTCCTCTGCCACGACCATTAGATCAAACTTTCCCTTCAACCAACATTTTGTGGAGATGGTATAATAAATGCAGGATTTTCTTGAAATTTGATGTAGTCGTTCATGGTCCCGAATGACTGAGTAGTGAGCCTCTGTACTTTTTCTCCAACAACGTGCCAAAATGGGCACTTATGCACAAGAAATATAAAATTTTACCCTGAACTTCATGCCCATCAAAAGATGAACTGTTTCCACTCTGGGTGCTCCAAAACCTTTGATCATGTACCAACATCACGCCAAAATGTAGAATACAGAATGTGTCCTCATGTGCCAGGGACTCAAAGATGAACCATTGTGTTTAAA
Source organism: Trachinotus anak (assembly GCF_046630095.1). Classification (NCBI taxonomy): domain Eukaryota; kingdom Metazoa; phylum Chordata; class Actinopteri; order Carangiformes; family Carangidae; genus Trachinotus; species Trachinotus anak. Next base: position 3,830,015 of record NW_027273871.1, read on the forward strand.
TTTTGTGTTTTTAAAATACCCCCTGTCCTTCCTTAGGACAGATGCTTTACATCTATAGTCCTGCTACGTGCTCTCCACTGTGGGGTATGATGAATACTGCAGCTTCCTGCAGAGCGTTAGATCTTTGCTTTGTGTTTTATAATCTTTAGTCACCATTTACCCTGGCTGGTTTTACATGTATTCTATTCACAGCCAGATTTCATGCCATAGCTGTTTTTCCCTTCTGCAGCCCTTGTCAGCCTTTTAGCCTTTTCTGTAGCATTCTCTCCAGGTTTAGTAATTAGGTGCTGTCAGAAGGAGAAGGCTCATATTAGTCAGAGTAAAGAGGGGCATTTCAGTGTTTTGCTTCAGTTCAATAGCCAGATATTAGTAATGACAGAAGAGGAGCAGCTATCGGAAATACATCAGAGTTGTTTATTTGGAGAACATGAGGTGAAAGAGCACAATTTTTGATTAATAGGGAAAGTTGAGTATGAGGCTATAATAAGTAACCTGTGTCACACCATTCAACCTTTTGCACTGTGAAGTCAGTGGGGAAAGAAGCATTTTGCACTGTTGTTGATTCCTGCACCACACATTTGTGTTCTTCCAGATTCACTCCTCTCCACTTGTAACGCGCTTGTATGACAACTGAAGTGGTGGTTGGGGGAACGATGACAACAACCGTAATCCTGACAAAGCTGTAGTGGTGAATGACTGAGAGATGTGAAGAGAAGGAGCTTAGCGGGTGACACATCTATGTCAATTTGATTAAGGCCTGACACCCACACACACAGCACATGGAAACGGCCGCTTAGTGCTTTGTGCGGCGTCTCAAAGTACAGCAGGTTAATGATAAGTGGTGGTGACAGTCTGGAATGTGCCTCTGAAAGACTAATTTATCTGCTTCTGTAACACAAATTGGAAACATAATGCTCAAAGAAAGTTCTGTTAGGAGGCTGAATGTAACAGCTGTTGAGTATATACTCTGCTCACCTGCACATGCATTTCCATTTAAAGTGCAGGTGGCCATGAAGAATTACTCCCAGTAATATACTACTACTGCTACGTTGTACTACTAATATGTTAGTGCCACTAGATCTGATGTTATTAACGTTGGCTTGACACCAAACGACTTGTCAAGTGGTTTAAGTGTCACAGACACATTTCCAATGTCGGAATCAAATCAGTCTTGCTAGAGTTGCAGCATGCTCTCATCATCTCAATCATTTGGTGCAAGGGGATGGTCCGAGCTGTCTTTCGTTAGTATTTTGAGGTTCTGATAAAATCAAGCAGTTTGATTTTATCATAAGTTTTTAGTCTTGACGCTTTCTCCAGCACCAATCAGGAAGCAGTTGATAGTGAGCATGGAGGCGACATGGAGGTGCAAGAAAGTCAGTCGTTTGGTGCAAGGCCGGCATTAAATACATGAGGGAGGCAAGGGTAATTGGACACAAGGAAATAATTTCAAAATAAAACAGGAAGTCATAAATACAAAGTCCAAAGAGTCATTGTGGGGCCAAATCATGTGAGTGTTGAATTACTGACTTTAATAATAATAATAATAATAATGACAATAATAATAATGTAGAAAGAGCAAAAAAGTCTGGGGAAAAAAAAAATTATTGCTGTAAACTTTCACGCAGAGAATGATGGGAAATACATCGATACATTGTCTTTGGATGTGAGAGGGTGTTAGACTGTAGTCTTCTGAAAAACTTTTTTAAGTTGCAGTGCATGGTAGGCATAATGCAACTCCAACTCCGTATGTATACAGACATGTGACAAATTCAGTGATAACATGAATAAATGAGTAGAAAATCAAATATTCAGATTCTTCCACACAGTTGTTCTTCATGATGAAATAGAGCAGCTAACATCCTCTCATGCTCTGTGACATTTCTAACACTGTTGAGCTCTGCTTTACTTTCAAATCAATACGGCAAGCGGAAAAAGATCTAAGTGACTTTGAAACAGGGTTCAGTACTGGGGCAAAGACGGCAGGAGTCACAAAGAGAGAAGGGATATGGCCTGATGAGTCATCACTGTGCTCTCAAGAAGTGGGCAAGGGCAAGTGCATTTGTGGCCTGGTAAAGACTGGTAAGAGAATGGTAAAGACTTGAATGGTTGAACACTATACGGTGCATGTGTGTGTTGACTGGGGGGGGGGGGGGGGGGGGGGGGGTTAAAGAGGTTGTATTTAAAAAAGAAAAATGACAAATGGGAAGAAGAAACAAGGCATAAAATGTTTTGTGTAGAGATCACACTGAGGGTAACATCCTGCTGGAAGCCGTGTCAGGTGTTTCTTTGGATTGACTGGCAAGTCAGAGGTTTTAGTAAGATGTTGCAGGGTGCATTGGGAGCCAGTGCCGGTGAGGCATGATGGTGTTTATGCAGTGCTGTAAAGGATGTAGTGGAGGTTTTGAAACAGCCTGCCAGAATTCTTATTGAAGTTTGTGGAGAAGTTTCCTTAGTCTGAAAGGGTTAGAGAGAGGTTAGAGGGGGAGGTGGGTCTGTTTAGTCCACTGAGACATCCGACTCAATGTGATATCAGGTAATACAAGTGGACCTGACGTGACTTGACTCACAAAGCTTTGAGATGGATAAAGGAGGCTTTGCAGAGGGGCTTGAGGTGTGCAGGTGAGGTCATATCTGACACTCATACCTGATTTGGGATTGACACTATTATTGTATGTGGTTTTTGAAAACATTGTCAGCCCTGAATTCCAAGTTGAAGAGTTGGATTTATTTTATTTATTATGAGAGAAGTTTTTTTTGTTTTTTTTTCTTCTTCAGCAATAGCACTGTATGTGTGAAAGCTTTTGATGGTTGGAGGGTTGCTTGTTTAAATTCCTGATCTCACTATGAAAATGTGTGATCAGGGGAAGCGAACTTTGCTATCGCACCTCTCTGCTCTATGACATCGGCATCAGTGAATCTATAATACAGTCCTGAGTTTAGCCCAGAGGACAGTGGAGGACACTGTGTCTAGTACCTCCACCTCACACAAATTATACAACACTGTAGGCAAGAGCACTGAATTGACTTAAATGGTGAAGGAACTTGCACCGACGCTGTTTTGGGTTTTCAAAGGATGGTAGTGTAAATGAAAGAGGGTTACGACTACAAGAAAGACCTCAGACCCAATAAATTGGATGAGAATAATCATGAGCTGCATCACAGATGATTTTAGGACTTTTTTTTGTTTTTTTTCTTGCATTTCTGTGAATAAGGAGTCAAGCTCGATTCTGTCAGATATATGGCTTTGTCCCATCTTAGCTCCAATCCATGCTTCAGTGCTCCCTTCATTATAACCCCGAAGTGAATGGTTGCAGTAGAAAATCCCACTGGAGTCCAATAATAGATCCCTATACAGCTTACGTCACCCAGTCGCAGAGATGGTTTTCTTCGACCACTAAAATCCAGCAAGAGAAATCACATTTTAATGTGCAACTTATAGCTGCAGATTAACACAAAGTAGCTCAGACCATATAACAACAAGTTTTCAATTTGAGTCTGGGCGTTCTTTCAGTTTTTGCCATCTCTCTTTTCCTTTCAGTTGTTAGACAGTGGCAAAAATGCTCCATAATATTCATATGAAATGTAATAGCATCAATTTAAGATCAAAATGATCTCATAATGTCTCAAGAATTCATTTTAGTATTACTTCATCTTTCCTGCCTGAGGGGAATTAAGGAGGACCCTGTCTACCCAATTTTCTAAGAGATGGAAAAATAAGATTTGTTCCTGTTGGAAGGAGAGAGTGGCATTAGGTGCCTGGTGTCTGGTGTGTGCTTGGATCTTGCCAACGTCTTTGTCCTCATTGTTAACGTCTTTACCTTTTGTGAGGCTGCAGTGATTTATGAGCAACAGCACTCGAGAATCAACAATAGCACTTGACAATTCACATGTACAACGAGAAAAGAGAACCTGAGATGCAAAATAGTACATCTGCTGTTCCTCCTTCGCTTTCTGCATGTGTCTGCTGGTGATGTATGCATCCCAGCGTGGCCCTACACAGTGCTGTCTGCCCCTGCACACTGTGTGCTTGCTCCATCATGACTTGCATGTTAAGCACCAACAGCTGACTGTTGTAGCCTCCCTGTAATGGAGCCAGTCACCACCGGCTGCCAGGCTCCAATTAGGCATGCAAACCTCCTGATCCAAGACGGCAAAGATGCTGCCTCAAACCTCAGGTTTTCCCCAGCAGAACCGACCACTTCTTATTTGCTCACTTGACAAAGTTGGGCATCTCGAATTGACGTAATGATGGCCATGTGGCCTGTATAAATATTTGTGCACTTACATAATTTGGAATTAAAGAACTCTACCGTTAAGATGCCAAAAGCCTATTTACAGTAGCAGCCTGCAAAGTCCATAATCCTCTCGCTGGAGAATGGTCAGCACTCATATCTTCACTCAGCGGTTTTGGTCATTGTTACTAAAACCTCACAGGCATATTTGCTTCAAAGTATGGAGGGATTATCAGCAAATTAATACACCATTGCTAATATCTCTTCTGAGCTTACCGTGAGTAGCTTTAGATGTGCTCCTCCATCAAAGTTCTTTCCCAACTTTGTCAAATTAATAACTTGAATAATCTGTCTGTTTGGCAAGCTCTTAACTAGACAAACAGGGTGTGCGTGTGAATGCGTTAATGTGTGTGTGTGTATGGATGTACCGTATGTTTACTGGTAAGAGGGTGTGAATACTTTTAGTTTCTCATAAAAGACACTGCCTCTCTTTGCTTATAAAAGAATAATACCAGTGTAATTTAATTTTGATCCTGTTGCCCTGCATGCTCAGGAAAAGTGGGTTTAGAATTTTAATAAGCAAAATGGTGAAAAATGGAAAAATAAATGAACTGTTTGCAGTTTTATTGTTTTCCTGTTTATCTCATTCGAATTAAAGACCTGTGTGATGATTTTATTTTTACGCGGCAGTAACAGTGAGGTTCAAATCTCCTGTTATTGTGTTGCTTTATGTTTGGAGGAAATGTAATGACTGCTGGAGGAACTAGGACCAACAGTGCGACCTCATTGTTTCTACAATCCTGCTCTGCTTAGTTCACTGATAAAAAAAAAAAAAATCAAGGCATGTTTTTGGTATTTACTGCTGTGAATGCGTTATATATGTAGTTTTCAGAAGACGGAGATATTAATGAGCAAACAGTTGCCGTGAGGAGAAAGGTAACCGTGGGATACCGTCCTCCGTGTGGATATAGTGAAATAGCTTTCGGTGTCTCAGGTTGCTGTGGCCTCTAATTGCCTGTGTGGATGGTCTCAGGGAACAACCTGTCTGTTTTTTTTTTCCCGAAAGAAAAAGAAAGAACAGGTTGCACTGAGGTTTGATGGTGGAAACTGGCATCTCTAGTTATACAGTTGTGCTGCCCTGAAAAGCTGGAAATACAAGGGACATGGCAGTGAAGGTCTATAGGAAGAGAACAGCAGATTGGAACTTTATTTATACAAGCATTTGTCAGAGGCAGAGCTGCTGTGCAGACAGAAATAGACACAGTGTGTGAGTTAAAACTCTTTGGGTGAACCAGAAAACCCAAATCCCTCTGGAGTTCTTCAGTCTGAGTCACTGTATCCAAGTTAGCTAGTTATCCTAGCTGGCTTTCCAAGTTCAAGCACAGCCTAGTCCTGGTTCAGGATGTTAGCTCTGCTGTGTTTCATTGGCATCCTCTCTGGGATGATCTAAAATGCTGTTTCTTGTTTGTTTTGTACCGTGAAGTTTCAGTCTCCAATATTAGTACAGCATTCGCTTTAGCCCACAGCCTAAATTAGCAGGAGCTGGGTCACTCTGTTCACTTGCTCATGTGTTTCTTTTATTCAGGCCTGCTCTCTATGTTTCACTCACCATCTGCATTCGTACTGGTGTACTGATGTATTTTCAAAGTCTATTCTAACAATTTGGTCTAAAACATGCTGCTAATGTTGCTGCTTTGACCACACAAATGTTTTTACTTCAGTGAGTAATGTGACTTTATTAAAGCTCGTCGCTACAGTACAGACAGAGATAAATTCTGAAACGGCCACACTTATTACTCCAGACCGAGGCAGAGACTAACCATACATCTACGCAGCTAATGGCTAAGCTTACTTTTACCAACCTCTCAACATGAATGTCAGGATCCTGAAGTAACGGTAATATCTTATGCATTATAAATTGTGAGGTCTGGCATATGGTCCCAACTGGTCCAGATTTAATAATCTAGTAAAGTATTTTTGGTGTATATGAGTTTCACAGACTCTTTATCATTGCTTCTAAAGCTGTCTCAAGTTGTCTCAAGTTCTGATTTTCATAAGTTAAAGCAGACTCGAGTCAAGTCTCATGTCTGCAGCTCTGCCTTTTATTAAGAACACGTTCCTCTTAAAAGAACACAGACCAACATGACTGAAGGAAAAGGGTATTAAGATTTGCATAGATCAGTGTTGTGCCAATTATGTTATAAATGAAAGCATGCAGCCAAGCATATGACAACAAAAGATGTAATTCTGAAAAATATCCAGCGGGCTTTTTCTCCTAAGTCTAAATTTACAGTAATTTGCAGAGTTTTCTTTCCCACGGACCCCGAGATGCCTTCATCCCTGTGAAAATATGCTGATCTGAATGATAGTAGAGATGCTGTTTGTGTAAGTGCAGGGTGATGTGACTATAGGTGTCTAAGCAGTGGAATGGAGAGTAAAGAAGGACACTTGAGAGTAGACAGTGAGGTTTATGAGTCTTTAGAGAGGAGTGAAAGTGAAGGGCAGGCTTAGTGGCTAGATATTAGATTGGTGTCATGAGTGAGCACATCAGGGCACAGATAGCTTCATCCTTTATCTAAGCTCTCTCTTCTCTATGACAAGCACTTCTTTCTATCCGTTCTGTTAATCTACACCTCCCTTCACCAGCTCTCCTTTGCTTCTGGGCTTCCTCATTTACCTTTTTACTCACATAATCTAGGCCAGGTCTTTCTTAATTTCAGTGCTTTAAACGATCATACCGGCGTTTTTCCATGTTTTAGCATATTTACAGTAAATTGCATGTAATTTACAACACTGCTGACCAGTGCATCAATACAAGTTCATCCAAATCACTAAACTCTTAAAACATTTATAATACATACTACAAGAACCTACAACATAATATTACAATTATTATTCCAAAATACAATTTTAAAATCAATATTAATTCTGTCTATTATTAGATAAGTTTGAGTATCTATTTTTATACAGTTTTGTCAACCTTATTTTAGAGAGCACAGTAGATCCAAATTTTGTCTTTATTGAGAGCCATAACCAATTGTCATATTTGTAAATCAGTCTTGAAAGCAACATATCACCGTATGAAAGAGCTACATAACACTGCAGTTTACCTTGAACACCACCTATTATATATTCAAGGAATGTATTTGGGTCATTGACGTGACATGATATTTTTGTGGCCGAGTGCATTACTTTCCTATAAAATAATTCTAATTAATTCATGACATGCATCATTTTATTCTATAAAACTGCTGTAGTTTGACCATGTTTTCAGTACATTATAATAATGTATATATTTTATATTTTGGCATCTCAAACCACCAAAATGTCAGGTGGTGCAACCGTCCGAGTTAATGAACAGCCTGAGAAAAGTATTAAATATGATATTTCAATAATAATAAATTCAAAATAGATCATGTGGCATGATTTCATGTTTGAGACCTTTCAAATAAATAAACTAAATTCACAAATATTAATAGTTTTAAAGGTGTTGAGATAATTCAAAAACTTTTGTCCGGGAATTTGTGTATTGTCAAATGTCAGGGTGCTTCAACTGTATACATGCATCTTTTATTCTGAAGTGAATAGTTACAACATCAAACAGGATATTCCATCAGCCAGAGGACCCCAAGTGATCTTTATTGATGAGTGAAAAGGTTTGTAGAGAACCATTGTAGCTACTTTCAACCCATAGTTAGGCTGGCACATTTTTCATGTCAGGTGGTACAACCAAGGTAAAACTAGGAAAATGTTATTTTATTATAAAAGTCTTCATTTTATTAGAAAAATATATGTATGAACTTGCTAACAAAGGCTAAAGGTCTAAGTAGAAGCCTGTTTAATTTGAAATTAGCTGCAAAAGTCAGGTGACACAACTGAATCGTCAGGTGGTGCGACCAGGTAAAATATTTATCTAAGCCAATAAATGATAGGTTAAAGTGAACAAATGGTTGAAGACTATGAGGTATATAGCTATTGTATTAAATAGATTCATTTGTATATTTATATACAGGTGTTAAAATGTAAAATTGGACATTAAAATATTAAATACCTGGCCACTGAAGAATCTTAGATTATAGTTAACAAAGAAGTCAACCACAAAATAACAATGTGTTAGCCACTATAGACACACTCAGGTATACTTGCCAAAAGCTTCACTTAGAATAAATAGAAGGAAAGTATATAAATTTGGTTGCACCACCTGACATTTTTCAGGTGGTGAAGTTAAAAATACAGTCAAAAAATGAATTTAAAATTTTGAAATGTTGTAACACAAATAAGGCTTGTTGAAACACATTATTCGAATTTCAGAAATATGCATAATATCCATTTTAAAAAGACTTTTTTTTTAAACATTTTTAAAAGCTTTATTTGTCAATGACCCATTCACATCAGAGTGCTCTCTGGGGAAGAATGGAACAGGACTCCACACTCTGCCAAGAGCAGACCTCTCTTTATGTTTGTCTTAGTGGGGTCAGATCGCTGTGAACATGGCGTTGCCTTGTATTTCAGGGGCCATGGACATCGACAATGTCTCCCTCTTAAGAAGCACCATCTCAAAGTTGGCACCTCTTTCTGATGAAAATACCTTTTCAGTCCTGAGCTATTTACAGAAAGAGGCCAAAAGTTTCATTTCCATGAAAATGTGCTGTTACTGAATAAGTCTTGTGGAGAATAAGACTTTTTGTTTTGATTATTTTGTCTATACCACACCTGTTTTACCTGCATGTTAATGACTGAATCAAGTTTGTTTTGTTTGTTATGACTCTGAGTGAAAGCATCATATTTACACTTCCCGTCTGACAGAAGGGAAATTAGGTTTTGATGGCTGCGATTTTGATGAGACGTACTTTCAGTGTAATTTGTCTTCTAATATTTTCTCTTTTAAAGATAATTGTTGTTTTTTTTTAATCAAGTTGCTTTTATGTTTTGCCGAGCAGCCTCTAGTTTTCTTCATTTAACTATGGTCTGCAAATCAAATTGCAGAGACATTTTAAACTTAAACAACATTGGTAACATGTTTAGACCACATATTGTGGCTCCCTGGCATTAATTTTATACCTTGCATTAAGATTTAAACTTTTAAGACAATGAACAGTGTATATGACTTGAGTTTTAAGAAGTTGTTGAGAAGTGACGAGAGTGATATTTGAACCTGTACGTGCTGTTTTGGATTTGTTCAATAATTAAACCTGATGACTTCTCTCATTTTTTAAACCTTCATTTTATTACTCACAAAATGCTCTCAGCAGAGACATGAAGCTTGACAAATGCGACTCAACAGCCACTTCATCATGGAGACACTGCAGAAGTGGCCATTTAGAGACAAACATGAGAAAATGGCGTTGGGAATAGCTATCTTTCCCACACCCTACAATCTTTTTTGTTGTCTTTAGTGTTGCAGATATGATCAGTTGATTTTTGGCCAGTTGTCTTAGTGTTAGGAGGCATGGCTGGGGTTTGCTGTGTATCTGTGATCTTAGCAGATGAGAGAAGGAAATGGATATGTTGTTTTCTTTGTATCTACCTCCAGCCTGTGGAAGCAAACATTCTGTGGGTCATGGTTTTCTTCACCTCTAGAGGCTGCATGCTATCCTGGAACAAAAGCTGGGGCTTGAATGCGGTGTTTTACTGCAAATCAATATTTGTGTGACTTCTTGACTTATCCATATGGGAGATATTATTCTCTCCTTCAATAGTGTAATGAAATCAATATTTGAGACTGTTGTTGACCAGGAAAATTACAGCATTTTTCAGCCTGTTCAAATGGTTAATTCATTTTAACATTTTCCTTCCAAGCGATCTGTTGTAGTTGTGTCCTCTGGCAGTGGCCCCTTTCATTCAGGTATATCGCCATTAAAAACACCCTCCGTAATGCCGGGCTTTGCTTCTTTACACTACACCAAAACAAAGCTGGCTACAGCAGCTGGTGGCTTATTGCCAAAACAACAATACCCCCCCAACACACTGTTTGTACCTTCTTCGTTGGTCTCTAAACACAAATGCATCCTGTGTAGAATTTTGCAAATCTAGATGCTCCACTCAATATGTTGGCTGAGGTTCAACCTGACAACATAATGGTGATGTCTTTTCGCCTAAAGGAGTGTGCAAGGGAAAGAAAGAACAACAAAGTCCACTGCTGTGACTGCAACTGTCTCCTCTTACACAGCATTTCTGTAACTACGAGACTGTTGCATGATGAAGAACCAATAGCTCATTGTGCTGTGACGATAATTGGCTACCTGTTATTGCAAATCCTTGCAAAAATCCTTGCAAATCATTCCCATGAATTTCCTGGTGAGAACTGGGCAGAAACCGACTCACTCATTTGTGTGAAGTGGCGACATGCTGAAGGCTCAGTGGGATTTCTCTGTCAAGCACCGGATCACGATTCAGTGGTGTTTCTGCTTCGCGGTCTGTGCTTCGCTCCCATTCCACACATCACTGGAGATAGCAGTCTTACGTTAAAGCATTTCACCCTCGAAAATCATCACATCTCGTGTCATTCGGAAGCACACATGCAAGTGATGATGCCCTCGCTTTGAAAATTATTTCACACTTTGACACTTTTCATTGAATATGCAAGAGTTTTAATTCTAATTTGTTAGCATGCAGGAAGGAACAAACACCAGGTGTTTCCCTCGGCCCTTTAAATATCATCTGTGTGACTGTAGCTTTAGCTGATGCTGAGAAATAAAGTGTATTGGAGTCTAAGGAAAAGGATATGCTTTGATTTCTGGCATTATGCCTTCCAAATCTTCTGCCAGGAGAAGCAGGGATGGGGAAAACGAGTATGAGAGCACCCTGCAACGACCCAGTCAGGTGGCTTTTATGAACACTGAGTGAAAAAATAAATCTTTAGATTGTGTTACTGAATATACTCAATATTTCTGCAGAGGAGTGAGGATCAGCTTACCCCAAACAATTAAACATGTAAAACATACAATATACCTAATTCTTTTTTACTATTATTGTTGATAGTCAGATAATGTGCCACATGGTTCCTATTTGCTGCACCGTGACTGCATGGTTTTCAGTCAGTTTACTGCTTCCTGAGGTGCCTACTTAATGCTTTGACTTTGGATAGTGTCAGACACTTGATTTTCACAGGGTCACAGGTGCACGATTCATTAACACTTATACTTTGAAGTGTGTGTGTGGCAAGAAGTATCACGTCATATGAGTGAATCACAAGGCCAAGGATGCCATTATCTCAATTCTCTGTGATAATGCAAATCACTCACTATCCGGCCCCACAGCCTTGCTGAACTCTGGGGGTGCAGCTCACTCCACTTGTCTACACAGGGATAGTAAATGAAAAAGAAAAATATGTTTTATTGCTGTGTCTGGACGAACAAGATGGCCAACAATAGCAGTAATTCAGTGCCATCATCACCATAATCGCCTCATTTTAACACCTCTCTAATGTAAATGGCTGCACTGTTAGCAGGGCTTTTTCTGTACAGTGTATCCTCAGCAAGTAAGCCTGCAAACCACATGTCAGTTCAACAAGGTGTTAGTAGAATATGTAGGCTCATAACCCATCTGCACATGGAGATGTTGCACTCTAGTGAGCATAAAAATTTTCGTCACAGTTTCATTCATAGGGAGTGTGCATGGAAAATGGTTGCTCTTTTGCGCAGGCAAACCAATTTGATTTTGAGCCTTGCCCTATTGTGCTTTGTCACCATTTGCCTTGATGGAACCAGAGAATCATGTATATGTTGTCCTGTCTTCTTTTCTTCACCCAGCCACTATCCAGGTGCAAATCACTCCAACACAAGGAGAGATCAGCGTAGGAGAGTCCAAGTTTTTCCTCTGCGAAGGTAAGAGTGATCTCAAATACGCCCCACCTCACACAGCCTGATGAAAATATCATCTCATGTATACACTGTATAATATAGCAGCAAAAAATTTAGATTATATGTATCATTTATTATATATAAAAGTGACACGAGTCAGTTGACATGCTGTACATGTGAACATACCCTCATTAGAAGCGTGAAAGAAATTCTAGAGACAAGAGAGTGCTAAAAAAGGATTATTCTGAGATCACAGTCAGGTGGGGAAGATGTTTTATGAGAGGTGGGAGAGAGGTGCAGTCTGAAGAGATAATGAGTGAGAGGTCTTGTACTTGCACTGTGTTTTCAGTGTTGAATGTGCTTTACATTTGCAGCTATCAGCTTGTCTGAAATCCAGGTGGCATTTATATAAGGTTAGTCAGCTGTCTGACCTTATAGAGCAATCTGCACATGAATAAAATCATGTCAGTCAGCGGTCAGATCTTATTAAAGTCTGTGGTTAGAGTCCAAAAAACGAATGGTTTGTTTTATTCAAATTACAAAGTATTGGTGTTCAAAGCACTTTAAAAAATCAGCATCAGTATCTCTTACTAGAGTCAGTGACCCCATTGCTCCACAGAGTATACTGTATAACTTTTCTTTAGAATTTCTTTTTACAAAAGAAATATATATGAAAAGTATTCACAGTGAGGTCTTTGCCACAATTTGTCTGGCACTGATCCGAGACAAAGATTCTCAAGTCAGCATTGAATCAGCCCATCAACACGGTTCATCATAGTTTGACCAGCTCCGAAACATGTCATGACTTCACTCAGACAGGAGATGAGTCATATCCAATGAGAGAGCAGCTGAGGGTGGGGGCTGGTGGAGGTAGCTGAAACACAATCTAATAGTCTACAGTAGCTTTGATTTGGACACTTTCTGGACCAAACCATAATTATCTGCATGGCTACACCACATTAGAAGTAATTAAGTATTATACAGTATGTTTTCTGTAGTTTGGTAAACTGACCCTTTAAAGGGTCATTTTACTGAAACAGTATCAGATTGATGTTGGAATCTATTTTATACTGTTTCAGACTTATACTGACCTCTTGCTACACTGCTACTTGCAGAGAACCCTCTAAGTTAAAGCCATAAAAGTGGAGCTCAGTGTCATTGTGCAACTGGAATATGAAACCTTGACATTATTTTTTAAATTTTACTTAGTGAATTTTTTGTTTTTTTTTGTTCTGTGAGATTGATGTGAGATTGTGGCTTCAGCTTGAACTCCCAAATCCCTAGTTGAAAAGAATGTCAAAATGCATCTCGGACCCTTTGTATTTCTCAAGACATGAGGAGGCATTAATGTGTTTCAGCAAAAGAAAAAATGTCTCAGCTTGAACTCATCTTTTATAAGAAATGGATGATGTGGAAAAGTTCCTTGATTTTTCTTTTAGTGAAAACTGCCTCCTACTGAATAATCCCATTTCCAACTAAGCGAATAGAAATTATTTACAATTACAAATCTTTTTATGTTTTAGTTGGCACATTTGGTCTGATCTTGAGAAGACATCTACTGTAGGACGATGGGTTTTGATTTAACAATAATGTTTCCAAGTCTTCTTTACACAAGAATTCTTGACATCTGGAGTCCAGATCTTTGCTTTTTATGTTGTTGAAGGAATTCTTCTGATACAATATGAAAAACATCCAAATTGTTGCAATAATGAAGGAGATTCAGATCCAATCCTAATATTTAACAAACCAGGAAGAAAATAGAACAGAAGTATAAAGCAGAATAATATTTTCAATAACTATCCAGTTTATTGTGGTTATCATTTTTTGGCAGCTGTGGAGTTCCATGAAAAAGTTTTGCTTTCGTGCCTCATTCTTCATTCTCTGCTCCTCAGTGGTGGGAGATGCTAAAGACATAGACTGGTATGCCCCCAGTGGCGAGAAGATCCTTCCCAACAGGCCAGACATTTTTGTGAGCCGCAGTGATGAGACCACATCGACCCTCACCATATACCACGCCAATGTGGACAGCGCTGGCATCTACAAGTGTGTGGCAAAGAATGGGGACAAGGAGGCCCAGGCTACAGTAACAGTGAAGATCTTCCGTAAGTCGCAGAGTTTCTGGTTGAATTGTGCCTTCAGAGTATCTTTATATGAAGCAAATCATCGTTATTGTATGACCTGCATTACTCCAGCCAGACACCACCATCAAAACAAAGAGCCTTAACACTAATACTTTAGAAGTATTATGTGTAAATCATTTCATACTCAGTAGTATCATTACTTTAAATCCAAATTGAAAATAGTTTAAAAATGCAACTGAGGTCTTATTATATCAGATGGGATTCTTCAAAAGGTTTTGGCTGCAGAGTCTGTGGTTAGCCTCTGTGGTCCAGGTGATGTAGAAAAAGCATTGCTAAACCATGGATTTCATAAAAAATAATATGTGTCTGTGAGAACCCCTGTAGGTTTTTCAGTGAATGGTTTGCTTTCTGAAATCTCTGTTGACTGCTTCGAGCCATTGTGTCAATTGTTTGAAGACGTACATTCAAATTGAGGCAAAGGTGGACATGGCTGGATGCAGCCGGGGTCAGACGGGCAACCAGCAACCACAAAGGCTCAGAGTGATAGCCTGAGTAACCTGCCAGTCACAGTAAAATCCACGTCACAACAAACCCCAGTGTGAGCTTTCATAGAAAAAGTTTTCAAAACATCTAGCAAGACACACATTAGAAGAAATTAAGGTGGGTATTGAGGTCCAGACTTATTTATGATGAAAGAAGAATATTTATATTGTATTTCTATAGATACAATACAGTATTTGAGTTTGTTTTTTGGCTTCATCATTTCACAGTGGTTGTTGTTTGGTGTCAACACCATCACTTTTTTGTTATTTTATTATTTTTAGGAATTAGCTTTAAAATATGACAGATTGCATTCATTAGATAAATATAATTCTGTTGCAGCAACAAATGTATTTTGAATTAAATATCATGTCTCTTAGATTTGTTGTTGTTTTTTAGGATTTTCTTTAATCAGACAGTTGAGAGTTGAAAAAGAGACAGGAAACAAACTGTTCCCTCTGTTTAGTACAAGAACATAGCACTTCCTGCAAATCTTACACTGTTTCCTAGAAATTATATTTGTGTTCTACTACATGGATTTACCATATGAATTCAAATAGAAATGTAATTGCTACCTGGATTATGTCCACTGGCAATGCTGTTTCCAGTCAGTATAATCCAGTAATTCATTTCCATTTGAATCCATTTGGATGCAAAAGCATTCAGTAGAATATAATGTAATTTCTTAGCTTAGCTTCCAACTTGGCTTTAAAGATGGTGATCCCAGAATTGTGCACATATAAGGCAAAAAACATATCTTTAAAAGACTGTAAGTGTATACAGCAGATGAATGTTATGCCTGGTCTTCCAGGACAATTTAGTCTAATTGGTTAAATCTCCTAACAATTCATTAATTAACACATCCTCTGTTAAAAAAAAAAACAACAAAAGCAAAGGGCTTTGATACCCCCACCATGTCAACAGAGTAGTTCATTAAAATGACTGAGGGCGCTGTGAGTTTTTCACACACTGCTGTTGCCTGTCTGACAAGTCTGGAGTCTCTGAATTGTCTTCACCTCAGCTACCTTCCCACACCATCTGTGAATACATAAAAACTAAACCAACAAAACTTTTATCAGAAAAGCAGAAGCTCAGCCATATGGTGCCTCATTACACTGCTAATCAACTATAAGATTTTCTCATGCAGGTAAACATACCACGTGAGAGTTTCACCTCAGAAGTGTCAGTCTGAACATGGAGATATTTGTGTAATATAAGTGTTTGTCACATTTCCCTACAGAAAAGATCACCTTCCAGAGTGCGCCCAGCCCACAGGAGTTCAGCGAGGGTGATGATGCCGACATTGTCTGTAATGTGGTCAGCTCACCACCACCCACCATCATTTGGAAGCATAAAGGCTCCAAGATTCAAGTTGCCAAAGATGGTGAGTGTCTCCAGATAAAAACGTTCCAGTGCTTGTGCTTCACTTCTCATCTCCAACGCTATGGCGTGTCATCCCCCCGACTCTCTGAGCAGTCGCCGTACCTTCCTGCCAAAGCTGTCTGCCAAGTCATGCTTTCCAATCAATTTCCTCTACTCTTTATCATCTCCTCCTCTTGCCCATCATCTATGAACAAAGCCATGAATCATAGATGATGCATGAAGGAAGATGTTAAGTTTCCCAAACAGCAAGCTAAAGAATTCTATATAGTAATAGAACATTTAACTTTACCTTATTTTTCCAATATAAACAGAAATATGAATTACGTTTCTTTTTTTACTGTCTGACAGTTTCACAGTTGAGTGTAGATCTGTCCTCATTATAGATTGCCAGGTTTGCCCACAGTTGTAACTACTATTGAAGGTAAATACCAGCTCTTTCACCACCTCACTGCATTTCAGCTTGAAAGGAAGTCATGAAAAAGTTGCTCCTCTACAGAGGACAGGCACCGTAATCAGCTTCAATTTGCGGCCGTTATCATGGTTTCCAATGGTGAGTCACTGTCACAGCAGCAAAAAAACTAAACAAAAACATCAGAAGGTTCATAGAAACTTCTCTGCATCATAATCCTTTTTTTCATTGTTGATCCCTATGTTCTAAACAATTGTTGCTTTGCCAGTAAACACGCTTTGGAGCTATGAAGCGTGACAGAGAACTAAGGTATTTAGCTCTGTTGTGGAGACACTATGAGGGTTTCAAACATCCACAACATACAAATAAACACAGTAAAAGTGAGTGGTTCTGCAAGGAATGAGATGACTCTGCGGACAGTTTTGATAAATGTTGTTTGCTGTTTTGTCCCTCGATAAACCCCGGAACCCAGTGTAGCTGACTACAGCTGCTGTCCTCAATGAAAGGAACAAATTACAAATGTCTCAGCATGTGCCACGTCTGCCAAGAAGATGAGGACACAAATGATGTAGTCAATATATTCATCTAGTTTTTGTGAATGATTTCATCTGGCAACTTCAGGCAGCCAGTAGCTACACTCTTTGGAAGAGCATTGATATGACCGGTCCAGAGCAGTTCTGCCTCAGAGAATCCAACTAAAGCTTCAGCCCGATGTGTGAGAGCGGAGGTGGCGATGAGGCGAGAGACTGGGTTTTGTTTTACACTTAGACTGGGCCTATTTTAACCTAACAGTAACCCCTCCCATGGTGACCGCTGGAGAGCCCGGAGTCACCACAGTGTTGTGCTAAGCCAGCCTTTATTCTTGGACTCTGGTCAAGGAATGTGTTTTTCACTGGAAAAACCACTAATTGTAACCGACACTGAAAACTGAAAACTGCTTATGTAATTTTCCTCAGAGCAGCAGCAGTTGACTCAACCATATACTCTCACCATATACTGCATGTTTCATTGTTAAACCTCCCATCAGAACTTACAACTGTCAGCGTGATATGTGTCAGTGGAGCATGAATTAAGAGGCTCAATCTAAAAATGATTTATCTGTTTAAATACCACACTAAACCCCTCTAAGGTTTGACTTAAAATACAGTATGTTATGTTTCACTTTTACACCAGCTGAGTACTTTAGGTCACAATTCTGAGTTTGTACTTATTTACATGTGCAGGCAGACAGGAAGAAGAAAACGGACAAGAAGGTGGACGATGGGTTTCGAGTTTTTTTTTAGGTTAAAAGTGTAAAAACATAATTCTCAAGTTAAAACCCTGCAAAATGTTACTCAAGCAAAGTATTAGCAGCTAAATGTGCTATTGTGGTAGTAAAACTACTCATAATGCAGAATGTGCCCTTAATACTGATGCTTTATTAGCAGCAGTTCTGTATCTGTAATTGTCAAATATATGTAAAGGTACAGTATTTCCCTCTGAAACGATGTGGGCTTGTGAAGTGAAAAGTAGAAAAAATATGGAATACCTAAGGAAAGTACAAGTACCTTAAAACTGCGTTTAGGTGTAGCAGATCTACTTACTTACCTTCTATGACTGACAGACAGAGAGTTGAGGTGGAGCTGTCTGTGCAGTGCACCAATCTTAAAAGTGATGGGAATAAAATGTTAATTAACCCAAGCCCACATCCTGTCTAGTGCTCAGTATATAATTATATGCATACAAGTGATTTTATAGCACACAGACATTCTTTATTTTACACAGATGGCTTCTCTTTTAAATAGGCAGGGAAATTGAAATCTCATACACACTCACTAGCATGGAAATTGAACTGGCAGCACTGAACTATCCCCAACAAAGGACTCAACTGGCCTGTGAAAGTTACGCTTCAAAGGTACACACTAATTATCCACAATTTTTAATTCAGTGAGTTTTAAACACACTGGCTAATCACAAACTTTGGAGAAGTGCGTCAGTTGTCCAAGTTGGGACGTGTAGAGAACAAACAACGAAGATGACTCAGTTAATTATCTTAAAGCGCTTAAATAAAATGTGGTCAGAGGCTGGAGAACTCTTCCCCAGACGTGTGAGAAATACCACCTGGTTTCAGTTAAGACAGCCCACTCTCTTACTGTGTGTTTATGGCTGCTTTAATTAGAGTTGCACAGAGTTTGTCAGGCTCTATGATCATGTAAAACACAGCAGAATTACGTCTGGTGTGGTCATGCCGGGCTCGCTGTGTTCCTCTATTCCAGCCACATGCTTGATTACCAAGGATAATTGGGACTTTTTAAACTGGCTCCAATGTCCTGTCTGAGCACTTAAAGCATTTCAGTTTTAAAATGCCCTTCTTGAAA
Organism: Trachinotus anak; assembly: GCF_046630095.1. Classification (NCBI taxonomy): domain Eukaryota; kingdom Metazoa; phylum Chordata; class Actinopteri; order Carangiformes; family Carangidae; genus Trachinotus; species Trachinotus anak. Next base: position 3,848,819 of record NW_027273871.1, read on the forward strand.
CGTCAGATTTTCTACAACCAAGCAAATAATCATACTTAATTTCACACTTCACTTGGACACTTTTTGGCTTCTCAGATCTTAGATTTCTTTGACAGTATTGAACTATTGCAAACAATCCTGTCCCTTTTTTTTTTTAAATTCCCTCCTAATGTTAACTTGTTGTGGCTCCTAGGAGGGAAAGTACGTCATTTACTTGGAAATAAAGAATTGAACATAACAACATAGAACATAATATACCTTATATTCTCAATCCATACAGGCCACACTGACAAAATTACATCTCCTCTCTCGTTGTGCCAGTATAATCTTAATAATCTTGAAAACCAAATGTGGTAAGTTATTGTGCTCTGTTTGTCTTGTCTGTTTTAGTGCGGTTCAAGATCATGGTTAATGGTCACCTGCAGATCCGTGGCATCAAGAAGACAGATGAGGGAATGTACAACTGTGAGGCCCGAGTCATGGCCAGGGGAGAGATTGACTTCAGGATGATCAAGGTCGTTGTTAATGGTAAGCACTGTATTTCTGTCACTTTTCTCTCCCTGCTTGTCCTGTTGTTTAAAAATGAACTGTTGCTCAAGATAGTAGGCTGCAGTGGAAATGTTCTATTTAAAGCCATAAATATGGCGGCTCTGAAAATGAGACATTTGACTTACATTCACTACATGGACACAACCACAACTGCAACTGCAAATGCAAATGACAATGCAACTGTTTTTTTGTTTTGTTTTTTGTTTTGTTTTTTTGTCATCAAATGTTTTTATTTTCCACTTGAACAAAAATGGACATAAACATAATGATGCACAGCCAAGTACCCTATCCACAAAAAAAAACTAAATATGGAAAGATGGAGAGAAAAGGAAAAAACCAAACAGTTTCTATGGACCTGTTAGATGGCCAAGGGTGATGGATTGGGTGTGTGTTTGTGTGTTGTAGCAATCAGCGAGTCTTTTTTGTTTCCACTGCCCCCTGCCCCAGGTGCCCAAAAATATCAGTTATTGCAGGTTTTCTCTTCAAAACACCTTTTAACCTTTGTTACATTTACTTAATATTTATTGTATTGTATTGTATTGATCTTATATATACATCTCTGTTTCAGTGCTTCCCACCATCCGTGCCAGACAGTCAGAGGTCAATGCTACAGCAGACGTTGGTAGCTCTGCTTTGTTGGCTTGTGATGCAGACGGCTTTCCTGAACCCACCGTCACCTGGGCACAGTACGTCATCCGCCGCTGTTCTTAGCCTGTTTTGATAAGTAGGATCATAAGAAGGGTTCCTCTCAGATCTCCCCTGGATCAGATCAGAAGTAGATCTGAGCCGCCACTGAAATTAAGCCCTTCGTTTTATTCTGAACATCTTATTCTTTTTTTTCCCAACCTCAAAGGGGAACATCACTAAGTGAAGCAAAGGTGTAAAGAAGAATGAATTACAAAAAGATATATACCTGGGGCTGAGTTAACCTTCCTGTGTCACCACACCAAAAACTTCAAAGACAAAGTAAACCACAACCTCTGAGAGCATTCATCAGGGCAGTACAAGAGATCTTAACAAAACAACATTTTTTCCCAGAGTTAATCCATCAAACAGGTAAAAGCAGCCAGATAAGATAAAGTTGTATGAAGATGATGTAGAACAATGCACAACAAAATAATCAATGCACAAAAAAACAAATACTAAAGCTCAACATCATACTGTACTGTTAGACCATAATGGTCCTTTGCATGGTTTTACTTTTTCCTGTGAAGTAATTGAAGGTAGAGGTACAGGAAGAAGTGGTGGGGTAGCACTATGTCCCGAAGAATGTACAATATTCAAGCAGCTCTTGCAAATGCTGCGGTTGACATTTACAGGTCAATTCAGTAATTCTTTAAACATTCTTAATCCTTTTTTTTATCGTTTTTTGCAGGAAAGGGTTTCGTTACTATCAGTGACACTTCTGTAAGGGTGAGGCGAGGCTCTTTAGTAACAGGATGCACTGTGTAGCCTTTATCCCAGCTGGATCAGAGGGCTATGTAGTAATCAGGTGGACAGTTTTTGGGGACGTTGCTGTGTTGTTGCTGCCCTCTGTCTCCTGCTGCAGGACACAACCACAATGGCAATGTGCTGACACACCAAGGACATGACAGCGTATGTAGTCACCAGACACTGACTGTCAAGGAAGGGATCCATTATGTTACTGTTTCCCATCAACTGCGTGCATGTGACCATCACCATGCTGAATACACAATAAGAAACATGTACTCTGAAGTCCATGTGATTTTAGTCTGCTGTGCAGACACTGAGATAAGGTATGAAGTGTTCACACAAAGAATAGATGAAGTCAGGTCTTATTTTAAATTTTATAAATATTGATTTCATCCAGTGAAGCGCTTGTTCTCAGTTCAGTCTCTGTGTGCTCCATTATTTCAAGGAGCACCTCAGTATAAACTCACACACACACAAAAAAAACTATTATAGGTCTGATGCTCCTGCAAATCAACTGGAAGGAACAAACAAAATTTTGAATTAACTTGTGACTTTATATTGAATCTGAGTCAGGCTGTTAGAAAAATGCTGTTAGGTGCTGAAAGACTTCTTATAAAGCCTAAAAACAATGGCTGGTTTAATCACCTGTTTCCCTGAACTAGGAATATACAGTTCTTTAAGAAATCAAGACGCAAATCAAGCTGTGCTCCAAACAAGGGCACTTCAACACCAACAAGAATTGAAAATTTGTTACAGGTATAGCTGTATTCCTCCAGGGCTGGTCGCCTTTGTACTTGTTTCTAAATTGAAATCAAGTCTGAGATGAAACAATGTAAATGCTCTGGCTTGCATGTGATGCTGTCTGCTTCTCACAGCCTCTGGTCAAACTGTGTTGAACATGATTGGTGCTCCCTGTAGAAGAACTGCAGATGCACAACATAAATTCCAGGGAGCTGCTGTTGTAAAGTGGGGCATTAATATGAATCTGTGCAGCCTTGCCTACAAATTGATGTGTGGGAGAAATGATGAAATGTACATGTATTTACATTTGCATGATTACATCAAGGGCAAAAAGGCTTTGATGAGTATTATTAAGTGGGTTTCCACTCTGCACATGCTATTTAAAAAGCATACCATTTTGATCTTGTTTGTGTGGACATGGAGCTGGCACTGTTTCATGTGTAAACCTGTAGTCAAGCTGCACATGTTTGCACCAGCTTCTTGTAAATTCAAACTTGGCTTAGCAATAACAAGATTTACTTGTCAAGTTAATATATAAAGCTTGGTTGTTATCCACATTTATACACAGAACCTGTGAGATGGAACTGCTATATAGCTGAATATAGCCCATCAAATAGAATAAAAATGTGCTCTCCATTACAAAAGAAAAAAACCCCCAATATATATAAAAATAGCAGTGGAGATGAAAAATGAGCAGCATATTGAGTTTATTGAGTTTCATTAGGTTAAAAGCATTTGGATGTGTAACTCATAATGCAGCGGCGTCCATGTTTACAGCGATGAGTGAAATCTAGTTGGATAATGGTGTTTGTTTGGATATTGACACATTACTGAGGGCGTTGCCGAACTCAAAAATAATCCAGTTCCAGTCATACCATGGTGTTATAGAGTGGTGCCTCTTTCTCTAACAAATGGTGTTTGGCAGAGTACAAACACTGAACGTTAATTAGCTGAAGGCGATATAGACTGGTGCAAAAACAAGAGTCAGCAAAGGTTGGAAATGAGAGGACCATTGCATCTACATTGCTGTTTGCTAAGAAAGGGGAATGAGGAGAGAAAAGTGTTTGGATAAAAGATTTGTTACCATCTAAGGTTAAAAGATTTTGATATTTGACCAATCTGTAAATAAATCCAAATCAGAGCCTGCATGAATCAACCATAGGTGCAACCCCAAAATCGTTATATTGAAGGTAACTAGTACTTAATAATTAGTAATGACTTTACACAACCCTGATAATGGAGTTGCCATTAGCTGATATAATAAATCAAGTAGCTTTATTCCGTTTTTTAAGAAGTTGGACCAATAACCAACATTTATTTCACTCCATGCAGCTGTTTGTTCAATGTACTTTCATATTGATGATACATCACTCTCCACTGTCGTGCAGCAGCTCCACTGGTGTGCAGAGGAATCATTACATGAGGTTTTTCTGCAGAGATGTGATTGAATAAGACTATTGAACACTCTGCTCACAGCTGTCTTCCATGCAACAAAACTTGTGTGTGATGTGGATGTTGAGACAGAGGGAGAGGCAGTTCCTGTCCAGAGGATAGTGAAGACAGACAGTGAGGTTGTGGAGAGGACAGATGGGTGAGGCAGTGGAAAAGCAGAGGGGTAAAGCTCTATTTGTTCTGGTTTCCTAGGGCTGCTGACAAGGCTGTCATTCACTGTCTGCCTGCAAAATGCTTCAGGAAGGCTGCTACTCAGGCAGATAGTTAATTCTCCACAAACAGGATTCTAACCTCCGGCAAAGTTCTGGTTCTCAGGAGTAAAAGGGTGTAAAAAGTGAAAAAAAAAACATGCATCATCATCAAACCGGTGCATGGCCTCCTTAAGAATACAGATGTAAGGGCTAAAGTAGAGCAGAGGCAAACAAAAGCTGTGGAAATATTGGAGATGTTCTCAGAGGTATACAGTACAGGACAGCTTTTTTGGTCTCCCAGCCTTTTGTTGTGTGCCCACTGCTCTTCTCCTCAGGTGAAACTCCAAGCAGATCGTTGTCAGTGAGTTCAGAAACATATTTGTAGGCCCCTCCAGTAAGCAAACGCTTGTGATGTTAACTCCACCGTGTTTTTTTCCTCTTTATTCCCTCTGCTACAGTAACAACATTGTCCTTGAAACGGGTGATAAGTACAGCCTGAACGAGGATGGTTCAGAATTAGTAATAAAAGACGTCAAGAAAGTGGATGAAGGAGATTACACTTGCATCGCCAGGAACAAGGCAGGAGAGAAAGTCGAGGAAGTCAGCCTGAACGTGTTCGGTAAGAGAATAACTCCATTCGCTCACCGTGCCATAAAGAACGTGGTGCTTCTTTTTCTTCCTCTTTGTCCTTTTCTTTTGTACTTATTGACATTTGCTGTACACTCCTCTACAGCTATTCCTGTGTCTGTGTGCAGGGTTACACAGCGTGAAGCATACAGTTTAAAGAAAAGCATGTCCTATTGAAAACTAATTAAGCCACCCCTTAGGACATTCAAAGATATCACGCTAGAGTTTCCCTTCACGAGGAAATTTGCACCAGCCTTACATAATAGTGTACTTGCAGCTCTTTTATATATCAATGGGGTATGAAACCACAGCTCTAATGAAGCCTGTATGTGGACTTTACCAAGGTAACAGCTATGTTAATATGCACTAATCAGTGTGTTTGGGTCAGATGACTGTGTATAATGTGAAAAAAGTCACTCACGGTGAGAAAACCACAGAGAATGATCAGCCAACTCTGCAGCAGCTCTGCAGAACTTTTTAGCCGCTTTTAGCTAATTGTTTTGATCATTGTTGTCATTGTTTACAGAAAAAATGTATGATAAACCAACTGCACGCTACTTATCCAGCTCTGGACAACAGTCAGACAAAGTTAGCAACAAGCTGTACAAGGAATTTGAACCTCAGAAAAATGGATTATGCTAATGTTGCACCTGGTCAGGAGGCGTATTAAGGTGGTTTGTTATTAAAGTTTGTGTGTTCAGCTTGCTCTGTTGCCACCAGCAGAAACAAACAAACAAAACAAAAGAAAAAAGGCTGTTTTACAAAGGACAGCAGTGATAACAAATAGCTTGCTACAACAAGAAAAAACTCCCATCATGTGTCAGTAATCCTTTGGGCTCTTTTTCCTAGTTCAACCCAGCATTACCTACCTGAATAACCAGACTGCCTCAGAGTTTGACGAGCAAGTCATCCTGACCTGTGAGGCCTCGGGCGACCCCACACCTACCATCTCCTGGAGTTTTGAAAACAGGGTGTTCACTGAAGGACAGCAGGTACTGACTTTTTGTTTTCTGTCATTTGGACAAAGGCACTTTCAAACTTTCCACTTATTCAAACACATACAGATGAATCTTCATGTCCTTATGTGAAAGCCATTATGCCATAAAGAATAACTCCTCTGCCCTTTGCTGAGTCTAATACTGAATTCAACTCTCGACATCATTAAATAACAGAAGTCCTTCAAACAGACAAGTATCTTTGCGAGTACAAGCGCTCAAGACAGAAAGGTCACAGCGCCCTTTAGTACTTCAGAAAGTAAAAACGTATTCATTTACGTAATTTATGCAATAAATTTCAAATATCTTATGTTTGTGTCTCATAGAAATTAATTTAAAATTCATATTAACTTTTCAATGTTGAATGTCTAAAATATATAAGTAGCAAAATATAAACCATTCATCCACATTTATTTGTAAACCATGCTTTGTACTTTGCAATACAATAAAAAAAAAAATCTAACATTTTTAATTTAATCCTAAAGGCTTCAGTTTGTCAAGAGCTTGAATAAACTCCTGCATTCTACACAATGATGTGAGCCAGCTGTTCATAATGACCTGCACTATTTTTGGCGAGGCTGAGCAGACTCTGCAGATGCTGGTAAACAATCGTACGTGGGTGGACTCCTCGAGGAGTTGCTGTTATTGACAAACCTCTGCTAAATTGTCATTTATTTCAGAAAACCGGGGTATGACTCTAATCCATCACAGAGTTAACACAATGCACCCTGATTGACATTAATATGTTTGAACGATTTAGTCCCTGCATTTCTCATTCAGTCTTACGATGATTTCATTTTCCAGCTCTTCTCATCTCGGATCATTAATAACCAATCACTTGGCCAATCACTTCAGACTGCTCACTGTGCTTCCTACACCAAACTTGTTACTGAATTGCATTGCCACCTGAATTTGGGTTTTGTACAGTCAAGCTTGGATTCTACCATCCCTTTAAACTTTTGACAGCCTTCTCCAATGCTGTTGGAATTGCATTAATGATGTTGTACTTTTCCATCATGAATGCTAGAGGGGAGAGGGTGCAGACTGGCATCAAACCAATTTCCAGGCAGTGCCATGCCACAATACTCCCGAGCGTTTTGAAGAGTAGATGTAAGACTGTACTTCACTCTCTATTAATCATTAGTATTTAAAAGGGAAAATTATTGTGAAATTACAGTGAAAAGGGCTCAAAATTTGCAGAAAATGGAGTGAAATTTAGTTGAGAAGTGGAAATGATTTCAGCGAAACGAGTTTAATTATAGCTGAAGCCAGAAGGCCTGAGACACCCTCTATCTCAAAATCAGATTGTTTTGAGCTCAGTCATGCTACTGTGGCAGGATGCTGTGATAATCAACCTTGGAAATGAGTGGGCACTTTTTCTCACTGTGAACATGATATAAGAGTAAAGAAGTCTTTGTGCATAAAGCCGAGTAACGGTTATAAATCTTTGTCATGCGTAAGTGTATATCCTCGTTTTTTATTTCATGTCCTTCAGGAGCACAGGAGATAACACTGGATTAAAGCTTTGGCTGTAGAACATGGTAAAAGGCTTCCCGAGATGTGTGAGCCATGAATACCATCCTGTGCATTTTCTCCATTGCAGTGGTCTCAGCATGTTGGCAGTTGCCAGCCTGACGAGAGAATCTCATCCCAGGTGTATTGTTGTGCTCTTATCAGCTCATTAAAATGGTATAATTTTGAAAAATCCAGCTCAACGGTCTATTCTGACAACATGCATCATGTAAGAAGTAGATGGATTAGTCACTTCAGAGAGGTAATTTTCTGTTGTGAATGCAGTAAACAGTATTTAGATAATTACCTTGCAGCCTCTAGCAGGTTTGTGGATTCAGGAAGAAGACATCAAGTTTTTTAGCACCTCATCTGGCATTAGAATAATATATATAATATATCTTCAGATTATTTCTGATCATAATGGAAGTTATGATTAGATTGCCAATGAAGGTATTGTGTACTTCCATTGCATGAGGTGGGCACTACAAGATTTGCTACTGGGCCACAAATACATGATATGATTTTGGCAACAAAAACAGAAAAATAATATATAACTTTATTAACTATTATACGCTATTTTAGCTACAAAGACTTTGAATATGGCAGAGTCTGTGCTCATCTTTGATTAAAGTAGGTCATTAAATGTGAGGTAAACCAGTCAGTTATCACTTCTCAGCATTGAACAGTACATGAAATCTCTGTAGGGCCCATACCTGACATAATAGGTATTATTAAGTACAGAGAAAACAAAGTTAAAGTTTGACTTGTAGTTTCTTCTCCTCTCTTGATCGTGTTTTCTTATTCGCTGTCTCATAGCAAAATTGTCAGTATAAAAAGGCTTTATCAAACACTGTTGCTATGCAGTGTTATAAATGATGCATGTGTGTAACAATACATGTACTATTCTTGGAGACACATATGGTAAGTGCAGTGAAAGCACCTGTCCTATGAGGTCCCAGAGGACATGGAGGAACTCAGTTGCACAATATTTGGGCCATACTGGCCTACTTTACTCCGTAGCTCTGTCCAGCTGTATTCTGCTGGTGCAGTGTAGTGTATTATGTCTGAAAGCTGCCGTATAAGAAATATAATTTTAACATAAAATATATCACCATGAATTATTCTGTCTTGGTGTAACAATACTGAACTAAAAGGGCCATTATAAAGACATTTTGCTAATAAGATTGGAAATTTAAATTCTCTGTATTAGTAATGACAAATAAGGTTGGCATTATTATTGTGTTTCCTATTGTCAGTAAATCCCATGAAAAGACTAAAGCCAACAACATGTTAAGTCTTTGTAAAGCTTGGCACTGTGGTTTTTGGCAAACACTATTCAATTATGAATAACCAATTGATTGTAGAATTTGATTTAGTCATTTTTATTTTCAACAACAGAATCATCATTGATGATACATGTGCCCAGTTTGAACACACTTTTAGTAGGATCGGTTCAGTCTTGGCTTTTTTCTTTTCATGGGTTTGGGTGACCGTGTGAAAAATCTAAATTATTGCTGCCTTATCCTTTCGTCAAAGCCAGTAACAAGATCATCCACCCATACAGGAAAAGCTGGACTGACAGAGAAGCTGGGAAGATGATCAGAAAGTGGAAAGAACATTAGATTCAAACTCTCCATAGTTCCTGTGCTTTCAGATTTCTCAATGAAATGTTAAACAAGTTTTGTCAAAATTAGATCAGACCAATTGGCCAGCAGTCAGTTTTTCAGATTGTGGCGAATTGTGGGGATGCATTATTCCTAACATTTATCAAAAATAGCACAGTGTCAGAAATATCAAGTAAACTACCATGTTTAACAGCTATGTCAGGGGCCCCCCATTCTTCTGAGGGCTATTAAGACATTTCTCGTAATTTGAAATCGTTTCTGTCACAATCTGTGTTGCTTTTTAGTTTGACTGGTTTTACTTTTAGTTTTTCTACCATCTGCTTTTATCAGAACCTCTGAAAAGTTTGGCCCATTTTGCTTTTAGATCCCTTTTGGGACAAACAGTGCCGTTTTTGTGTTTCATACCAGAAAACAATTATGCAGATTTCCACCACATTGTGTGGAAGTGAAGGGAAGCAGTGGTTGTTTGTCATTTATTAGCTTGAAAAATGGAATTTCAAAAATCCTTGAATAATTATACCATATATACCACAGCACAGCAAGTCCTCAAACTACGCAGATGGTTTTAAATGAACAGTAAATTATTTAAGTATGTGAAACAGCAACAGTATTTTTCCATCAAGCTGAATTCATTTTAGTTACTCTGAAAAAAGTCAAATGAGTCAGAATAAAAAATAAAAAATAAAAAATAAATATTTGGAATAGACACAAAATCGCTGAGTGAGGATGGATGAAATCAGGAATTTCCATCCTGCAGAGGAATGACTTTTACCTGACTGTGCAGCTCAGCCTGATGCAGCCTTGTGAAGCTGGGTGTTGTGCCAAAAGTCAAAATGCATGTGAAAAGGGTTTCTCCCGGTGGCATATCTCCACCTCAGTATCATGCCAGGAAAAAGAAAATATAATGGCACTGCCATGGTAAACATTTCACAGAATTATAAAGCTAAATGCTCATGGTATGTTAGCTACACAAGATCAGGTTCAACGAACTCCTTTGACTTGAAGGAAAAACTTTTTATTTTACAGTTGAGAAGGTTCCACGAATAATAAAATCATTACTGTGTTGTTTGGTCCGTCTGATGTAAATTGGGTGTTTGACTCCACAAACACTCCACTTCCACATTTATGCCGAAGGATTCTCAGAGGAGAATTATAAATTTCAATCAGTTAAGGTGTCCCTCATTTCTATTAACTGTGCCATTTTTCACTGTCAGTCAGCGGAAGCGTCCGCATAGCACAGTGTATTCATGGCTGCAATGCAAATTACTGAATCTGAATATTGCCTGTTGCAACACTCAGTTGTCACCAAGTATCTTTGTCCATTCGCAGGCTGTCATCATCCCTTGCTTTCCTCTCTACCACTGTCAGATCAATGTTGATTTAATGCTGCTGTAATCAGAAAATCCTGCCGATCATTTGGTAATAGCTGTTACTAATTTTCATTGGATTGTCATTCATCATTGGTCCATTCCGTGTGTTCTCCACGCTCTGTCCTCCATTCACGTTCTACTTCTACATCAAACCAGCCAGACTACAAGAGCAAAGAGCGCAGCCATAATCAGAATGATATGCAATGACGGAGCGGTCACTTCACTGGCTGCTGCTGCCTCTTTTAAAAGTCCATGTCTTATAAAAAGTAAAGTGGATGGCGTCAATGTATCATCTCTTGAGAGGGAATTTTAGTGTTTTCACATTCATATCATATACTTTTTTACACCAAGAGATTATAATTATCTGTATGTACTTGTTATTAACAAAAGAATAAGTGGTGCACACCACTGTTCTGTACATAAATTAAGGAGTTAATCAAAACTTAGAATGCCAAGAGGAGAAGGGCACTGATTAGAAATAACAGTCCCTAGATAGCAGTAATGCCTCACTCATAATTAGTTTCCGTGCCCTTTTTTCCTTTGTGTGCCTCCAAATTCTCTCTTATTACAGTACATTAATTAATAACTGATGGAGAAGCCTTCATGCTGCTTCAGGAAAATATGTTCCAGTTTGGCATTTTGACCAGCTCTGTAAATTCCCCGACCACAGCTGAACTGCCAAGTCACAAAATCCTGACCTCGGTTTAACAGTCTGTTTCACCTTAAAAAAACCTTGAATTTAATGATGTCAGATTTTAATTTAGCTTTTTTAAAATATTTTTAATTCAACAGTATAATTGATTTATGACCGAATTAATCCTTAAATGTAACAAATACAAGTTGGTAAAAAAAATCATATCAGTCTTATGACTACAGTCTTTGATAACTTCAAACCATGTAGGTACCACTGCTGCACCTTCCAAAGCATGTTACAGTGTTGTAAATGTCAGAATGTACTTTCCTAACTTTCAGTCAAGCTTGACAGAGACTTGACAATTGAGTTGGATAATCTATCACTGCAAAAATTAAGGTGCTTTCAGACAGCGAGCGTTTGCCACCGCTGTCGCTGCCTGGCAACATTCAGTGTTCTCTGCTCTAAACTGGCAGTATCCAGGTGTAATACTGTGGCGGTGGCTCCTGGCCACCTCCAGTCCTACCACCCTGTACACAGCAGTCTGCTGCTATCTCATCATGCAGCTGAACGCAGTGGGTTGTAGCTGAAAATTGGAGAAATGGTTAACAATATGGCAACAATAATATTGCATTTTTCAAGCTACGAGGACAAACATTGGTTATTGTCTCATACAGGATAATCAAACTTTGCTCCAATGCCATTTCTTTGTCTGTTCCCTGCTGATGAAGAGGTGAATCATTCAGATAACTCAGACACTGTAAAATCAGCTCCCAAAAAAATGAACCATCGCGAACTCTGAGAGCAGCAGCACATAGTTGTGAGCATTTGTGAGAGCGGCAGCTGCCTTCCCCGTCCTCTCTGCTGGCCCTGCCGCCGACCTCAGTGGTGCCTCTGCTGCCATGTTTATCATGAACATACAGGAGGCGGTGGTGGCAGCAGCTCGCTGTCTGAAAGCACCTGCATGTCTGCATTAGTTTTTCAGTTACATTACTGTTGCATGGTAGCTTATTTTAGCCTGAACAATACATCATAATTCTCCATGATGGATTACCTAACTCACTTGGCAATAATTTCAAAGTCACTGCAAGTTGATTTCCCTATCATCTGAAAATGGATGTAAATCAGAAACTACCTGGAAGGCAGGAAAATGCACTCTGATATTTCCAGGAAGTGATTAGCAGCGGTGTAGTGAATTATGTTTTTCTAGCTAATGGTCTAAAACATTCAAATTCACCCCTCTGATTCTTCAAAAAATAAAATCATTCCACATCTCCTGCAGGTAAATCCGGTCTGCAGTCACTCTGTGTGTGTCCTTTACAAAAGCTTACTCTGCTGCACTGTGTTGCTGTTTGTCTTTGCTTCCTCTGTGTTTGTCCGTTCTAGGCTTCTTGGACGCGACCAGACAAATACGAGGTATGGCTACTAGATATTGTAGCCTGACTCTAGTTGTAATAGCCCAGCCCTCCACAGTAGACCCCCCCTTTTTTATTGCAGAGCAGAAGTGTTGTCATTAAGCCCACATTTAATGTGCGCTACATTTAGTTGTGTGCTAAATGTGTAGACCATTAGCCACGTAGTACAGTACATTTAATCCATTTAGTTCCAGTACACATTTAGATTTGCCCTATTTACTTGTCCCTGTTTATTTTTGTCGACAAATTCCATCTCGAGATGCAGAGACAGACACATATATCAAAGTACATGTTCCACTTTTCTGGCCACATAGCTTTGCTGTTTATTTCCTGCTGCATAGTCTGCTTAGTTCTCGGACTTTGCTTGATTCAGGGAAGAAGCAAATTCCTGCAATGGTTTGTTGGTAGGTCAGCAGCTGTGCAACTTGACATAGAAAACACTGTCTGCTCTGCTGTGGGCCAGGCACGGCTCTAACTCACCAAGCTATACTAAATCTTAACAGAGTGGTTTTGAGTGGTGTAGCCTGCTGTCATGACCAAGGAGTCTGCATGTTTGTACTTCGACCACACACTACAGCAGCTGACTCCTTCATGCTGAAGGAGAGTCAAAACACTTGGGGCCTCATTTATAAAATGGTCTTACTGGGTCAGGTGATGCTCTTTACTCTAGAGGTAGCAGATAGCCTTGGTTTAGTTTGTCCAGGCTTGGAGATATCCCTCTCTGAGATTTATGTGTCCAACCTCAAATACAGAGGATCTGTTTGTGGTTTTGCTCATTTGAGGCACAGACATCTCAGGGGTTCACGGTTTAGGTACATCTTAAAACACTAGTAACAAGTATATTTTAATGTCAAACTCTGGGTAATGATACCAAACATATTTTTATTATAAATCCCAACACACTATTATACATGATGTCCCTGCACCACTGTTTGACTGGAAGGAAACATGCAGACTCTCGGCCTACACAAAAAAATAGCCACTGCCTTTAGTTAGAACTGACACAATATAACAAGCTAACTTCACTCATTATCACACATAATAGAAAAAATGGAGTTAATTTACCTGACCAAGCTTCAGTGTGAAAATGAGAAATGAGTTCTTACAACCTGTGGTAAAAACATACAGTTGTCCTCTCGTTCTTAATCATTCAGTGACTGAATAACTACTTCTGTTGCTTTGTGAATTTATTTCAGTTGTTGAATCAAATCACTCTTTTCAAGGCATCCCAGAAAATGGCCAGTCATTTCATCACATTGTTGAACAGTCACCTGGATTTCAACTTGAGTCATTTATGGCTCTGCAAAACACTATAAAAACTTCAACTTTTTCTCCATTTGGGTGCACAGTGCAGTTTAAGTAATTACTTATAGATGCTTTCATTATTTCATGACGGTGTTTTCCCTGTAAGCATTTTTCTTGATTTTGTAGACACCCAGCTATTAGTAGAATTTAGCTTTTTCACTGTGGTTAAATGCACCTGGTCAGTAGATAGTTGCTAGTAGATAATTTTGTTGTTTTATATATCCTCAATAATATACTGTTTCCGTCCATTACCATTTTGCTCACCAGTTTCTCTAAAACAGCTTCTTCCCACAGTATGAGGGCATTAAGATTGAGATAAAAGGGCTACGTGATACAGTTACTTCTGTTATATCACAACACTTACCTGTCTCGTCATCTATGATGACCAGTCTTTATATTTTTCCATATTTTCTATTATCAGTAGAGCAGTAAAGACTGAAATGTAACCATGTTGAATATTTTGATGTACTCCACTATAGAAAATCAGCTGCTGATGAATGCACTTCTAAAAGCACAGTATAGATGAAACTAATCAATAGTCACTAATAAGAGTTTTTGCTTGCATTGGACGAACTGATTGGCTGAGCTCAGCTGTGATAGGCATAAATCATAGGCTGCTAACAAGCAACCAATATATGATTAGTTATGATGATGAACGTAATCTGAAAGCTAATATTCTGCTGAAGAGAACTGCTAAGTCTTTACAATGTGTCTTTACTTCATCAAGAAGTGCACTTCAGAAAGCAGCCTGGCTCTTAAACCAGACCAGTTTTTGATTATAATAACCTGCCTGCTGAATGCCATTGATTTTAGCAGTGCTGGGTAGAGCATTCAAGCAATACTTGTCATAAAGTCTAGAAAGATCACATGACCTTATTGTACTCATTTATATATCTGTAGCTACTCAAGTGCATTTATGATTGGTAGATATTACGTACCACCTAAACCAGATCAAATGCTACTGCAAGGTGTAAAAAAAGGCACAGACAGCTTGGAAATCTGTTAAGTGAGGTCAGTCACAGACAAATGGAATGGTTTAATAGTGCGCTGTTGTGTCTATTATGAACTGCAGTGCTACATCAACATATACTGTAAACTGGAATGTAATGAAACCTGTCTCACCTCAACATTGATAATTTAATTTTTTAAAGTTTTATTAGAGCCGACAGTACAGACATAAAGAGGAAAGAGAGAGATGGAGAACGATATGTGAAACAAAGGTCCCCAGGTGGACTGAGGAAACTGAGGACATTGCCTTGTATATTCATGGTCAGGCGTTTAGACCCCTGGGTAACCCAACATCAAAGTTCTTCACTACTGTGCATGGACCACTCAAATGCACCATTAGTCTTGGCAGATTGCTGAATTTCGTGCAAGTCCAGACAGGCCGTCAGGTTATCTCTGAAGAGTATTCCTTCATTTCTCACATCCTGCTGGAGTGTCCATCCCTCAAATTCAGAGACACTTAATCATGAGATGTATTTTAGATACAGTGGCCATTTTAGAACATTGTCTGCCTCAGCTCTACCACAGGACACTCTACTTTCTACCTTCTATTTTCATCAGTCCATTTAATTTAATAATATTAGTAAAATAAGAAATAATAATAAAACAACATACTTTAACATGCAACAGGATCTGCTTTTGCTC
The DNA here is from genome assembly GCF_046630095.1 of Trachinotus anak. Taxonomy (NCBI): domain Eukaryota; kingdom Metazoa; phylum Chordata; class Actinopteri; order Carangiformes; family Carangidae; genus Trachinotus; species Trachinotus anak. Next base: position 3,864,295 of record NW_027273871.1, read on the forward strand.
TCAGTTTGGGAACAAGTTTCCTAAGTTTTTGCATTACTTATGAGGTGATACGAAATACAAGAATGCTGAATCTGCTTGTTCAATTATGACAAGCAGATGTGTTCTAAACTCAGAACAAACCAGAAGTTACCACCTTTTTTATTACTGCAGCTGTATTGACCAGGAAAAACAATTCTTTAAAAAATGAAAAATGTTAAAAATAGGACTGTTGCTGTACTGTTTCAGGGAACCACCATTAGTGGCCATTAGTCATAAACCCTATGAGCCTTAACATGATGTACAGACAGGAGACCAGTAATAAATTCATCTGTTGTTGCTGATCAAAATGGCAACCAGCAGGTTGAGAGTGAAACATCAACACCTAACAGGATAGTTTTGTGTGGAATTTGGTTCTGACATTCACGTCCCCTGCAGGAATTGCAATCATTTTGGTGATTCTCCTGACTTGTCATCTAGTACCACCCTTAGATCAGAATTTCAGTTTGTCAAATACTTCGTTTTATGACCAAATACCATGAAAACTGTATCGACATGTATCGACAGGTTATGTACTTACAGTCCCCTCAGACCTCAACTGTGCTGTGTGTTTAGTGCTAATTAGCAAATGTTAGCATGCTAAGATTTGGATTCAGATGTTTTAGTATCCACAGTGGGAAACTTAATTTGCAGTCAAGGGTACAAATAAAAAACAGATAAATAGACAAAACAATAAAACACACAACACTGTAAAACATTAAACACTATAAAACACAGAACACATGCTGAAGAGAGTAACATGCAAAACAAAAATGATGAACATTATACCTGCTAAATATCAGATGTTAACATTTTCAGTGTAAGCATGTTAGCATGCTGATGATAGCATGTTAATGAATCCACCACAGTACTAAAGTACAGTCCCACCGAGCTGCAGGTGTGGCTGTCGACTCCTAGTGTTGTTAATAACCTGGGCTTTCATGATTTGTTTGTCTTATGTTGACTGGTGACAACTATTCGTGTTGCTCAGTTGAAACCACAAAAGTCTTGCATGCCCTCCAATGCAGCCATTCTGAGTGAGTATTTTGTATTTACAAAAATCCAGTGTGACATATGCAGCATTCATATCTTTTTTATTAAATCAGCAAAGCTGTTGGTGTCGTAGGCGAAGATGTGGTGACAGAAAAAAAAAAAAATCCTCCCCAACGTAAAAAAAAGTACTTGAGTCTTGATCGCTGAGAGGAAGCTCCCCTTGTGTCAACTTTAATTAAAATTTAATGAAAATATAGAAGCAGCAGATATAAAGAGTGGAGTGCATCACTGACAGAAGCAGCCTGAGCAGAGTCAGGTTGGCAGTCGCTCCTGTGTAACAGTTGTAGTACATAATATTTGATAAACATAACACATGTATTGACAGGTTATGTAACCAAGTGTCAGTTCTGCCCCACAAAGCAAAGCAGCACTGACTACGCAAACAGACGCAACTTTGCAAAATCATCTCCATGCCTTCCCTTCGAAGTCGACTATCTACTGTATAATTAATCTGATGACGAGTCAGAGTTGTATAATTACAATGATTCATTGAAATTAATGAGTAAATCCTGTTTAAAGGTCTGCCTGTTGAATTCTACCTCTGTTGTATCATTAAAGTGTTATTTCCCATTAACCTTATTCCTGTTTATATTCCAGTACAGCTCTTTCCTCTGTCACTGCAGTAAGACAAGATTAATGCTGCCCTTTCAAAATGTTCCAGGACACTCCCTCAGATGTTCAGTAAACAGCAGAAATATTTCTGCCATATCGGCATCATCGTGCTCTGTAAAGGATAACAGTTCATTCCATAACGCTCATACAACAAATATTCAATAATTTATCAAATATAAATGCTGAAGCACCTAGAACGCCTGAAATATTAATAGAAAATCATGGCAGCTAAGCACAAGATGTATGTCCCCAGTTGGTCTGAACTGTGTGTCGCCCAGAGGAAAGAAAAGCTGTTACTGTATTTTTAACGGCCAGTTTTTTATAGGGCTTGCTACATGGCTCTTTTCCATTATTGATGTCTTTTTTTCACCTTCTGCCTTCTGCAGTATCATTTCAAGACAGAGAGCATGTACTAATAAATGTAACTTTATTTAATGGCAAAAAAACCTTGTGCAATCATAAACGTCATCAAGAACAAAGGACAGAGCAGAAAACAAAGCACTCTGTCCTTTGGCCTTATCCCTTCATTACATGCACACTAAAGATCAAGCTAGGTTGCAGCACATTATTAAAAAGGCAAGCGAGGCTGCAGGGTGAACTCAGATGTCAGCTGCACACTCGCTCTGAGGAAGGCAGATCACATCCTCAGTGACCCTGCATACACACAAAACAGCAGCAATGAGGATGATCTGCTAAGGAAAATAAAAAAAAGATTTAACAAGGCATTTGTCCCAACTCCAATTACAGCGTTCCAACAGCAATTAGTCTGTCTGTAAACCTGCAACCAGACTGCTGATTGGTAGGGACAGTAATCGACATACTGTAGGAGTTTGCAGTTTATTTGCTGGGGCTTTACGCACTCACTCATTTCCAGGCGGATGATGTCACACATGGTCTTTGAGAGACAGAACATTTTTTTTGTATGATTTTAAGATTGACAGGTATTTTTAATATTTGAAGATTGCTGCGTGAACCTTAGTCAGACTGTAAAGGATAAAGCTTTCTCTATTTCTCTTATTATCAACAAATCTCATAAAAATACCAAAACAAACAATGTGTTATTCCTGTCTGAGCTTCCTGACTTCCCCATTCTGTCTGTGCCACGTAATTCACACTAATATAAATATGTAGAATAACACCAGTCTTATCCTTTATTTTTTTTACTTAAAAAAACTAACACCAATACCCAATTTGTGCAACACTGTCTTTTTTATCTTCTGTTGTGTTAAGATTGCAGCTGTAATTTTATCACCTGCCAACCAAAACATGTCCGGCAAAGCTCATTTTTACTATTATTATTATTGTTATTATTATTTTACTTATTAATAAAATTTGAATTCAGTTTCCAGTTCAGCTTCTTTTTATTCATGATGTTTATTCCAAACCAGAGACATGAGCTCATCATTTTCCAGGTATTTTTGTGGGAAACTTCCCAAATTTACACCAACAAATATAAAAACTCATTAACAAACTGAAGGGATCTCAGAGACATGCATTTATTTCTACAGAAATATCAAGCTTGACGTGTGAGAATAATTTCTTTCCTTTCTTCCTTATAGAGCGTTGATAAGAATATTGTGGTACGCAGCCACGCACGAGTGTCCTCTCTCACCTTGAAAAACATCCAGTTCACCTATGCCGGCCAGTATCTCTGCACCGCCAGCAACTCCATCGGCCAGGACAACAAGCACATGTACCTGGAAGTCCGCTGTAAGTCACCTGAGTCTTTCTACACTCACTAATGGTTTATCAGCGCTGTCAACACAGACACGTGTCCAGACACGTTTTTATTTTACACTGTTCTAAGTCATTCATGAATGAATTCAGCCAAGATTATAAAGAGCTTTCATTACTGTTGATCTTTGCTTAGTGAATAGTTTTTTTTTACATTACATCTAAATCTCCAAAGAAAGTAAATTTTGAATCAAATGTTGAACTACACGTTGAAGAAAAAATATTAAAGTCATTCAAAAATGCTAGTGACTAGTAGTGGATTGAAACATTGCTTTCTCTGACCTTGGTATATCCTCAGGCTGTGATGGTCAGTGCATTTCAGGAGTGTTTTTGTTGGAGCTGACATTTTTGGTGTCCAGACATTTTCTCAACCTGTCTGCCTCTGCTCAGGTAGTGATTTTCTCTGTCTCCTAGATTGGTGTTTGGCAGCTTCCTGAAAACCTTTCTGGTCTATGTTCATTGCCTGTTGGTTTTACCTGTAGGATGTTACGCAGAGAAATCAATAGCTCTAGTCATATAACAGTAGGAATGAGAAACTTTACACTTTATCTGACACATACCAGTCTTGTGGCTTGTGTGTGTATATCTTTCCCCCAGAATCTTCTTCAAGGGATTTCTGATGATATTGATTGCTACTATTGGTGCAAGACAGAGGTATCACTTTTGATTCAGATGGACTGACCACATAAAAACAGACTGTTGCACCAGCTGAACGTAAGTTTGATTAAGTTCAAGGGTAAAATATCACTTGCTGCTGCAACAGGTTAGTCTCACATTCAATTTCTTGCCTTGTTCATTTGCCCCATCTCTGTATTTACAACTGCAATCAAACATCATCGCAGAGTGGGGTTTTACTTGGAGCATATTCAGATAAAAAGGAAGAAAAAGACACTACTATTAAGAGAAATGGAGAGGCCTAGAAGACTGCTTTACTAAAATAGAGTAACCTATGCTTTCATATGCTAAGGGAAATTGTGTTTGGTCTTTTAAACATGAAATATTATTTGAACAGTCCTGTATTGGTCAACATGGTGAGGACAATTTTATCAAGCATAATTATTGTTTAGATAATCACAATATCAGTGAGAGTCTTAACAATACAGTCAGCACCATATACATTACAAGTTCCTGTGGCAACCAAGTGGCACCAGCAGCGATTCCCATCTCAAGTGAAATGAAGCAGCATGAAGTAACTGTATAGCACAAACTGAGCATGCTCGTCACCTCATCACGAGTGCTACGAGATGTAGTCTGTCACAGGAAATGTGCTCCCGGTGTAAATATAAAACACTATTCTCACCATATTTCTGTTCCACAGTGGGAACAGTTAACAAGGAACAACTCTCACCTGCTCAGGGGAGGTGTAGGTTTTTACTTTGTTGTAACTTAGACATGTGCTGCAATTTTTTTAAGTTAGAGCATCAGTTTCTACTCTAAGCTATGGCTGGTGCAACAGGCTGCTATGTTCAATTTTTCTGGGGTAGATTAGAATTCAAGCAACTTTCTGACCAAGCAACAGCTTCAACTTGTTAAGCTACAGTTATTGCACAATGAATCCCTTTTAGAAATCATATGAGCATGGCACTGGATGCAAAGAATGACCTGCAGATACAGTGTTCTGAGTTTCCTCTGTTTCTAGGAATGAAAAGCACAGGTGAGAGAGCAGAGTTTGCTGGGTCAGTGTAACCACTGTGATTTGTTACCATGGAAACAAAAAGTCTCAGTTCTGACATAGCCTTAAAAGAGCTTAAAATTTCCTACATGGTTCATTTGTTGTGGATAAAGACACCCTCAAATCAAAGCTGGAAGTCAGCACTTCAACTTCTGAAGTGCAGAGCCAAAGCAAAGCTGCCCCAATACTCAGAGACTGTGTATCCAAAAATAAGCTGTCCTCAAGAGATACTAACATACTGTACCCATAAAAAGAGTTACAGAGATGCTGAGGACCTTTTGTTTTTACATGCATTTTCCCATCAGTGCCTTACCTAATTCAGAGCATATGCTTGGAGAGATTAGATGTGCCCTAATGGAAGCCAGATCGTACTTGGATCTTATTTTGAAATCTGTCGAATGTTACCTTGGTAAAAAAGAAAGAAAAATAAAGCCAATGAACGCTTAATTGGATTAATATGCCCTCCTCTCAGTGCGCCAGCAATTTGCTCGGAGATATAATCACAACGCAGTGTTGATAGAGTTGTTTGAGGGCTTGCAGTTAGCTCGAGTAATCAGCGAGTAATCAGGTAGCTGATTCACTGTTGGCAAGCAATTATCGATAAGAGAAGGTGCTTTGTCTTGAGCAGAGCTCTCACTCTGTCCTCTCTATCACCACTCATTCACTCACTCACAAAATGAAGGCGTTATCTAAGCATGGAACTTCCTATCTGCTGCACAGCATGATCCCATTAGCCGGGCTAAGTGTGTCTAGGTTTGCTGCTGAGGGACTGATAGGAAAGTGTTAATATCTTCTCTGTTTGAACTGCGTTTTGTCAGCCGTCGAGGTTTGTTTATTGTGTCTCGTAAAAACACTGAGCCGCAAACAGGTCACTTCTAATATGCTCGTCTCAGTCCTGTTTGTACAGGAAGACTACTCATGTGCATCACTTTCATTATATATATTTGCCAAATTCAAAACATTTTATGTGACATTCTCCAGAGCTGCAGACATTAACAGTTTGCAATAATGACGCCTATATTTGAAGACTGAAACTGCAGCCAACCATTATTAGGTGCTAATAGTCAGTATGTTAAACCATTTTTTCCCAAAAAACAACAACAACAAAAAAATCCCTCACAAGACAGAATCAGCATTTATGTAGTTAGTTGACCCTGAAAGTATCCAGGAATTTATTTCCTGTATTTTAATTTCTTTTGTAAAGCAAAAGCTGAGTACAATCAAGTGTCACAAAGGTCAAGCCAACAACGATGATCTTCAAGAGACTGTGGCAATGAGCAAAATGGTGTCGGTTGAAGATGTACCTTGTTAGGCCGATCCTTCTCACAGTACACGGTTTATGAACAAGCTGCCAACTCCCCAGACCGTAATTACAAGCTATGCACATAGACACATAAACAGTATTTATATATAAATATATACATTACACCCAGTGCTGAGATTGTGCCCTACAAATAAAATCCATGTCTTCAGAGTCCAACAGGTATCATGGAGAAAAAAAATAGAATGAATGAAAAAAAGATTACAAATGAATTATCTGTGAAAATTATTCATTATCCAAAGTAGCACATAAACAGATTACTAATGTGAAGTGTAGATATGGTGTCAGAGTTTCCTATGTCCTCTTAAATCCTTAATGTACTTACTAATAATGCCTTATACTGCACATTATCCCTTGTAATTTTTACTGTCATGGTTATCACTATGTATTTTATGTTTCATGTGACCTACTTCAGCACCACTTGCAGATTACAGAATTCAAAACTGCTCTTCAAACCCATCTTTCTAAACTATTCACTGTAGCTGCATCAGCTCCATTTTCTTTCTGCTTCAGTACTGATCTGGTTATTGAATCTCTTATTGTTGATTTTACTGATATTTTGTCACTGGTGCTTTGTTGTTTATTTTATGTTTTATTACTGATTTGATGTGATTGACCAGGCGAGGAGGCTACAGAAATCAAAGAGGCAGGTCAGAAACACTGTAGTGAGTCAATGAGGCCCAAACCGTCATTGATAAAAGAGTGAGACTCTCAGGGCTTCAGGAGATGGAGCATCTATTGACTCTTCCTCATACATCAATTCCAGTGCACAGTGTGCTGCAGCTTTCAAGAATCCAGGGTTAGAGGTACAGCAGGATCAGGAGCCACAGCATTTCACAGCACTCAGGAAGCAAAGCATGCATCCAGAAGAACTACACAGTGATGTGAGCAGGATGTTATAAAAAGAAACAACACAGGCAAACAGTCGTCTCCTGCTATTGCCTCTTACTTGTCAACGATCATGCCCAAATTAAGGCTCCGGGTAAAGAGTTGTGACCATATGGTACCAAATCAATTCAATGAGCATGTCAGAGTTGCTTGCTAAATAGGCTACACTGTAGCATGAATGGGACTAGTGGTATTGGTATCTCTGCAGGGATCCAATATAGAAAAGTTGCAGTAAGAAGAATAACCTTATGTTTATCAAACCAGCCGAATTTTCTGGAGCTGTTGGAACTGACAGTATGCACTGCTGTTGTTTATGTTGACTCAGTGCTCAGAACTGTGAGCCTGTTAGACTAGCTGTGTAAAAATGACACTCAGCCCAGTGAGATATTGGAGTTTTGGTAATTGCTGAGCTGGAGCATCTTGCAGTAAAACATTGCACTTACTTTTTGTCACAAGAGAAACAGGCAAAAAAGAAAGTGTCAACTCAGGGTTCCATAAAACCAGCCCAGGCTGTGTTTAAAACTTAAAGTGATCCCATAAAAAAGCTCATCAGGAATGTATAGAAATGAGAAACATGCTGCCATAAGACCACACTTAGCATTTGTTTACCCTTCCCTAAGATGGCAGGGTCTGTCAGCGTCGCCTCGAGGGCGCCGGCTGCTCGCAGGATTGTGCTTTTAAATGTAGTATCTCACTGGTAGCCACGTTCAGAGCTGCTGGAAAGCTTCAGGGAGGGAATGAAATATTGCCATCCCATAATTCCTTGCTTCTGCAATAGAAGGCTCAATGTGGCATTTCCCAGCTGGGCGATTTCTATCTATCCTGGGGATTTGATGATTTGATAGATTTGATAATAGTGTGTATGTTGTGTGAATCAATTAAATATATCTGATTTCCCTGCTCCCACACAGTCCCAGAATTAAGTGAAGAATTAGTACTGGATTATAAAAAAATTACATTTAGCAACCTGTTAGATAAGTATTGTATTAGTGAAAAAACCCTGAAGGTGGGACAGTATTTGTGCTCATGCCGGTCACAGCAGGTCGTCTAGTTCTAGCAGTAAACTGCCTGGTGTGATGTTTACCATCTTCACTTCCCTGTGTGACGCTGCAGATGCTCCAAAGATCCAGGGTTCGGTGACTGCGTACACATGGGAGGGGAACCCGGCCAACATCAGTTGCGAGGTGGAGGCTCACCCAGGAGCCTCAGTCATTTGGTTCAGAGACGGCGTCCAGCTGCCCACTGCCAACATTACCAACATCAAGATCTACAACACACCGACCATCAGCCACCTGGAGGTCTGCTGCACCTGCCATCTTTACACCGACATATATAAACACAGAGACACTGGAAATGATAGTTTTGTCAGATACCATCAGATTCTGTCGTAACTGTAGCTACTTAGATAAGAATCAAGCATAAGAAGCAGTTACATTGTTTTTGTTCCGTTTCGTGTGATTTGACCTGCTGATTTCTACACAAAGCTTTAAAGAGGCTTTTTGTGTCTTTTGTTATTTCTAATTTAGAAAATTTAATTAAACTGTAATTTAAAACTTAATGTCTATTTATTGTTCATGAATGAAACAGGTAAACACACTTCAGCTGTGAATAGAGTGTCATGAATAATGGCATGAATAGCCAACAAGTGACAACTCTGAATCAATACAGACATTTTTTTAAGTGCAGCGTGCTGGATACTGACGTTAATGAGCCAGTGGGTAATGACTATGCTTCTGACAGTAAATATCTGTGCTCTCTGAAACTACTAAGTGGCACTAAACCAATAACTAATAATTACATAATTACACACAACAAGCTCCTCACAGGTTTACATTATTCCTAGTAACTTGTTTTTTGTTTGTTTTTTTGTGCTTGTTTCTGCCCCTCAGATTACCCCTGATTCTGAGAATGACTTTGGGAGCTACAACTGCACAGCAACCAATGTGATGGGCAGTGAGTCCAAGGAATTCCTTCTTATCCAAGCAGGTTTGTTGTTTTTCTTTAAATTCAATAAAAGAAATAAATAGATAGTAATAAAAATAAAGAAATAATTTTAATTTAAATTTAAACTTCATGACTCCACAATCTCAAATTGAAGTGACATTGAGTTGACTTACTAATTTTGCAGTATATGGTGTATGAATACCACCTGAACCTCCACCTTCCCATTTCAGTCCCTAACTGATGTCCTATTTCCCCATCCAACCAACCACAACCAAGTGATTGTTCCCAAGGTCAAGATTAATACCCTTGGGTTTAACACCTCAGCAATAAAAGCAGGAGCAGGGCCCATTAGAGGTTATGGATGAAATTTCAAAGTCAATTCTAAAGGCAGTCAGAAGCCAGTGTAGGCACAATGTGTGAAATATACATATATATGAAATCCTAGCAGTGGACTTTTAACAAGCTGCAGACAATGGAGGTATCTAAACTGTTATCTGGCATTTTACTAATGCAGTGTAAACAGGAAATTACAATACAATCAAGACAAGATGTAATGGAGGTATGAATTTGTATTTTTAGTGAATTTTCTGATCTTGCGAGATCACTCGGAGCTGGCTTAAAGATAAAACTACTGTTTTAATGTATTCATCTAAACTAAGAAACACCAAGTCTAGCAGTGGTGAGTGGCACAATGAACTGAATCTATTTAAAGGGTGTGTTACTGCAGTAATTATAGCAATAACAATAATTTGGATCTCCGTTTGTATTCACAGTAATTGCAGGACAATCTAAAACATCCACTTATGAATGTTCTCAAATCAGTTCAGGAAGATGCTAATTTCCTTGAGATGATTAACGGGGTCATAGCTAAGCTACAACTGTGTATTGCCTGTATAAAAATAGGAAATATTGTGTTTATATTTGAGATGTCCCAGAGGCAGCATATTGAGCAAGGTTGGACAGGTAATGAGCAAAAATTTAAATAACACTGGAACTGTCCTTTGAATTTTAAAGATTGGTTTGTGTTAGCTTCATTTGGTATGTAAATTGTTTTGGAGCCATTAGAGGAGGTAGGTCGCTCAGGACCTTGACTAAATACAGTGTGGTCGAATTAATTGCACTGACAACCTCTGCTGCCTCTGTGTAATATACTGTAGGCCCTTTGAGGTGTTTTCTTGCGGCTTTCTCATTTGCTGCATAACTCGTCAGTATGCCTAAAGCGTCTCCTTCCAAACTGAGCCGGACAAAAACAAAAACCCCTTTGAGTACATCTTCACACCTTTGATATGCCATTGAAAAAATCTGACATGTAGCACGAGGCAAAGACCTCCACTGAACAAAGTCATGTCAATTTCAAGGATAATTAAACAGTCTTTGTGTTACATAATAATGATACATAATCCAGAAATAATTAGGTAGGTTTATCATGACTGGAGGATCATTTGCAGTTTCTGTTTGTGTGATGGTTGTGAGTGGCTCAGGGAAGTTTGCTGACACAGATAAATTGATTGGTGATTATTTTATTCTGTCACCTTTTAGCACTGAGATAAACATCCTGTGTTGTTGTTTTTTTTTTTTTTGTAATTAGCAGCACTGAGGTTTCAGTACTTTTATGCAAGTAATTTTCAAGTCTAAAACTGACAACCTCCACAGGCTGCAGTGTTCATTACACCAAGCTGTAGGATTGTGGTCGATAGAATACACAACACACTGGTTGGCTTGTTGTTCTTTGTGGATCTAAAAATGTACAGTTCGCTGCATTTCTAGACAAAAGACCATGGGGTCAGTGAAATCTTTCCCTGGAGAGCATGGACGTGATCAGTGACTGAAAGTCTGTCTAGCTGATTGATTTTCTTGTGGAAGGGGAAATTTAAACTCATTAAGAATCATCCTCTGGGAACCATAGATACTGTGCTTAAGACCAAAATTAAATGTATGTACAGAACACACACGTGACATACACAGCTTAGTTCCCACTCCTGAAACATCAAAAACAGCTCCCTTAGTTGCTTGTAGGAGGTGCCACAGCGTCTACAGAAGAATGCTAAATTGTGTAGAGCTCTCTATTCCTGCAACCCTCTGACTTATCTTCAAAGTGCATCACAGACGGGAGCGAAGGCTGTCGCTGCGAACCACAGGCTTTGGGGCAGTATAGAGACACGCCAGCAGCTCAGCTGTGAAAGCAGCTGATTTGGAGCAGTTCATTTTCAGTGGGTGTTGCAGTGGCTGGCTCCTGATGCTTTTATATGCAATTCTCTCCCAGCCAAAGCACATAGATAGTTTGGTAAGGCATACATACTGTGGACAGCCCGTAACTCTACATAGTAGAGACACTGAAGTCATGGTCATCATGTTTTATTTTGAAGGATCAAAGTTTCATTTTGAAGGCTCTCACATAATAACTACACAGTCATATATAGTTTTACATTTCAATACTTATCAGAAACAGTAAAGTAACAGCACAAGATATAAAATTTAACTTGGTTTGTTAGTCCACTTTTACTTATTCAGAAAGTCTCACTAAAATATTACTAAAATATCAGTAAGAAGAACTTTAAGGTCCTTCAGAGTTGCTCAGTAGTTTCTCTTACTTCAGTTTGTTTTGCAGTTTATTTTAAAATGAATTCAGAGTTGGTATGATGATCTTTTAAAGCTAACCTTTTCTGTGATATGGTGTCATAATGTTTTAACTTTGAAGTAAGGTTGTTAAATGTATTGGCAACTTTGAAGCAAAGCCTTGAAAGAGAAAACACAGACATGCCAATGCCTTCTAGATGTCAGTGATGATAATCCAACTTTTAAATAACTCGCAGTGATGCGAGTGAGTGTGATGCTCTTCTGAGCAATGACTCAAATAGCATTGTGCTAAATGGCATCTTGTGTTGTGAAGCTAGTGGCACCAGCATTAGTATTACCTTTACAGAAAACATCCTCTTAGTAATAGTTGAAAAGAGCTTCACAAAGACACAAAAAGAAATGATATTCACATAAACATGCCAGGAAATAAAGAACTGTTAAGAACTGCTTCTATTTCCATGTAGCCTGTTCAAATTCTTAACAAGAGTTTATAAGCTCTTTGTGAAACTCCTGTGTACATGGCTAAAGAATCTTGGATTTTTTTTTTTTTTTTCAATGCCAAGTTGTATCTTACACACACTGCAGAGCAATGGACATTGAATATTACATATGTTGGGAGATAATGCATAACTCTTGTCTGTTCCCTGCCATAGATGTGCCAACATCGCCAGAAATCCAACTAGTGGAACCTTTCTCGAGCACAGCAGTGGTCGACTTTAAGGAGCCCGACGCCACGGGTGGAGTGCCCATTATCAAGTACAGAGTGGAGTGGCGTTTGCCTGGCCAGGAATGGACTGGCAGGGAGTATGACGCTGATGATGGTGAGTCACATATATCTTCTGGCTGAATTACATTGTTTTATTTCATTTTGCCATTAATAACTGATAACTGATCTGAACTGAACACCTGCTATGATGTATATTTAAGTGCTGAATTAGTCTTTAAATCCCTGAGTCACCACCACTTAAGTAGATTTCTGCAGAATATCTTAAAATATAATTGCTGTTTCCATTTCATTAAAAAAAAAAAAAGTATTCTTGTTGTTGTTATTGTTATTATTTTTGGTTGGTTTTCTTTAGGACTGCAGCTCCAACATGATAGAAATATGGGGCCAAAGCTGCAGAAAAATTCTCGCTTCCCGCTAGCAACAACGGTTAATCCAAACATGACAGTAGCTGATGTCATGAAGAGAGGTGGAACACTGTGTAGCCTAAATGACAGTCAGCTCAGACACTGACAGGTCCCAGATAATATCCCCGTCCCACTGAGGGTTTGTGGCTCTTACAAATCTGGATGGTGCTCGTCCTGTCAGCCACATGGGACGTATCAGTCAGTGGTTGACAGGCTCCGCTGTCAGCTCAAGGCCCAAGAGCCGCCTGTCATGCAAGCATATACACAAAACAAAACCCACGCACCCACGCACCAACAGGAAACACTGCCAAAAAAACCTCATTCAACCACATCACCTAATCCCCATCTGATAAACTGAAGCCTTCCCAAAACACACACACTCTGAAAGGACCATATCTGTTGCACTGTACAGCGTTGCAATATGTTGCTGTCTGTTGCACCGTACCATGCACACATTTCTCGTAGTATGTTTGTAACTTTAATTTGTAAAATCAGGAATGCAAAAGTCTGAGCTGAGCTACGAAGCCCGGGAGAAAAGGAAGCAATATTGTTACAGATAAAAAATGATCATATAGCTGAAATGTGTCAGTGAAAAGTGTTTCAGGTGTCTCTCACGGCTGCTGTCACATGTTTAAAAGCATCTCGTCAGTTATAATTAGCACACACATCGCTATGGATCCATACTGCATATAGATACTATATCTACTCACCTGCTATTCTATTTTATATACTGCAACCCTCCATAATTTATGGCTTATCCATTACATATCCACACATGTCTGTGCCACATAACCTGTGGTAAACAATAATCAATACTCTGCAGCCAAATACCTGACCTAGATAAACAAAAATATCTGTGCTTCAACATAATGACAGCAGGCTCGATAAAATGCATTTTGTAATTTGGGTGACTTCTACCATTGTTTGTTGATCGCAGGCTTAAAGAATAAGACTGGTCTTGTGCTATGTTTTTATCACTGTCAACAAATTCCATGCGAACAATGCTTTAATCTGTCTCTCAATACTTTCTGACTTCACTATTCTCTCTCATATATTCTCAGTAAGTAAATTATAGTTCAAGTCAATTCAAATCAACATTATTTTTTATGGAGGGCGTGAAATCACAACACACATTATTTCAGGGCACTTTACAGGGTAAGGTCAAGACCATCTAATATTATAGAGAAAAACCCAACAGTTCCCACTATAACAATAACAAAAATACAATATTAAAAATTGTGGGTTTAATGGTGTTATCAATAAGAACAGCAGCAATGATAACGGCACCGATTATTAATAATAATAACAATAATAATAATGATAATAATTGTGAATTTCCCCACTGTGGGACTAATAAAGGCTATCTTATCTTATAATAATAATAATAATAATAGTTAAGGCTGCATAAGACAGTACTTGTTAATTTGGTGAACTGTTTTTTTCCCGTTTTAGTCATCAAAACCAGAATATCTGCAGCCTTATGCTTTAATCATTGTTGGCCGTCAGTGTCGAAATCCACATAGACAAGCACAAGACCAAAACTCTGTATCTGGGGCCACAAACCAAATTACATCCACTTATTAATTTCTCTAATGTTAGTGCACCTTCCTTGATGCTGCAGTAAGCATGCACTGCAGCAGCACAATGATGAACACATACCAAATGCAGTCATATTCAGTCTGTCAGATGATTGTTATGATCTGTGGAGATAACCTTTTAGAGGAGCCGAGGAAACCAGCATGCAGTAATCAGTGGTAATTTACTCTGCGACGGCTGGAAATCTCATCTGAACATGAATGGTTCCAGCAGTGACTTCAGTCTTTCTGATGCTGGTGGTGCTAAAAACCCAGTTGTGTATACATTTAGCCTTTTAAACTGTATTCACATTTTCCGCAAGCAGTCATTTATGCATGGTCCATTCTTTATGTCCATCTCATTGTCACATTAATGGGAATTTAGAATTTTCCCAGCATCACAGCTATAAAAAAATGTTTCTCAGCTCTTTTGCACCAGGGTCTAAATTTGTTCTCATCCATGAAATTACTCTTCTTTGTATTACAAAGTTAGATATTACCCAAGTGGCTTTTTTACAAGAGTCGGGGGACACAGTGTGTGTACAGTATGAGTGTCTGTATCCTGATTGAAATCTCATTGGTGCCTTGCAAGTAACTATGTCTGTCTATGGAATTGAAGTACATTTTAATCAGGAAATGTTATTCCTTTCGCCTCTGGACAAAAACACCACTAAGTTCGCACTTCATGGAATTATTTAGATTATATTCATTAGATTTGAACAATCAAAATTCAGGCATGATTACAATATAAATTGATTCATTTCACCTGTGAAAATTGCATTTAATGATAACAGTAGCAGGATTTCCTAACAGCATTCTTTGTGTACTACACTTCACACTCTGTCAGACAGTTGATCTTTAATGTTATTTTCCTACAGTAAAACCAGTGACAATAAATCACAGAACCTCACTGTAATTAGAACTCGTCCTTTTCCTGGCGTGTGATCTTCATGGTGTTGGTCTGCTGTGGCCCTGTGCCAACTGACTGCCAATACTGCATACAAGCATTTATTCTTCCACTGGTAATATTCTGTGCTGTTTATATGCAGCTTTGTTTCCATTTATTAATGAGTCTCCATGAATAATCCCATCAGGAGGATATTCCATCCTACCTGTGGTGACCCACCCAGGGGTAAAACATGCTGCATACACAGTATAAACACAAAGCATTTCAGCCAGCAGTTCCTATCTGTGCGGAAATTATAGGCACCTTCTAATGCAAATCATTGTGAAAATACAGATTTCTTTAATAACCAGATTAAGTTTTATTTATTTACTTGTAGTTATTTCTTATTTTCCATAACAAACACCACATGACAACAACCACTGTGCAAATAATAGTCATGAATGTAATAACATCAGGAAGAGAAAGTAAATAGGAAGCAAAATAAAAAAGCAAAACAAGGACAAACAAAGACAATGACCAGTTGTCCATAAATGTGGTGGAATATTACAGTACTTATACACATATGAGTTTATATAAGTGACAGGATGTTGTCATTCTGATTATTTGTGTATTTGTTTTCTATAGACTTTTTTTGGATCATCATTAGCTTCCACAAAAGTGGCTCCTGGAGTCTCTTTGGATTCCACAAAAAATAATAATAAAAATAAAAATAAACAGCAATTTCATGTCACACAGTGTGAATAGAAGAAAATATAGATAGATAATCTGCTTTTGTCCTCCCAAGAAAAAAAACTTTTGTTGAAATTCTTAATACAACCTATATTTATGTCTTTGGTGGATGTGTGGTGACACTGCATGAATAAGAGAAGGCTAGATGAATGTGGGCTACACAGTGAGTCATGATAATTATTTATGCATCGCACACACATTAGCATTTGAGAAGCAATGACCATCTTGCTATTCTAGTCTTGGTTCACCATTTCTCTTGTCTGCATACTTGCATGGAATAACACCATCCGCACTTTCAGCAGACATGACCAGGATCACCATCGTTGGCCTGAAACCAGAGACCACCTATGAGGTCAAGATGTCTGCCATCAACGGCAAAGGCGAAGGCGAGAGCAGCCCGGCCAGCACTTTTGAGACCGAGCCAGTCCGTAAGTACCTCTCCCTCTGCTGGCGTCCCTGCTCCCAGTAAGCACTGCTCTGACCCCAACGCTCTGAACCTAATGTGCACTCCCCCGCCTGCTCATGTGTAGAAGAGTCAAGAAGCTTTCAACCCCTACACTCCTCTATTGTCACGCCAAGCCCCCGGTGCAGTCCTCTCCCATCCAGGGTGGAGGGAATGATAATTCATGATCCCACTGCCACTTCAAAGTCCGCCCTTGTTAATAGTGTTAAGTTTGCAAAGTATAACCTCTGTATCCTTCATCACTGAACAGTATAATGTGCTTCTTTCCTCATGAATTCTTGCAGTGTGTAAGGCAGACCTTGTCTCCTCCTGTCTGGCAGAGCCCTGTCTTGTTAGCCCACACCTCAGGTCATTTAGACAAAGCATTCTGGACACTTGTGAATCCTTAAGGCTGATTTATACTTCAATGTAAAGTGCCAACTCTATATTTATAGTCTAGTGACAGTGTGCATTGTTAATATAACAGCTAGAGCCCATGGTCCACTGAGAATTGTTTACATTTCATGAAGGAGGTGGCAGCGCATAATGAAATGCTGAATGCTTCAGACATGGAGGAAATGTTCTATTCCAAGGTGTTTGAAGTAAAAGAGAAAATGTCACCTTATTCACCTGCTTGTCAGGAAGATGAGGGAAGTTTTGACCATGTTATGTTTGTGCAACAACCACGACGCTCACACCAGATTGCTGGATTTTCTGGACTGGCTCCCAGTCTTTGCCTCTTAACATTCTTCTTGTGAGTAATCCAGCATCAAATCACAGCTGTGTTAGTCATAAGGCAGCCTTGGCAACCATACAGCAAAGAGCAGGAGCACGACACCATTAAGAAAGTGTCAGCTTGACATAGAATGTGGCAATTTTGTGTTCATTTGTGTGCCAGGATATTTCAAAGGAGAGGTTCTCACTGAAGTATGAATTAAGTCCAATGGAGGTCCAGAAACTGCTCTTTAAGCTGAGAGCTGAATGAACTAAATGTGAACTAAATGGATGGTTTTGCAGCACTTGGTCCATATGTTTGATGGTAGAAGTCTTGTATGAAGGCAGTCACACCACCATTACATCCAATCTAGATTGAAATAAAAGATCAATAATAACATAAGAAATCTTTGAAGAGTCCACAGTTTGTCAAATGTGCAGGTTTCAAACACAGGTAATGATGAGAAATTTGGATTAAAGGATAATTCTCCTAAATACATTATTTCATTACCTCTCAGATCTGTGACATGAAATCAAGAATAATGAGCAGTCAGATGATTAGATGATTATCTAACCTCTGTATTTTTGAAGGTCAAACCGACATGAGCACACCTGAAATGTTAGTAGGTCAGCCTGTGGACTATGATTGTCTGACAGTTCACGGCTCTTACCCCGTCAGACTTTTTTTTTTGGCATTGTCACTGCATTTCCAATCAACTTGGAGAGAAAATCAGACCAGAATTCTTTATTATTATTATGCAGCTAGTTTACCTAGGCTACAATTAGAAGGAAACAGACCTATTTCTCAGCCAGCACCTGTAATCAGGGTCATGAATAAATCTTTGTTTTAGCTTGTAACGTCCTCCATGTCATGCTTCCATCTGTGCTTCATCATCCCACTGCTTCTGTAGAAACGGCCCTTCCCCGCCTCATCCTGCTTATTTTCCCTGAGTCCCTGATGTCAAGGATAGAGGTTGTTATCCTACTTAAAGATGTTTCATCAAAATAATTAGTGTCTGATGAATTTATTCACTTTGGACTAGTCTAACTTTTTTAAACCTATGAATTTGAGGTCAAACTTAACTTAATGTATTATTTAGAGAACTGAAATGAAAATGGACACGGAGGAATCAGCTTGTATGCATGTTGTCATTTAATGTATTATATTACATCAGAGTAGCAGTGGGAGATTCTCAGACAGAAACCCAGTGTCCTTCTTAAGAAAACACTGAATCTCTACCATGACCAGACTCACAGCCGAGCCTGAAGTCATTTAAAGTACAAATTTCTAATTTGGATGGTTGTACTGAACCAGCATTATCAAAGTCAAAGTTTGCTACAGAGCAAAGAGAAGCCAGGCTTTCTGTAGATAGAAGGTCCAACAAGACACAGCAGCACTGTGACAGTGAGTAAATGATGTGGCAGGACACAGTTGCCCTCTTTCCTTGATCATATTTCTCATTTCATTGTCTTTGTTTCTTCTCTTTGTCGTGTTGTTTTCTCATCATGGTTTTCCATCTGTTCTGTAATCCATTGGACTTCTCAGAGTTTTCTTTCACAAGTAAGTTTCTTTTCCCCTGTTTTTTTCTGCTTTATTTTCTTCTGTTCTTTTTTCCATCTCCATTGCATTCATCTGCTTTATCAGACCATCCTCTGTACATTAAAACCTCCCTTTAATGACTGAAGAAACATGTTATAACAATGTAAATCTACTGTAAAAATGGTCTTGATCATGTGATGTCATCCATAGAAAGTTCCACAGAAATCATCACCCTCTGTCCCAAAACTATGACTTTCCTTCTGTCTTACATAAACACCCAGTCCTCATGACCTGTTGCACTAATTTTCCAGACGACAGTTCATTCCTTTACTCTAATGTGGTTTCAGGTTTGTTTAGCACTCTGATAGATTGATGTGACAAACTTACAGCCTCTAGCAAGTGAGTTATTTTGTACCATAGTCCTTGGTGCTACCTATTATGCTGTTGTCTCTCTTGTATAAAGAATATTGCACTTGTCCACTGCAGCAGTTCAGCCAATGAGTGTTATATAAGGTCTTCAAAGAAGGTGTACTGTATTCAGAGATAACCAAGAGGAATACAATCAAAAATTCATATCAGTTAATGTGAGTTAAGAATATTTGCAGGTAATGATATTAAAACCTTGGCATCTTTGTTCATAAGGTTAAAATCAGAGTTTCAGTTGCCAGAGTCTTTATGATTCCCTTTGTGCTCATGGTATGCTTTTATTTTGCAGTCGTGATTTGGCCATTAGACTTAAAACTATTGCATATTAAGAAAACCAGTAAGTGCTGGGTTGCAGCTTTCTTTAGATAGAGTATATGCAAACAGCTGCTAAGGAAAAGGTTTATTATATTGCTACGAAATCCCCAGGCCCTGATTCATGTTCATTTTAATCATCATAAATGTGGCCGGTGTCTAGCAGCTGATGTGCTCTGGACTCTGGTCTTCAGTAAGTATGTTTTCATGCATGAATATGACCAGTTTTCCCAAACTAGCCTATCATGCTTAACATGCATGTTGTAAACACATCAAAAATACTTGATAAATAACTTGGATACTGGTGTGTACAAAAACACGCTTTTACTGTAGAAATCCTTGAAACAGCAGAGGTTTCATTAGTGTTTTAGAGGAGTGCTGGCTCATTTTAAGGTAACTGCCAGTTCTTTTCTTTTGATTTCATTTATAAATAAAAAGAAAAGATAGTTAGTATGAGAACAAAAGGAAAGTAGACTGTACACTCACTGCTGAACAAATAAGACAGCAGCATAGGAACGTCAACAAGCAACTCACTGAAGCCTTAAAAGCACTGAAATATAAATTCAGGTAATGCACAATCATTGTTCTGTCTCATCTTTGTTTTAGTGAGACGTTCCTTCGATGTTTACAGGCATTAGCTCTAAAATTCAACGGGAATCTGTTTTGAGTCAGCTCATAATTTGCACTTTTTTGATGGCCCTGGGCGAGCTTGTCCTCAGCATTATACATTTCCAGACTGCGACTCTTTGGGTGGGCAGCCACAGTCCAGCATCCAGGGAGCAACTTCACATCTGAGGCCTGTGCCTTGGTCAAGAGCAATCACAGTAGTTCTTAAGATCTAATATGTGTGTCCTTGTAGTGCAGGATGAATCCAGAGAAAGGCCTCACAAACACAGGGAGAGCAGAAAGGCCCAGCTGGATCTAAAGCAGCTTCACAATTAGGCAGTAATATCTTAAACAAACCTGTTCCCATAGTTAGAGTTTTCAGAACCAGTGTGAAAGGTTCTCACTTATCTTGTCATGTACTCTGTAGGCAAAGTTCTCCTTATGTCTACATGTTATTTCTGCAACATACAGTAACCAGTGTCTGTCAATAAGACAGCATAAAGCTAGCCTTTATTGCTCCGAGATGACGAGCCAGTCAATTATCCGTGGTGCTCCCCAGTGAAAGTAGTCCTGTCTCAGCAAGCACTGAATTCTCCATAGCTCATAAATATCATATAAAATTCCTTATGCAAGATAAACTTTGGTCTCAGAGTCAATATCTCATATTTCATGGTGTCAAATTGGTTTGGCTGAACATAAAATTATCTTTCATAACACCAAGGTAGAGTAGTGCTGCTGCAGATAGGTGCTGCTCAATAAAAATTTACAGGACCTGTAGTGATTTAGATCTCATATTTTTATATACAGATTTTTTCTGGTAAATTATATATTGCGGTGATTGCAACAGGTGTTCAGTTAAATTGAAGAGGAACCACCTGAGCCCAGCTGAGCAGGTGATGTTGTTAAGACCACTTTTTTCCACGGTTTCAAACTAAGCATTCAGCATCCTCCTGTTCTTACTAGTTCAAATTCCCAAGCTCACAGTATTGAACTTTGTTTACCCTGTATTTAGAAAGACCTTAAGAGCTAATACAGTATTAATGACACCAGTATATCTGAGAAATATGAAACTGTATCACTTTCACATGGACATTGCCATTCAACAGGATGTGATACAACTAGCTGTACACTGCATGGTGGACACTGTAACTGAAAGAAGCAGAAGAGTCATGTTTGTAGAGAAATTCACAAAGACTACATATCTATAAAAAATAAATGACCCAGCTCTGAGTTGCTCATGTTGAGGAGAACTCCAGCTCCTCTCACCATCTTTTCACCATCTTTCAGTTTCATCCGAGATTCCAACCTCTATTGCTGCTACCACTGTGGCCCTTAGTGAGTATGCCAGTCCAGCGGTGTGCAGTGTGTCTCTCTTCACCTCGACCTCCTTTTACCTGCTTGGCCTCACAGTTGATGTAGATGTTCATTACTGGTGTGGCTCATAGGAGGGCACATACCCTCTCTATAGAGCACAGCCACAGCAGAACAGCAAAATGAGTTGGCAGCTTTCTAGCTTTGATAACTGTCTTAAAAAACCCATAGATAATGATTTCACTAACATTTGCTAAGGACATAAAGGTCGCCCTTCTAACCGCCTGATTGTGTGTGGCATAATTAACGCAGTGTGCCTGTTCATGAAGAACCAAATTACAGTACAGACTCTTCTGCTTGTGGTGGAGTGAAATTGGAAAAATGTTATATATAATCCGTAGACATGTCAATGTGAAAGTCCCAGTAGATCAGTGGCTGCAAAACTAATGCTATTTTTAGAGATAGTGTGTATCATGTGAACATCTGAGCATAAAGTTAGTTCTTCTTTTTATAACACTGCATCACACAAGATGTTCATGCTCTTATTTTGGCATAAACATTGAGTGATATCATGCTACATGTTAGCACAGTACTGTATGTCTGTTTGTGTCATATAGAGGTTATAGTAATTATCATTTTCTGACATGTAAGTACCATTAGTGTCATCATCAAACTGGTAAATCCAACTGGAAACTCCAACCTGGTGGTGGATAGTACAGAACATTAATGTGTTAAACCAGCTGAAGTCTCTGGAGGGTCACAAAATACTTGTTCTGTCATGGACACTATTTTGGCCCCATAATTTACTGCTCCAAAATTTACACAATTACAGTTGTCACTTTGCATTGAACAAGTGCTTCCAATCATTAACACTGATTGGTGAGGACATCAGCTGTTCTCCTCAGTTCTTCTTTTTTACATGTAAATGTATTGCTCCAGCTTAGCTTAGTTAGCCATTTTGACATGTAGCTTAAATGCATCCATGTACAAAAAAGGGAGGTACCCCCTTGTGCCTTTTCCTCCATCTTCCTGCTATCTACAGAACCTATTTCTGTTTCTTTGAATTCAACATATTCTAGTTTTTATCAATCCACCACCACCAATCTGTCTCTGCAGACTATGAATTTTCTTGAAACCTCCCTGAATATTTCTCATCAGCTGAGACTGAGTATCAGACCATCTGACAGCCATAGCAGTGCAGTTCACACGGGTCTTTGAGCATCTGCCATGTCGATGCAGATAGTAATTTAAAGGAGATTCTTCAACTTGCGACAGTGTACCCTGGTCAGCAGCCACTGAGGTAACAGAGGGGTGACTGACACCAATCAGCAAATCACAGCAAAAATCCCTGCTGAGATTTTATGATTATCTTGTGAAAACAAACAGTGAGATTATTTCTGATTACCTCACCTATCTGACTGCTTATTGCTTTAATTTGTGGATCACACAAAACCTAAATCAACATCTGACCTAACAATGTGTAATTCAACATGCTTTGTGTTTTTGGACAAGGCCATTATAGAAATTGTCGTATGTCTGTTGTTGCTCCTTTTACTTGTGTTCCTGATGTGTACTGTACGACAGCTGGATGTCCTTGCAGTGTTCCTAACTGAATCTCTCCCCCTGAAAACACTTTTCATAACATTTCTCAGATCCAGCCTTGACTTTACATTAGTTTCTCCAAGGATGGTGTCGTTCATAGTATACGCTGCAGCAACTACTCTGTGTTTTCTACGAGTGCATCACTCCAGAGCGCAAATGCTTTTAGACCATCATCAGATGCAGACCCTTTTTCTCCTGATGTTGTTGTGTTCATGCTGTTGTCTGCTGTGTTGTGTTTCATACTTAGCTGGCATGGTTTCTATTCCCAATGCTGCAGAGTTTCCTCTGTTCTTCTTTTGACCTTGATTGCTTGTTAGCTGTAGTGCTCTTTGTTCACTTTAATTTGTTTTTAATGGCAGTCATGATGCTAGTGCTGACTGTAGCTCAAATTCTGATTGGGCAATAATCTTGTCATGTAAAATGTTACAATAATGATCAAAAAAAAATCTGTCAGAGGAAAAGCTGTTTATTATCTGGAAGCATGAGGCAATTCTGGGTGCACAGTTTTGGTTGTATCTTTAATCTTTAACCTACAACCAACAACCAAAACTAAGTCAGCAGCCGCTTCATGATTTCAACCTGTTTCTTACATGTATTTTAAAAAATCTGTTTATCGATTCATGTATTTCTTTTTGTTGTTTATGTTTCCTTTTGTATCATTTTGTGTTTAACATTATTGTTTGTTTTGTTCATTATGTTGACATGTTTTCATCATTTCAAAAATGTTTTGTATGTTTCCCATGTGACCCCCCCCCCCCTCCCCCTCTCCCACTCTGCCCTTGACCCACCCCCCACCCTCCTTCTTCTATATTTTCCTTTCAACCAATCATGTGCGTGCACATCATGTGACTTTGTCATGTGGCTCTTGCATGGTGCTGATGATGTCGTCTTCGCTGGCCAACAGAAGGTAATTTTTTTTTTTTTTTTTAGTTTGAGATCATGACATCAGCAGTGATCATTCAGGAAACATTTGTAGATTTGTAGACGAGACGTTAAACCACTTTTATTATTTTATTTTATTTGGCCATTCTCATCCATCTTGACGCCTTTCTGTAGATATGTAGTAAAGATTTAGAGAACATGCATTATTTCACTCCAGCAGTGTTTCATCACTTCTATTCATCTACTTTCTCTTCTTTCTAGCCACTATGATATTTTTGCCGATTTTCCATAGTGGTCACAAAGTAACAATGCAAGACCATTCCCCTCTTAGTGCCTTGTTAAAGATCGATAATAATATAAGAAATACACACCAGGGCCACATTATCTTTATTGTGGTTAACTGAGCTAGTTTAATGGGATTGTTAACTCTTTGACCCCTTGCGTTCTGCCTACATTTACACCTCCATTAGCCTGTTTGTCCCATTCCAGGTGACACCTTAATGTCAGGTCAAGATGGAGTCTTTGACATGTATCGGAAGCTTTTTTGTCACAGCATTTCCCTCAATCCAAACAATACTTTTTATTGTTACCCGTCTTTGAACTCATTATTTCACCGAAAAGCAAATGCGTACTTCAAAGCACACCAAAATTGAATCATGAAAATTTAATTGGGCTCACACATTTCATTCCATTCATCTTTTAAAATCTTACTTTGTATTTTTTTTCTCACTTTGGTCCATTTAAAAGCTAAGATTACTGAGGTTTGACATGCCTCAATTAGCCGTAGTGTTGTACCAGAGGATGATATGAAAGACAGTTTTAGTGCTTCACTCCTACTTATCATTTATCCATCAATTTAAATTGTTGGAGCAAACTGAAACCAAGATAAGATAAAGATAAAGATAAGACAAATAACTGGAATAGCTGGATGAGAATGAACAAGATAATTTAGCTTCACATTAGCCTGGATTAGTTGACAAACAATCTGCCACAACGGGAATAGTCGTTCCATTTTAATCCTTCATGTCTTTTTATGCTTGATTCCCTGGTGTGCTTTTTCTTGTCGTTCTTGTTTATATAAAACCCTGATTAGAAGTTACATTTTTAGGCAAGGCAAGGGAAGTTTATTTATATGGCACCAGCCAGACACGAGGCAATTCAAAGTGCTTTGCAGAAGCATTGCGATACATTAAAAATAAAATATTAAGATGACAGTAAAATTGCATTTAAAAATATGTTTGAATAAATAAAAAACATTTAAATAAGACGGATAATATTTTTGGCTTTAAATTGTGCAAAAAATTCTCTTCCACTTATCATCAATATGTCAAACCAGCAAATACTTTTTGGTTATTTACCATTGTGTTATAAATCCCATTTAAACATCACAAAGCAGCCTCACAAAGTGCCACTGACTGCAGTCTGTATTGCACGCACTAGAAAACCTAGTCCTCATGCTCATCCACAAAGCTAATTTTTCTTATTTTCTCCTAAATGATGCACTGTAGCTCTCAGTGTTTTACTGATTGGACTCACAGCATTGCATTACTGCAGCATGCAAGTTTATTTCCTCTTTTCTTGTTGCATCTTTCTCATTGTTCTGCTGTTTCCCTACAAATAATGTCGGTCCTGTCTGCATGTGTCTCTGTCTTTGGTGTCACGTCTACTCGGTTCTTCAGTTCACACATACACATACAAAAACTGAAGACCTATGTTAATAGCTTTTAATTACCTAAATGCAGCAGCACTTATGGATATTCAGTATTTGAAAAGTATGGGAGAAGATGGGATGATGTGAAAAAAACAGCCTTTTTTATGAATTATATCTGTCTAAGAGAAGAAAGCATGTTTCTCTCCTAGAATAGAAAATGATTTTTGTTTTTTTTTTTTTCATGTTATCCTAATCATCTTCCATACAATCATGATGTTTCTAAATTATATAACACTGTTGTATCTTATCTCTCGGTGTATGCTGGGAGATGAGGGAGGACACTGTATTAGGTCAGGCCACATGTGGAACCACACCTCCTACATGTGCGTCAGTGTGAGGTCATGGGCAATGCTCCACGTGTTGCTCCTCCTCATGTGTAGCGGCACCCAAAAATTTCCAGCCTGCATGGTGGAGCCTCTCATTCTAACCGCACCTTTCTCTGTTTTAGCCTCAGAAAATTTTTTCACCTAACCCAGAATGATGCTCGTGGATAACTCTGCTGAATGTGCCACTGCTGCTGTTACTAACTGTTGTATTCACTTCCAGCACCTGTCATGCTCACCACAGTCTAGTGGAATGCAGTTTTCAGGCAGTGCACTCAGATGATCACATATGATGAGGAGAAAGTGCCTTTATGGATTTTCATTCAATTAATTACAACCACTAACACTGATGTGCAAATGTTAAAAGTTGGCTCTGAAAAAAAAAGAATTTGTTTGTTTGCATTTGAAATGTATGCCAGTGTTTCTTTACCCAGTCAATGACTTTCCTACAACAGCATTCATTTAAACCTGCATCTTGTCCTAAATTATACAAGATATGTAAAATATATAAAAATAAAAGCTTTTTTCAGCCACATGCTTTTGGGGCTGTTATTATCATATTGTTAGCACAGTGCAAAGGCTTTGACATCATGAGGTAATCAATTTAATAACACGATAACATGGCTAACTATGTGTAACCAACATGTACAGCACATAATTGATTTTGGGCTGCTTGTCTCCTCCTTACAGCCCTCGCAGTGGCCCGAGAGTAAAAGCCAACATCACTACACGCACAAAACACCTTGACCTTCCTTCCCACAAGACTATGTAAACGTTATTAAAAGTAATAGAGTAGCATGTCCGATCAAGGCCTCCGGGCTCATTATCCAGTGACCCAGCAGTCATTACTCAAGAGGACAGAGTAGATAATGAGGAGCCTCAAGGAGAACAACATCTTGGCCGCCACGCTGCTCACAGTTTGTTCACGCTGTCCTTAAAGGAATATTCCACCCAAATTCTATCTTTGATTATCAAATACTCTCTAGCTGGTGCCTTGAAACGTGACTTTAGTTTAGGCTCAAAAACTGCGCTGAAGACTGCAGTTATGGTTTAAAGAATCTAACAATCACTGGTGGTAGGAAACAGGAAATAAACATCAGTCTCCTGTATCAAAGTCAGACAATGTGTGACCCATTCATCAATCTCAAACTTCTCCTTTTTTTTTTTTTTTTTTTTGAGGTGCTTCAACAATATCACACTGTTTCCACGTTTGCTCTGTACAGACAAGAGTCCTAATTCACACAACCACTAAAATCTCTTAACAGGGAACAGAACATAGATCATTTGTCGTCTAAAGTTTTCATGATCAAATGTCCATAGAAACTTCAAAATGATATTTGCAGGTTCTCTGCTGTTCATTTGTTTATTCAGTTTTTTAAACATTAATATTTTTCAAAAAGTAAAGTGAGATACACAATTTGCATCTCAGTCCTTGAAACGTTTTACAGCCACCACTCAGGACTGCAGGTGGCGAGGGGCTGACGATCTAAAGACAGATGTGGGCGGAGTATCGCTGGAAAAACAACACACCAGCCAAGGTTAATGTAGAAAAAACAAATCTGTTATTTGATGAGAACACTGACTGTGTTAATGTTATCGTGCAGTCAGCTATCAGTCAACATATGGTAACACTGGAGCCAATCATCAGCAAGGATTTGATTTCGAGACACTTTAGTGTTCTTATCCTTTAACAGCTTAGCAGAGCAGCGTGACGGCACCAAAACTCCCCGTGTTACATCAGGCCAACAAAGGCCAGCCTGTAATTATCTGCACCTCAGCTTACTTTTCTTCCACATCTGACAAAAAGCGTCTTAAAACAGGGTAAATGAACTGACAATAGAATCCTACAGTCGAACCAGCACTCTGTTTACATTTCAGCTCAGGTGACCTTGAAGACACAAGCATAGTTGAACACAGTAGGAAGGTTAAAAACACATTAGGCAAGTTGTTTTTAGAAGCCAAACACATGTTGATGCAACAACCATATTTTTCTACTAATTTTGAATTCTTGGTTTGTCCTGTGTAGGGGAACCCACTGCCCCCAAACTAGAGGTCAAGGTCCAAAACAAGGGCAATTCTCTTAAGGTCAACTGGATCAAGCAGGACGACGGCGGTTCCCCCATTAAACATTACCTGATCAGATACAAGGCTGTGAGTATACTGGGAAAGGAGATAACATTGTACCGCTTTGCTGCTCTGCATTTTCTTTCTTACAATGGTTTCATAAAAACTGTAAAATCTGAACAGTGCTTGTGAATATTCACCAAACCAACTGGGAGCAAGAATTGACTTCTGTCAAAAAATAGACCTGCCGACAACTCTGAAGCACTTTAAGACACTCTTACAATTTGCACCTTCTAAAATATAACTACTGACCAAATTTTACTTTGAAACAACAGCACAATGATGTTTTTTTTCTATCTTCTACCGAGAAGAAAAAAATGAGCAGTTTTTATTTGGGAGGTTGTCAACACAAAGGATGAGTGTTGACAGAACCACCAGTAAGCCATGATTCTTCACTTGCGTCTCACTTGTAAATACTGACAAGTGTGTCTGATTAAACACAAGCCACAGGGACCTCTGCCGGAGACTAAGCCTCGTTTTGGTGGGTGAAATCTTTTTCCCGTGTGACACCCAGCCTCAATCAGAGTGCTACTTTAACTGACTTTAGTCACTGTACTTTTAGTTCTGATTGGATTTAATTTTAATATAAGCATGTCCCTCCTTATGTTTTTAGCGTGTAAGCTTACTTGTTAGCACAGGGTCTCATGTAATGTTTCTACAAATCTTTAGATGTCATGTGAATAAAGGCTCTGGAGCTGTTTGAGTAGCTCTTTGTGCTAAGAAACATCTGTATTTAATGCAAATAGATTAAATAGATATTGATCTTCTAAGTCTAGTCAACTGTTAGTGACACAGCAAATATGCAAATTTCCCAAAAATGTTGAAACATTCGTTTGAGAAACTTAATTCCCTCCAGAACCATCTTTTCAGGCAGTAGTTGACATGTGTAGGTTGTGTTTTCTACAAAAAAGTTTTGCCAGTTCAGACTGTAGCAGCTCATTTGTCACAGTATCGTTAAATTGAACCATCTCTAAACTGGCTGATACCTGAGAATATTGCACAACCTCCATTCACATTCATTCTTATTGGAACTATTTGCATATGATAAATGGCGCGCTCTTTATACATCCGATTGTTTTCCATTTTACAAGCTTTGTGTCTTGTGCTGGAATGGTGCTACACAATCCTCTGGGCCAAGATAATCTCTGGTGATACAAGTGAAACTGAAAAATATGCTGCAAGCCCTTCACCTTTGTAGTTTGTGAACTTATCAAAGAACAATTCCCTCGTTTTATCTTCTCCTGAAAAATAGATTCATTATCAAATGATCTAAAATGACCCTTTCCTCTATGCTTATCTAGAATGACCACAATCTCACTTGGTTACCCAGTTTTAAAGTGTCCCCCCACCCCCACCCCTCCCTACATTCCTTCCTCAGAAGCATGTGTCTGACTGGAAACCAGAGATCCGCCTCCCCCATGGCAGTGACTATGTGGTGCTGAGCGGCCTGGACTGGAATACAGAGTATGAGGTTCACGTGGTGGCAGAGAATCAGCAGGGCAAGTCCAAGCCTGGTGTCCTCTCCTTCAGAACAGCCACAGAGCCCACCACCATCCCAGGTATTATTCTCATCATCCCACCCTGAGCATCTGCACACAGCAGCCACAGTGCACAAAGGCTTCCACCGTGACCAGAAAGGCTCTATTACTGCGATCCATGACTCTCACTAGGTGCTTTTTCAAAGCTTGCTGGCTTTAGGGTTTGACATGAATCATCTGTCTCTGTCTATTGTGTGGGAGAGATGTATTGTTATATGCTGTAGTTATTAGTGCAATTGGAAACAAAGTGGAAATACATGATGCACTGAAGTCAAAAAGTACATACAGCGTGTTTGAAATGGCAAGAAACAGCATGACCTCATAACACGATGTGAAATGAGCACAAACTCTGAAATGCATATGATGTGTTGAATACACATCCTGCATAAAACGACTGTGTTACAGCAGCAGGGGCTGGATATGATATATTAACACATCAAAAGTTTATCTAATTGTTCAATTCAGAAAAGTAAACCCTTGTTGAGGATTATATTTAGGTAGAGGGAGATAAACTGTGTTTACACACACAGTTATGATAACAGCAAACCAGAGTGAGGCGTTATTTCTGTTTTAATATTTAACATGACAGTTGCTGCTTTTAGGATGGTAGGGTTGTTATTCCTGTTTCCATGCTGCGGAGCAGAGAGAAATTTGACATTTTACTGCAGTACAGATGTTCAGCAGACTGAACATTAAAATCAGAATCACAATCAACTCTAAAGGCCATGAAAGTTAAAGCATGCAAAACATCTGACTCCAGTCCTCTGTAGCTTTAAACACAATTTTAAGAGCTAATGTGGAGGAAGATTTTTTTTAGTTATTTACTTTTCATTTATTTATTAAATCTTTTTTTAATCAGGCCCTCATTAAGATTAAGATCTGTTTTCCAAGAGAGACCTGAGAACAACAAACAATCACAAAACCCAGCCAACAATACAAAGACAGCACAGTCACACAATACAAAGAAGTAAGAAACAAGCAATTAAGAAAAACAGGCAAAGGTGTCATTAAAAAACATCAGATAATAAACTTTTAAAGTCTCCAGGGGAAATGCAAGACTCTAGTTTGAGGGCAGTTTGTAGTTAATTCTGTTTGAATGTGGTTTCAGGTACTGTGCACATAGGTTAGTAGCTAAAGACAACAAAGCTATCTGCTCATGTGTAGTCATTGTGCAGCTACAGCGCCATGTGTTTCTCAAAAGTTGGTGATGCTTGCTGATGAAGCTGCGTCATCGGAAGTTTATTTACATTTTACCTCTGGCCTAGTCTCTGTTTCTTTCGACTTTTGCCAAACGTCTGCTTGTTTCCAGTTATGTCTCCTCCAGCTAATCCTTTCCTGTTTGAGAAATGCATTTCTGTTTTTTTTCATAGAGCCTCTTATTTGCATTTCAAAACATTGTGCTCAGTTCACCAAATTTGAGATACCAAGCTGCGCAAGGTCAACAATAGCTACTGCATCCATATGAAGAGCAGAGGTGTCCTCTCTGTATTTTTCTCTCCTCCTTGATGCTCTGCTGCTGCAGATAAGTATTCTGCTCCCCCGGTTTCCAATAGCTCCTATAAGGTAGCTGTTGCTTCTCAAGTTCAGTGACCAATAAAGTCTCAGCAGATATCAGTCAGACCCAGAGCATTTTGTCCAGTCAATACCAAATACTTCTGTACCTCGGTGGTCACGGTCTGCCTTTGAACTGTTGCTGTGCTGTGTGCAAGGTGCACATTTTAACCTGGGCTGCCTCCCCACCGCTGAACACCTGAGCTATAGAACAGGATAAATTTCTTTCTGGTCCAACTATCTTTTTGTCCTCTATTGAAAAATAAGATCAGGTTTTCTTTCACTCTGTTTCATCCTGTCTTTCTTCCATTCTCACCTTCAGTTTCACAACATGTCTGTCTTCACGAAAGAGATTTTCATTACTTCAATTATGTCAAGTAAACTTTAAGGAATCTAATAAAAACAACACAAATATTTCAAACATGATTCGAAGCAAATTAATTAGTCTGCAGCATGTCTTAATTAGAAAAATTAGAGAAGAATTAATCATTACTTATTAGCTTTGGGAAAACATAATGTTCACATTATCTCATGCCTTCAATGCCAGGCAGTACCCCTTAATATTCTGTAACAACCATGATGGAACTGTGAGGAAGAGGTGCATATGTTAGAGAAAACACAGATTACATGACTGCAAGTGGTGGACATGAGTTTTTAAATGAAACATTTCTGAATGGCTCATTTGTTAAACAAATACGTACATTTCCAGCACATGGAAGAACAAAAATAAACTACAATTACAATAACTGAAAGAAAGACAGGAAATAAATGAACCTGGTCAAATTTACAATACTGTAATTATGCTCCTAAATCCCAAAACTAATCTGCGCAGGAAATAAGCCACAACAAATGCCATCTTTACTCCTATTTGAATAATGTATGCTTACAAACTACAGCACCCAGCTGTTTTGGGAGATTAGTCAGCTTCTTTTTAAAAATGTAACTATATATTTGTGACCTGTTACTAAAGATTTACAAACATTTTCAGTAAGAACAAATGGTTTTGTGGCTGAAGGCCACAGAGAGGGAAGGAAAGTAATGAGAAGCTAATACAAATGTTTGGTTTGTTATTTTCATGGGATTTGTTAACAATGAGAAAAATATAGAATAACATCTGCTCTGACCTGAAAACAGTGGCAAACTGGAAGAACAGCTTCCACAGGGGAGGGACACGAGACAGACAATTAGGACAGGATCCCTCACTGGCTTCCCACTTTTTCTCCTAAAAATGTGATATCTTCAAACATAGCATAGTTAACAATTGAGTTTCAGAACACTAAGCCAGATAGTTTCCTCAAATATGTACATTATACAT
Source organism: Trachinotus anak (assembly GCF_046630095.1). Lineage (NCBI taxonomy): Eukaryota > Metazoa > Chordata > Actinopteri > Carangiformes > Carangidae > Trachinotus > Trachinotus anak. Next base: position 3,896,849 of record NW_027273871.1, read on the forward strand.
TTTTTTAAATGAACAAAATACATTTGTAGTTTGGCCTCTCTTGGCCTTGTGCCTCTGCAGCTGTGAAAAGGACAGCTGTACATCACTGTTTGTTACAGGGTATCTTAAAGAAACTATAATGTTTGAAGCATGAATGAGAACCTATGACATTTCATCAAAATATTACCTTTTCAGCTTGTCATATACAATGAAACCCAGATGGTAGACAGTTTTAGATTTATAAAGCAGAGAGAACATGGAAATCATTTCATTTCACTTTACATTTTACTATCCTGTCCCTGTTTTGCTGATTATCTCTTAATCCATTTTGCCTTCACTGTCTCTTTATTCACAACATCTGTCTAACTCCCTGACCGACTCACTCATCATTTTTCCACAGTGTGTTATTTTTATTCTCAGTCAGCCTCTACCATATCTTTCTCTTCCACTTCCACTCTTCCACAGGTTAAGTGGGTCTCACAGTTCAGGGTCTGTGTCTGACCTTAGTATACAGTGTGTGGCCTAGTTAGGTGGGGAAGCAGCCCTTACAATCTTTGCATGGTGCCTCTTTCAACTTGATTAATTTTGTCTGTTCTTTACTGAAGACCCTAAAAAGCAGCGGCTGCCAGTGCATGGCACATAAAGAAAGCACTTATTTTCTTTTTTATGTGCTTGCTGGGCCGCAGCCATATAGCAGTGGGAGGTTTGGATCACTTATAATATCACCAGAGCAGAAGTTTACATGGGCTTCATCCAAGTCAGTCCCCCTTTAATTCCCGTAATTACTTCAATTTAATGTTTTTTTTTGTTTTGGGATATTTTTTCAGTATTTCTTCCAAGTTTCTGTTGTTTTTTTTCTTCACTTCAAGGCACATGGGAAATTGCTGAGGTTTATTTTTAGCTACAACATCAGAATTTATTTTCAGAAGGTTTCACAGCTGTTTTTGGTCATGTTGGCCTAAAACAGCTGCTCCTCTGTAAATTTATACTGGCTCTACGGCCTAAATTGGCACTGTGACTCAAAATGTGAATGCAATGTGTTGATCTAAGGCTGACTTTCAACATTTTTGAATTCTATTTTTCTCTTTCATTGTTCAAATATGTGCTCAGACAGCAAAAACATATTGATCCAAGTGATTTGAAAGCAACTGAGAGTGAAGGATCTCAGTGTTAAGAAACCTCTTCCTTGGGAAAAGCATCTGTTGAACCTGTTGTGTCAGAAACGTTTATTTCATTTGGCTTGTGTAATTTCTGTTCTCTGCAGGTACAGCTGGGCAGCATTTGCATGCCTCAGACTCGCAGAAGGCAAAATGCTGCCCAGCTGTGGAGAGATAAAACATCATCATCATTCTCATGCCAAAAGTGTTGGTCAAAATTAACACAGGTTGAGTAAATTTGCTTATATGGACCCAAAAGTGGCAGGTTGACAAACGATCCATCCAAATCTCCCCAGCTAAAGTTGACATTGGAGTAAAACTACAAAAAACAAACAAAACAGCTCCTAACCTTTGCAGTTTTTATAACATGAGATCACCCTATCATTCATGACTTGACCTTCATAACCAGCTTCTGTTTTGGATGTGTGGTTTTGCATGGGCTATTCTCCCTGCCTTGACCAGTGGTGTAATGGTAGCTGAATATTGTCCTGCCTTCTCCATCCTACACGTGCACATATTCACAGCAACCATCTGCCTGGGTATAAGTTATAAACCATAAAAGAGCTGGCACATTTGTTGAACAAAGCGAAATTTGAAATTCATATGAAATTTGTTTAACTTTCAGCCAATGACCTGCTTTTCCCACCCTGTCTATTTATATTCCAGTGATTTCTCAACAGCAGATATGTTTTGAAAGAAACATAATGCCACCCACATCACTGTTTGATAAGCATAATGAGGAAAAGTTTTTAAGGAATGTATCTGCAAAGTTGTAAAAAAGTAAATCATACCATGAAATCCACCTAATTTATGAACACAAAGCTGCTATTTTGTCAGCAATGTGTGAGAATGCTTAGATATAATTTTACAAAACTGTTAATTCATCTAAATAAATAGATCTCTTTGTTGTCCCGCTGCTTTTGCACAGCAAGTCAGTAGCTGATGCTGCAGCGGCAAACCAATCCAGCGTCATTACTCTACAGGCTTAGGAGGGAGCTGCTGATTGGGAATTGGAGTCATAATTTTTTGTTTTTGTCAGTCAATATGCCAGCCGTTAGCTCCTGCTTCCAAAGACACACAGAACCATATCCAAAGGCCCTGCTGTGTCCATAATTTCTCCATTAATGACCTAATGGATGAATTAGTGAGGCCTTTGGATCGGGTTCACACATCAGTGGCAAGGAAGTGTATACTTGCATTTACCTTACATTACACCACTGGCCATTAGGAATGAGAGATAATAGCTCGACTCATGTGGATGTGTTCTGGCATCCAGGTCGTCATCTATCTCCTAAACTCTGCCACTGACCTGCACCATGGCTGATTAAAACCTCTTCTTGTTTACATGAAACGTTGGAACAGGAAGGCTTGACTGCAGTGTGTTTGAAATGTCTTCCCTCCTGTTGTCATCCCCCATTACCTTCATTTCTGTGACCTTCCACCCATGCCTGCCATGAACCATGTGTCATTTGCCGTGCTACTAACATGCTATGACTTCTTTTTACTTTGATCCTCTAACTTAGACTTCCTGGTTTATTCCTCAGTTCAGTCTCTAATAACCTTTCAGACTTGTATTTCTGTATTTCTGACCTATTTTTCTATCTCTCTCCCTCTTTTCCCTCTTTCTCTCCTGCTTCCCCTTTTTCTCCGTGTCCTCTTCCTGTCTTCATGTGTGATCTTCTTGGGCACCTATGGACCATGACATTGCCATACACACAAATTTCTTTCTCTGTTTGTGCCTTTATTGTATTTTTTTTTTCCTTGTCACACCTTATTGCTATAATTATCCCTCAAAAAACTCTGTATGGATATCGATATATGTATATTGTTGGTCAATAACCTCAGCCACCCTTGGTTGCCGATGTGTGACATACAGTCTGGCAGCTCTTCTGCTGTCCGTGCTGACTGTGCACTGGCTCTCATAAACTGATTTTGTTCAAGGAGAAAGAGGAAAGTCTGAGCCTTTGAAATCTTTGGGCACAGACCCCTTTGCTTTCTATGCCTTTTGACCCTTGTGCAGCCACACACAAGATAAAAAAAAAAAGAAATGAAGAGTCAAGACATTGGTTTCATGACGTTATTACAGGGTGCTCAGTACTTGCATCATTCTCAAATTTGGGGATTTAGATTCTGTTAATATTTTGTTTTTTCATCTTTTTTTCATGTTGTAAATTAATAGATACAGAAAGGGAAACTTTTAGAGGGTTTTGTCAATGCTACAAGTTGGACATGGGTGCTCTACTGAGATACGATGTAAACAAAGCGTTGCCGCCTTGTTTTAGATACAGTTAGTAACACATTCATAATGCCTTAATGTGATCTTAAGAGGGGTGATAAATAGAATAATTACCTTACACTGTTTAATTATGTGTCTACAACGTTCTAACCAGAAATGGCAATTATAAAGAGACTTTTATTTTGGGATTTATTGCCTATTAAACAGACACATCATTCCACTGTTTATGTCACAAATGACATAAAAGCATGAGAACTGCATGAGAGCTGACACGAGGCATGATCCAGTATTCATGAATGTGCTATGCAGCTGCTTCTGAGCTCCCCAATCAAGCATTATGAATGTGTTAACCAGGTGATGAGTGCAAATGCTGTGCCTAATTTCAGTTTGTTTTTTTTTTGGATACAAGCTTGGAAGGTCCTGCTGTACAAAATGAGGAAGGATAACATTTGCAGAGACATTTAATATTGATTATGGTCAGAGTATTCATTTTTCAAGACACTTTATTACTTGTCATCTTTACATATTAAGCTCACGTTCAAATACATTGTTATGTAACCGCCTTGTCAGGAGAGGGCAGAAGGTTGTGCAGAAAAAAACTAATCATGTTTTGTGACAAGTGTATGTTCTCTTTTCAAACTGAAATTCAAGAAATACAAGAAATCAGCTGTTATTTTGACGGTTCGTGTTCTCTTTTTACCTGAAAGCAGAGAAATGTCTAAAAACACATAAATGCAACAGCTGTTAAATACTAAAAATTAATTTCATTTTCAAAAATGTGAAATTATTTTATTCTCTGAGACATTTTTGTAAGTACGTATCAGTGTATTTCCATGTAACCATTGTAGGGGTGAAATAAATTATGTTTCTTTTTCTTTCATGAAAGTAATGGCTCTCTGAAGCTTTAGCTATTCTACATACTAAGATGTGTGATACAGTGCTGACTTGTACTGACTGTTCATGGCCTGGATTGTGAAGCTGATTTTAGCCCCTTTTTCCCTCTGGAGCTTTAACAAAATGTCTGTATTCTGCATTCAGTGTTGCATTACACCACACACGACTGTTAAACCCAGATGCTAAAAGATACAAGCCTGGCTATAGCCCAATTGAGGACGATAACAGTATGCATTTTGAAGAAAAGGGAACAAATGGTAAACTGTGTATATTGTATAGAGGCTTTGCAGTTATATGTGACTAATTTTTATGAAATTAAATTCTCTTTCCAGTTCTAAGCTAGCTGAGCTTCTTTCACTCATATTTTTAAAGCTTAAATATGAGGTTTTCTCTCCATAAATTTAGTATCCACAGTTGGCTGCTATAATATAAACAAAGATATTACAATCTTCTGTTTGTTAGAAACAAACAACTTCTTAGCAACTACACTATGGAAGATGTCGTTTTTCAGTCTTAGTGAAAATATAATTTTCCTATGCAACTATCCAAACACAGATGAGAAGTGCACCAGCAGCAGTCCTCCAAGTTAAACGAGAGAATCTGTTGTTTCTAAGTTTTATCCAAAACAACCCATGTTATTTTCCTGATCTGATGCCTGAGAGATTATGGTTAACATTTCAAACGAAAAAGAACTTTACTAAGGTTAAAGAACCATTGTTAAAAGAATAATTTTCTTTCTTGGTTAAGTTAAAGAAAAGGTCACGGTCAAAATCACATGATTTGTGGACCTATACATTTCATCCCTTTGCAGTTTTGTGGCACACAGTGACTGATTCTGTTGTTTCCCTGCCATTGCAGTCTTTGTGGAATTCAAACAATATCCTCTATCAATACCTAACACTGATAACCAAGAGCTACATATCTGAAAAGCGGCGGAGTGTAGCTTACTCAAAGCCCTCTATACAGTTTCCATTTGTTCCACACTCTGCTCTATAATGCATTTAAGTGCTGCAGAATCAAGAGATGTGAGGGAATGCAATGCATAAATGAAGAGGTTCACATCACCTACAGCCATGATCCACAACAGTTCAATGTGAGAGAATTAATAAAGCATTGATACATTTTCAGTAATCAGACAGATGTGAATGGTGATTGTTTTCTCTGCCTTGATAATGAAAACAGCGGAGAGCCTGTTTTATGGTGACCAGTGACAAATACTGAGAGACTCTTTCTTTAAAGGCCTGGGACCAAACGTGATGTGTGTTTCTTAGCAACTCATTATTCACTGATTTCAGCTGAGTGTTACCCAAAATTGTAAGGTACTGCAGATGATATGGTTCAGTTGGATTGATGTCTACTGTGTTCATGAGAAGAGTCATACATGGAAAAAGACACCCTTTCAGTGTTCATGTCTTCTTTAAGTGAAATTTTTACCCCTGCTCTTTTCTTGCATTTCAGCGAGGTGTTGAAATACAGAGAAACATAGCATCATTCACTGTTATACAAAAAGAGACATTTTTGTTGTCAGTTGCTCATCAAAGATGCTCCAGTGGGTTTAAGTGCTTAAACATCGAACATACCATGTACTTGACTTCCTATCTGAAAAACAGAAATTCGCAAGGTCTCCTTGAGGCAGTGTTAGTCTGCACTAAAGAGCACTTCAATTCCAAAAAAGCAAATGTCAGACGTTTTTGCATGTGATTTGTAACCTTTGAAGGGGCTTTGGAGGCAGTGCCAAGGTGAATGTAGCTCAAGAGGCTCTCCTCCTGTGACTCAGGATGTTGAAGCAACATAAAACTCACTTGCTTGCTTTGACCTCATACATCTGAAGGTAGAATAATGTTGATATGTGGTACAGCCCTGTTTCCCCAAACAGGGATGAGAAGACAGATGCAGAATTATATTGGCAAAAAGAAAGAAAAACAGCTGTAGATATTTTTTTAAGAGGGGGTATCTCTTCATCTCTAAAACCTGGTCTTCTGACCTTCCTTCTGTCCTGAGCTGGGATCTCAACTGAGACGTGTGTTCCTTCAGTTTATTATCCCTTGCCCTGCTGTTTCATCTCCACTGAGTCCTGTCACTGAGATAATAAGTCTTAACGACACCCTTGAGGGGTTCTTTGTCAGTTGTTGGTCCCTCCTGTTGTTCATGAGTTCCTACTTAGTAATGGCGGTGCTGACCAGTGCTGAATGATTTTCATTTTTTGTAATTAGGGCCGTCAGCTGAATGTGTGCATTAGACTTACTTACGTTGCATATGAACAGAATATTTCTCCACTGCATTGAAGAGCTGCTGTTATTGTTCAGGATTTTCACATTAACTCTCTTTGCACAGCCTAAAACACTTTCCCATTTTGTAGCTCGATGTGATTCATGAGAGGCATATTGGAATACAGGTTAAGATCAAATCAGCAGAGTTGCAGAGGAAATGAAGTGACAAGATGCTTTTATTCTGTAATTTAGAAATGTTCCTCCACTGTCTTTCATGCCTTTTATTTTTTTTATTAGAATTTTTCCACAACTTAGGTATTTATTACAGAAGACTCAATGTTGTTTTTGTGTTGTAATCAGATGAAAATTTCTTATTCTAATTCTGACTGAAGAACTTTGTGCACAGCAAGGGCATAAAACAATCAGAAAACTGACAGTAACCATCTGTTTAAGAACATTGTCCCTGTGTTTTAGATTCACTATATTATACAGTTAAAATTTTAAAGTTCAAATGCTTCTCCCCCTTCATCCTCTACTCCATGAAAACGAGTTAGCAGGTTCATATTTTCAAGCGGGTGTGCACATCAGTTTGTAACGCCTGTTGCTTCACTACTAGCTAAAATCTTCATTTAAATGCTTGAAATCCCATCCAGCCACATGCGCTCCCTCCTGCATGAAGAATTTCCAAAGATCCTAATCAGTCAGAGAGGGAGTCAGCTGTCAGTATCACTCTGCTGATGTTGGTGGGTTTTAATGGTGGAGCAGTGCCACACTGTGGCAGAGCTCTGATGGAGGAGACAAACATGGGAATTACTGAAGAAACTTATTGAGTCAAATGAGGTCAATGCATCACCCAAAGAGTGAAGAGAGTAATGAAATAAACGGTGAGGGCTGATTTCAAGATTTTCGACTTTGTAGAATATGAATAACAAGATACATCATTAACATGTAGGAGTCTGTTTATCATTCTTATTACCTATTACAACTCTTGGTTCCCTCCTTAAATTTCCCAAATGTAGAAAAAAAGTATTTTCCCATATTTTATAAGAGTATAACATATGATCTGTGTTTGCCTGCTCCAATTTAAAAACCCTGCATCTTTCAGTCTGGGTGTATTTCACTGGATGAAATCTTTTTTCTTATTCATCCAGTTTGTGCAACATCAGTTTGAGATTTAAAAAAAAGAAAGAAACCTGTCAGGGCTGCTCAAAGCCACACAAGAGTCCCCGAATATATAACAGTTATGTGAGAGTTATTAAAGAGTCACAAATTTATTCTAAGCAGGTTAACGTCATGTAAATGTTTTTAACTGGAAAAATGACAAAATGAAGTACACTCAAAGAAAATGGTATGCGTACAAAAAAAATGCTTGACTTTTGAATGTGCTGTTGATGATTGACAATTTTTTACCATAATGAAATGCAGAAAGGAAATGGAGAAGCCTCTCACTGCGAATAAAACAATTTACAGGTGGCAGTGAGGATGATTTTGAAAAACCAAAAGAATTCAAGTTTTAATTAACGTCTGTTAGTGCATATATTTTTTGTTATTATTTTTTACAGACTTTTTGGGGTTTTTTAACCTAACATATGACAATAAGTATATAGTGCAGAATTTCTACAATTAGTATTGAATAGAAATGTGCATTAGTGGTTCAGATGAAGCCGAGCAGGATCTCTGGATGTGTTGCAGAAACACAGGCGGTGATTTTGATAGCAGTGGTGGGGTGATGTCACAGTCCCCAGTGAGGGCCCCTGATGTTTGACATGTCTGGCCTGTTTTACACCTCAGTTATAGCTGGAATCAAACCATCTGTCCTCTCTGTCTAGTTTACGAGCATATTAGTCCTCAGAACTGTCTTTTTTTCCTCTCTTAGAGGATGAACACTGTGTTTGCTCCTCTGCAATATCTTGTGTCAAACATCTGGTGTTTTCTTTTTTTTGTTTGTTAGTTTTTTTGGTCTCTGATTAATCCTCACTGCACTTCACTGCATAGCGAAGGCTCTTCTGGTTTTTTAGTACGTTGTCCCTCTGGTGAAAGCGTTGCCTCACTCTGGATGTCAAAATGCGTTAAACTCTTCTTCTACAGTATTCAGCCGTTTTATTTATATTTGACCACAATATGTGTATTTGACATCATTTTACACCAATTTCCCTCAAACTCAGCCTGACACACTGAGTATCTTTAGAAACTGCTGGGTTTTATGAGAATTAAAATGAATTTCTTTGTGTTCAAACATCCTTTACAACATGGGTTTTAAAGATAGAGCCACCGATGGGTCAGGCAGAGTTTGAGAGGTTTAATATAAAAGTCTGTGTGCATTCTGTTTAACTTATGTATCCCAGTCAGTAGCCACTATTTGAATCAGTCTTTCAGTGCTATAATGTTATGTAAATTAACTACCAATATGAAGGTTTTTCATCCATGTACTGGTACACAAATGTGGCAGATTGCCTGCGCTGGACAGTAACCAGTTATTGATTTCTCTGGAATACGTGGCTTTCAGTGAAATTGAGGCTTATCACATGCAGCCTGTTATCAACAGTCTTCGGGGGAACTGGCTCAGTACTGTACCTGACAAGCCTGTAAAGAGAAATGTTGTGTAGTCCACCCTGACACATAGATTTGTGCTTTCTATCTCGGTGAGCACTCAGTGAGAACCCCCCCACCCCCAGCACCAAATTCATGCCACATGATTTATTGTGCCTGTTAAAATGCAAATGAAGGGATGGGCAGAGGAAAAACAAGTGTTGTCTCCTCAACTTTATTCACCTATAAGTACACAGAGCTGGCACACTCCTGCTACTCTGACACAACAAACAAAGGAAATTAAGGATTGCACACAACAGTGCACCCACACAGAGGAAGATGGTAATTGAAATTAAATGTCTAGATTGACCACGGGTTCTGCTCTCACTTGAAAATGAATGTGTCAAACAAGTGCAGCAAACATAAACATAACATGTTAGAGGAACGTAGATAGGAATTTAAAAAGAGTCATTATCAGTCATTGCAAAGCCTGCGCCACAGCGGCTGCCTGCAGGGTTTTAGGGTTTGAACATGTACAGGAGTGCATGTGTGGTGGAAAGCCAAATGTTTACAGGATTCACTTCAAAGGCCAAGAGAACCACGGCCATGATTTGCCCTAATTTGTGTCAGTCATGTGTTTAATGGTGCATTCAGGCAGTGCTTGTCAACTCATAAAGTCTGGACATTTTACATGTCAATGGTGAATATGTCACATAAACTGGACCGATGAAAAAGTAATAGCAGGATGAAAAGAACAAAGGCCATCAACAAAAGCTATCAACATCAGTGAACCACAAAATGGACACAGAAATGCAAGTGCATCACTTAAAGCTAATGTTTTTTTGTTTGTTTTTTTTCTCATTCATTCTCAGTTGAGACCACTATACACATGGGTTCACACTGTAGAAACATATTTGTCAGTCGCTGCTCCCTGCTACTTATTCCCTTATACCTTCAGGTGTGTGGGTATAATCAGTTTACATAAAGATGGTCTTCAAACTGCAAAGTGCTCATGTTCTCTTCAGACAGTCTGAGGGGCCCTTGATCCTTTACAGTAGCTAACCTATGTAAGAGAAGCATTAAAAGCCTTCCTCTTCCTCCCTCTGTCTCTATGGATTATGAAAAGACTGTCTGTTCCCTTAAGTAATGCAGCTTGAAAAAAAAAGTGTTAAATACAAACAGGCAATGGGTTGTGATGGTTTGACATGATTAATGAATTTTGTTGGCAGTGATTGCATTAATAATTTAGGGAAATATGAAGGCTTATTACGCTTCCTGCAGACGTCCCCTGACGTCATGGGAGTCAAGTGTCAACCAGTCACACTTATTTTTGATTCCTCCATGAAATAGAAGCAACAGTTGTTTCCTTCCCCACTTAACTTAAAAGTATTTCAGACTAAATCATCGTCACCATCAGCACCTCCCCAGTTCTTTGTGTGACAAAATGACAATCACATTGACAAAAAACTTCACCCAATCAGAGCTGAGTATATAAATGATATGCTCAGTGCAGACAAGCCTGAAAGCTGATACGATTATATATATAACCGAACCATATTTGTCAGGATCCATGCACATCCAGTGAGCACTGCCATACAAATGTTTTTCCTGTTTCACACATTGTGGTAAGTAGCTTGTGGTTTGTCCCCATGAAATGAAAATCTGGCCTCATGTTCAAATATTTTCAGACAGTTCAATCACTTCTCAACTGTAATTTACTTTTCCTAAATCTTGTGATAACCCGACTGAGGTCACCAAAATGGTTCATGGTTTCTGTGTTTGTTTTGTTTTGTTTTTGCTTCAGCAAAAATGCACTCACAGGTTTCATGCAAAGGTAGAAATTTGGCTACTATTTATTAGCCTGGGTTTATAAACAACTTGTCAAATGCCAGAACGAATGATGAGAGCTGAGAAATCCATTCTTGAAATGCTAAGCTGAAAAGCCTGAACTGGCTTGGACCTCCAAATCCTGTTTATTCCATCCTGTCTATAAACTGCATTTGCATTTGTTTATGTAGAATAATCTCAGTGAGAAAATAACCTGCATTTGCACTTTGACCTCAAAGTGGAATTATAAATGTGATGAGTGCTTGTGTATGTTGAGATAAACCTGTTCGACCTTAAGGTTTTTAGGGGGCAACTAAAACAGAGATTGAAGGGGAGCTAAGAAAAAAGTTAGTGGAAGTGGTTGTTCTCTTTGTAAAGGTGGTAAGTGGAGGGCTGTCTTATGAACCACATAACTTGTATTAACTTTTTTCTTTCAAAGAAAAAAGCCTTTTCTGACTATTGTTTATTCCAGTGCTCTGTTTCTAAAAATCTTGGGAAAGAACTGGATTTTTGCAAGACTGTCTGTTTTAATCAAGCAATGTTTCCCAATGTTTGAGTGAAAACTGATGGTGTCACTTAATATTTAAAAACTTTATCAATAACCATGATTTTTTTTTTCCTTTTGTCTTTTTGATAAAATCCTTTTTGTAGCAGTAAATCAATAGTTTTCAACTTTTCTGACATCACTATAAGACAGCAGGGATTTAGTCTAATTTTTTCATTTTACTTAACTGATAGCCAAACTATGTAAGTCATCTCAGCAGCACCAGCAGATCAATATGGTTTTGCACAAAATTTGCAGACAATGTGTTTTAACCCCTGTCTCCTAGAAATTACTTTCATATACTACTAATTTACAGCAAACGCCAACCACAGATGACATGGAGTGCAATAATTTAGCACTTTATTTCCGCTGAGCACAACCCTGGCAGCGATATTTCCTTCCAAACATAACTGGGTTATAAATGTAATTTCTCAGCGACAATGACTTTGACTAATGACTTTGGTGGTCCCCTGGCGTTTCCTCTAGCGCAAATTGTCCCAACGACTACAGGATGGATCGGCATGTAACTTGGTACAGACATTCCCACCAGAAACGTTAATAGTCTCAGAACGTGTCACAAGCTTGTTGTGGAAGTGCCATGTGAGCCCTGTGACAAATAAAAGGGTTAGCATTGAAGGGTTATAGCACCAAAGTGTAATATAATGTCTGATTTGTATAAAGTATACTGTCACCCACCTCTTATTAAAGAAACGTACATAGAACCGTAGATGTTTTTTAGATCTGCTTTGTCTTGACATACTGATTTAGATGTGTTTTTTTCAGTCTTTGGAAATTCTGTGACTGTGTGTGAAATTGAATAGTTCAAGTGTGTCGGCCATGATGGCTTTCATGAGTAAATATCAAGTCGCTGTAATGAAAGCGGAGATGAGGGTTTTATTGTGTTTTCAGCATATTAGTTGTCTTGTGACTCTGATGTGGTTTACCTCCAAATTCCCTGGGTAAAGATACGACACACTTGAGGTTCTGACAACTGAAACCTGAAGTAGTTTATTAAAAGCTTGACTGCTTTCCTCATCATCTCTCTCCCTCTCTCTTTCTAACTTTCTTTCTATCCCCTCTCTTCCTTTCTATCCCCTCTCCTTCATGTTAAACCCCTTTCTCTCTCCTGACTCCTCTTCTCCCCCTCCTCTCTTTCCTGCCTGTTTTGCTTGCGTATCCCCTCTCCCTGTCCTTGCCCTTCAGACGCCATGGACGGCGTCTCAGGCCTCGGCACTGGAGCCATCGTAGGCATCCTCATTGTTGTCTTTTTCCTGCTGTTGGTGGGCGTGGACGTCACCTGCTACTTCCTCAACAAGTGTGGACTCCTCATGTGCATTGCTGTTAACTTCTGTGGGAAGACCGGCCCTGGTGCCAAGGCCAAGGACATTGAAGAGGGCAAGGCAGCATTCACGTAAGTGAATATCATCATCCCCTTAACCGTCTATGACAACATGTTTAAAGGTGCACTACTCGATATTTTTATATTATCAGTGGATCGGATTGCTGTGTGTAATGTGAAAAGATTTGCTAACAGTGACGAACCAACAGCGAATAATCACCAACTCTCTGTTCCCCTCACCAAAGCAGAGCTAAAATAAAAGGAAATGTTGGACTTAAACTCATCAGGTGAAGCAAACTAACGTTGCTCTGTGTTATAGCACTGTCTGTGTGTAAACAGATAATAACAATATAAAAACTTGATGCTCCTAAGCATCAGAGCAAAAGATGAAAGGTAGCTTTCCTTCTCGACTCGCTGTGCTCAAATAATTTTGATGCTACTTAAAATATTTATGTCAGGCTGCAGCTGCAGCCGCTTTCATTCACCTCACTCTGACTTCCTGTCTTTTCCAGATGATTCTGATTATCTGACTGTAGCAGTCAAAGTACAGGGAAGCTTAGACCAGGTTTTGGGCAAAAAATTGTCAGAGTGTGAAAACATACTTTTTTTAATTGACAACGGCATATTATAATGAAAGTGAATAGCGAGTATTAACAGTAAATCATCCACTACTGTATTTAACGGATTAGCCATGCAAATATCTAATAGTGTTGAAATGAAGTTGTTACATGTTAGACTTTGTTTGATCATAAATTTGGTTCAATATATTGAACTGTCTGTCATCACACCAGCTGTGAACTTCAGAACGCAGCACAACAAATAAATATTTCAACTAAGCAGCTCTCTGAATCAGATTTATTGCGAGTGAATCATGATGTGTACACAGCTGATGTCTTCCCTTAGATCTAAACATGTCACCCCCAGCAAGCAAACACTTTAAAGCTGAGCTCAATCACAGAGCAGTGTGATGATAACAGACGGGCCCCCAGGGGAAAGCTACAATCAGAGCCTGCAGGTGGATGCAGGTGGAGGATGTTCAGATGTTGGAATGAGAGAACGAGAGTGTGTTTGACAACTGAAAGGAGAACACCAGTGTGTGTGTGCATGTTTCAACCCATTAACTATGCATCATATTTGTTCTACATTGCTACCGATCACCAGAATGTTTCTTTGAATAGATTTTTCCATCACGTGACTGGAGTGGTACAGAAGTAAATTGTGTCAGTGTGTGTGTGTGTGTGTGAGAGAGAGAGAGAGAGAGAGAGATAACACAAGCTGCCTGTCTGACCTGAAACTGTGTGTCTATGCTCTGTTTCCATCTCACAACAGGAAAGATGAGTCTAAGGAGCCCATTGTTGAGGTGAGAGCAGAGGAAGAACACACCCCGAACCAAGAAGGAGGGGGTCCCACTGAGCCCAATGAGACCACGCCTTTGACAGAACCTGAGTGAGTAGCACCACCTCCCCAGTGTAGGGGGTGTCCCAGACTTACAGTCTCTGGATAATGAGATGAATCAAATCATTGGAATATTCTCAGCTAAAAATAGTTTTTATAGATATAATTTTGCTCAGGCCAAAGTAGATTCAAATATTGAGTCATAGTTCAGTTGTAAACTCAGTTATATACACCACATGATAACAATGACACAGTGTAACTCTGTCTATATTAATCCCTTCTACAAACACCATGTACTCCACGCTCAAGCTCGCATTTGCGCATATCTCTGTGTATGACATGGGATATTTAATATGAGATCAATAACACTGTGCACCTTGTACAGTACAGTAACACCAGGTCAACATTCAATAAGCCTCAGGTCTGCAAGTGTAGGTCTGTAGTTCCACTAAACCAAAACAGTGATGTGCTGGGCTACAGAGCAACATGTTGACTCATTTTGACTATAAAAAGTCAAACTCAGCAGTATTTGGAGTATCCATGACTCAGGGCATCCCTTCTATACACAATTTAAAGTTTATGTTGCAGTGTTTTTTTACACTGTGGGTCACACTTTTCATTTGTTTTGAATCCTCTAAGTTAAGGCTGAGATGCCGAAAAGTGACAAACTTTATAATTGCTATAAAATAACCACAGGAACCCGTTTTCATCTTTTCACGCCAAGGCTGAGCAGAGTCAAATCTATTCCTGATTGATTTTGCCAAGTTGTTTGTCTCAGACCAGCAAACACTGGCTTCCCCTGAGTCCTTGCTTTATTGTGAAAAGCATATTAGCATCATAGTCCTAAAAACTCCTACATTCTTTCTGTAGTTTATTGTTGTGTTATTTTTTGTTTATCCCTCCACAGATATGTTGCTAACATTTTGATTGTGTAGATTTTACTTTTTCACTGCAGCACAGTAGTACTCACTCTGCCTTGTTTATGCCCTGACCTGCACCCTCCCTCTACCCCCTTATTTCTCTTGTTGTCCTTTTTTCTTTCTTTCCCTCACTTTTCTGGTGGCTCTATGCTGTGTCCACTCCCCATCCCTCCCTGTCCTCCCTTGTTTGTCCTGCTCCTCCCCAACAAACAGGCCTGCTGCTGCAGACACCACCTCCACGGTGGTAAACTTGCTCCCCTCCACTGCCACTAACTCAGTTACTGAGAGCTTTAGCACGGCGCACAGCAGTCCTGCTAGCGAGAGCACCACGCTTACAACCAGCGCCTCCAGCCCAACCAAAGTGGCCCCTGCCAAGTCCTCCCCCCAAAACAGCCCTGTTGCCCAGTCCAGTTCCCTCAAAGCTAACACCCAACCTGATGTCGGGCCCCTGGTCGACCTGAGCGACACACCTAAAGTTCCCCCCTCCTCCAACCCAATGCCCCCTGCCTCAGAGCCAGTCAGCCCGCCCTCTGCTAATGCCGATGGGCCACAGAGCCAGTGTGACCTGGTCACAGCCCCTGACAGCACTCAGAGTAAGGACTTACAAGTAGACGGCCCGACCAAGGATGCTCCCAATGCCCTGTGCGCAGACTCGACCACACCAGCTCAAAATGAGTATGATCACTTCCATTTCCACATTCCTCAACTTGTTACTTATATTCTAGAAACATCCCCATAACCCATCAGTCTGCCATTCATAAAGGAGAAATTCACCCTAAAATGCAAATGCAGTGGTTTTGGTGTCAGACCACCACATCCACAAGAGTTCACCAGTGAGGTCGACAATATTAAAGGTTGATCCCACCACCAAGCATTTTAATTTTATTTTGGGACTTTGATAGCCGTCAAAAAAGTACTGATATATATTTTTTATATTTGGAAGTGGTTGACGGACAAAATGAAACAGCTGAATTAACTGGCCTTGCATTTATTTCATACAAGAACTGAAACTCTTACCTGAACACAAAAACAGAGGATGAAAGCCTCAAACGATCCTGTGTCTGAGATCAAAACATTTTTCTCTTCATTACATTGTGAAGGAGCTCAAGTGTACAAAAAAGTGAAGTTAAAGATGACAGCAAAATGTGTCAGACCTGAGACTTTCATCTGTGCTTCTCAGCACTGCTGCCTTTCAGTAGATTTTGACAATTTTGCCTGATCACCTACTGAAAGTACGTTTGGCTGTGGGCTTGGCACCACTGTGGTAATACTGTAGGAAAAGACCCAGAGGCAGAGATACCAGTGTCTCTGCCAACAAAAGCCTCATTATACCTGAATATATACAGCCAGAAATCTAATTGCAGTTCTAAAGGGGAGTACAACTGTGATTGTAGACATGCCTTGGTTTTTAAAAGCTTGGTGGCCTAGTGTATGTTTTACAAACAGCCACCTTTATTTTGAGGGTTGAAAAAGGCAAAAAAGGAAAATATAAAGTTATAAATGAAAGTGTGTACACTTGATCTCAGAGTGCTTCCTGTAATGAACCGAACATGTTGATGATCACTGTGGGAGCATTTAAGGGTGAAATTTTCCTTTAAGAATGCCAGATGTTGGTCATGCAGGTAAATGGCAGAGAGAAAAGGATCTGCTGGGGTCCCACCAGCACATGCCTGTCTTCATTCAACCACCACCTCCATCCTCTGCTTGTTCATTTGCTACCATGCAGCTTCTTCATATTTCAACTCAAGTTTCATCTCTGTGAAAAACTAATCACTGCATCATCATGGGCAACACATAGTGAATGATGTAACAAACCTTATTCACATCCCAGGTCATCCAGTATTAGCACTACCTCCAGCTTTCATTACCACAAGCATATATAAGGAATAAATCCAGTTCATTGAAACCTATCTCTTGTTTTTATAGTTATGGCCATTATACTAATAAGATTGTACACACAAAGTTAAATGCTGAGATAAGGAAACATGGAGACAATGCTCAAAAAAAGAAGTTAAACAGGAGAATTACCTCAAGCAGTCAGATGATCAGACATTTAACCTACAAGTAAACAAACTGGAAGGTGAATGAACTTGTTCAAGTAAATTAAATACTTGTGGCAGTGACCTCCAACAGCACCATGTTGTTATTCTGTGTCCTTTTCAGTTAGATCAGAAATAATAGAAAGAAAAAAAATAGGCAGCTCTGTTTTCTGTTTTAAACCCTGTCTTTTTTTAGTAGTACTGTAATGGGTTATCATTTGGAGGTTTTTCCCCTAAGAGTTTGCAGATGTTCCTGATTCCTGACAGCCTGTGAGGATAATGAGAGAGCTGTGGCAGAAGATGAATTACAGAGGCTTACTGACAATCACTCCTCACACTCGCTCTCCTTCATCTCACACTTTGCTCACTTGGATGGCCAGAGGAAGATGTCAGTGATGGAGTACGGGGAGTTGAGAGCTAGTTAGAAGCAGGGCTCTTGTCAGCTCAACATCACCTTGATATAACCAAACTTGTCATAGGAGGGATTTTTTCTTCATGAATCTTTGACAGGACTGAAGCACAGCTCTCCCACTGATCTATGTGGTGATCCTTCTTCAGCATCCCAACACTGAGATATCTTGTCATGCCTCTTGTGGATTTATTGGATTTCTGTGTGGTGCACTCCTCCTTAGGACCCATTTTTCTCTCTTGAGTAGAAAAGTATCTTTGCAGACCATTTCCATAGACCACAGACCCCAACATATCACATATATAAATGGATTTCATGATGCTGCTACACACCCCATTTAAAACAATGTTTGAAAGAGAATAATGGCCTGGATAGTTCCATAAAAAAGTGCAGATTAAAGGACACTGTTTAGAAGAGTAATGAACTTCAATGGAAGCAGTGTAGTGCTCATTGAGTTGAGGGTGACGTGCAGCATGAAAGAGTTAGACCACGTAAAGGTCAGACACTTCAGCGCTAAACATGGATTCTCTCAGACTCTGTATGGCTTATGTAAATGTGGGGCATTATCACTTGTTGACTAAACCAGTCCATTATGCTATGATATTGTTGTCCTTGTGAACCTTATTTCATAAATTCAGACTGAATTTAGAATGAGAACAAAACATGCTAAGAACATTTAAAGGTAAAATTTGTGCAGCCTGTGACAGATCACAGTGAAGTCAGCCCACATTAGACTCTGCCGGAACACCGCAGACTCACTACAGAAAGTAACATCCAATTTGTAAAATCATTTCACTTTATCAAGTATAGATTGACCTTGACAGGAGTATGATTTTTGTTATTGCAAAGATGTGTCAGCTGTTGTCTGATGTTGTTTTGGTTGAAGTGTTATCAAGGTGTCTGAACACTGCAGCTGGATTAGAGGGGACTTGTGTAGTCATGTGTCTTATTGCCCTTATTACAAAAATATACACAATAGATATCATAATAAAATACTTTGTATAAGCTTAGTAAGTGGTTTTGGCCATGACTCATTTATTTTACTATATCTATGAAAATGGCCTGGTTGAATCCACATGGTCCAATATTTTATTTTCCACACTTTAAACCATTTCAGAAGTCTGTTGCCTGATCAAACAAAGTATTTAAGATAAGGCTCAGACTAAAGGAGGACTGAAATATGCAGCAAAGGGTAGTCCTAAGAGTAATTTGGGACTATACTGTAGATAATACAATCATCACCGAGTCATCAGAGTGCACCCCTGTCTGGTCAGGAGATCCCCATCACCAACACATCATCCCCTGAGGTTTTCAGGGCAAAATTTCAATTTGTTCATAAGAAAAATATAAATTTGCAGGAAGGCATAACATTTTCTGGGTGAATTCATGTTCCCCCGAGCACCTGCCCTTTCCATTTTGGATGCTCTTTGACCTTCCCTTGAGCACCACCATCAGATAAAAACTGTCAACTTCGTAAACAAACTAACATGACATGAATGGCCATCCATCTGCTGCTACCCTCAGGGCGGATTTGACATTGTCAGCCCGACTCCTGCTCATTGGTTCTTGTTTGAATGGACATGAGATATTATTTAAACTAACACTAGAGATCAAAGTTTCCAAAGATCTAGTCTGAAGGTATTTATAGGCCGCCTGTGTCAGTTAAAAGGCTGGCGGGGTTGGATGTATTTATGGATCCTGTATATAGGACAGTCCCTGACCTAACTTTCCCAAGCCCACAGAGAGCATGTATATGTGTCAGCAGAATGGAGAAATGTATTGATTATAGTTGCTATTTGAGAGTTAACATAGAGGAAAGAAGGAGACACAACACTAAAGTGTAACATTTTGCACCACTTTTTCACAATGGAAGCCGCAGCAGCTGCAGCATATTACTACAAATGTTTCCAACAGCAGTACACATGCTCACAGCAGAACATTTCAGACTTAAGTGAAGTATGGCTTTAAAGTCTCTTCCCTTTGTGTCCCGGCTCAGTCCAGACGCCGTGTAATCCTCTTGTGTATTGCAGTTTGTGTTGTAGGTTATGCCTCAGTCTTTCATTCCTTCATGCATTGTGCCTACTGTACCGGCCCTGTCTCATTCCACATCGGCATTCATTGTTCCTTAAAAATAGCTGTGACATCCATGTACTCTTATTGATGTCTGGCTAGGATAGTGAGCTTGATCCCATTATGTGTGAAATGCATTCAGTTCCAGGAGGGAAAACAGATTCCCTCAAAGCATCTTGCATGTTTTCCCCCAGATTTTTCTTTTCCCGTCTTTCTTTGAAAAATGACACAAAAGGCAGCTCAGAGCAGACAGTTTAGCTGTGAGACTGAGACATAGTGAATTGCTGCTAACAGAATCTCCTCTCTTTTTGTCTCTCTGTGGTTCTCTCCTGCTACTGTTTGTCCACATAGTGGTAAGACTGTGAAGGACGATAACACTAAAGCCGAGACAGAGGTGAAGAACGCCACGGCCGAGGTGAAGACAGTTCCCAACGAGGCTCCCCAGATGAACGGCAACGAAAGTAAAGCGTAATCTTCTCACCCAAGAGCATCAGGAGGAAAAAGGTGGTTGGGGTTGGAAGGGTGGTAGGGTGTGGGTTTTTAAGGTTAATCGAGGGGGGTCACAGTCACTGAAACCTCAAGGCAATGTCACGCACCACCCCATCGCATCAGAAAAATACAACAAGAAGCAACAGAAAAGCTAAAAAAAAAATAAAAAGAAAAAAGAAATCATGGGTCTCTTTCTGCAGCGTCCTCTGACCAGGAAAATGTAAAGACCTCATGCACATGCCTTAGTTCCTTGTACGTCAGTTTCTGTTTGTTTAATTCTCACAGAAAAAAAGCAAAATTCATGCTTGTAGTTCACCCTCTTTTTTGTATGTAATATTGAATTGATAAACTGTTAAATACGGAATCTGAAAAACTATTTTCCTCTAGATAACCATGGTTGGACTGTAGCTTTACTTCACAGATTACTGCCTTCATCATGTACACACATGTAAGACTGGTGCATTACCAACAATACTATTCTTTATGCAGTATGGTCATCATCGTGGTAATGGATCATGGGTCTGTTTTCCTATGTGGATATTTTGTTGTGTTTAAATAATGTGCAGACGTTATTGCATATTTAGCTTTTTTTAAATGTGTTATTTCCAGGGCTAGAGATTAGAACATTAGCATGCCTGTTTTTGCAAAGTTACTGTATTTCTGTACACGTTGCTGTCATTTGGTTCCTCTTTAGATGTTTTTTTTTTTGTTTTGTTTTTTTTCTTGTCTCCATATAATTCTGGTCCAGAAACCATGTAGCCTAAGCTATGAAACAGAACAAGACACCAGAGAAAAGATTATCTTGCTGGCTAAGGTTCATGTGGTTCAACCCTGTCTCCCTAAAACCTGTGTTTATATACTTTTATGCTTTGGAAGACATGTTATTGCTGCATTTTCCAACCTAATTAAAAATGTGTCCTTATGATGTTGATAAAGATCGTAATCCAAATGACATTAGGTTTCTTTCAAAACACATTTGCTGTTGTAAATGAGCTGTATATGGACATAACTCTTAGGGGACAGGGTTGGGTTGGATTAAGGATAAGGAAATTGTCATATTTAGGATTACAGCTGCGTTCCTTCTCAGGGGCCACATCCATCAAAGTCCAACTGCGTTAGATTCCAGAAGAGAAACGCTGCCTTACTTCACCTAAATTTGATGGAAGCTACTGGTGTGTTCTTTGTATCTAAAGTCCTACATACCGCTTCCTTTCCTCATCAAATCGTTAAGACGGAAAATCTTTATGTGACCAAATATACCAGGTGTATTCACATGGTCACTGGTAAATGTATTATATGAACTGGACCAATGATATAGGAAACTACAGGATGTAAATAATAAGCCAGGCTTAAAGTCCACTGCTCCTTCTTGTCGGTAGCTATTTAGTTAAAGTTAATTAAATTATAAATGGATAGATTTACCAGTGCCTGAACTATCCTGGGCTGTTCAAGGGCAACTTTCTGCTTGTAATTTTTGACCTTAGGTGTTGACAAGGACCACCCATTAGTTTAGTAGTGCATGCTGGGAATTAGCGATGATGCTAAGATGAATCTTCTGACTCGTCTCAGCCCGCTAACCTTCAGTGCCATCCCTTGTAAACCACACACTTTGAAGGAGGTGGCGCCTGCGGTGGGACACAGCTTATGTGTGTGTGTTGTTTTTATTGTGATTTGGTTTTCTTTAGGTTAATGTGAGAACACACCTCTTTCTTTCTTTCTCTCTCACGCACATACCCTTTCCAGAGGTTTCCTCTAAGCGTTTTTAGACCAGTTCTTTACCTGACAGGTTTGGGCTTAACAGTAACTCAAAAAAGGTCACATGTGTTCTGTCAAAGCAATTTCAATCAACAGGTTTGGACTGAGATGTAGACATGTTTGTTGGGAAACAAAGTAGAATTGCTTTTAGCATTTGCAGGTTTTTTGGCCAAACTAGTTGAATTCTTCACACACCCATTTTTTTCTGACTGCAGTTGGTCTCAAACATCACGTTCAGTTTCTTGCCAAGTAGTTAACGGCCTCTACTTGGTGTCTGATCCCCAACTTTGTTTCCCTGTTTGTGCTAACTTCTAAATCTCACTGCTTTTAAATGAATTGGTCTAAAGGCTCAGGTTTCTGAGACTTCTTTACCTCTGACTGACCAAACATCTGATCCCATCAGCCATTGTTTTCTCACCTTCACCACAGCTGTTGTCAGTGTGAGTCTGTGTCACCGCTTCCCCCACCACCTCGCAGTTAAGTCTTTAATTAGTTTGTGCCTGCAGTGATGTGACATGTAATGTAGGTTTAGTAGCTACAGGTTATCACGTCATTTTAAACTCACTTCATCACTAAATACTTTGCACAATGTCCACTTACTGTTGCCTGTTATAACTGGCCAGATATTAAAGACACAATAAAAACAGGAAATTCAGGTACATTAAGTTAAAGAAATAACACAAAGCCACAAAAACAATATACATAGTTTGGATTAAATTAGAGTTAGAGCTGTGTCTCCAATATAGATCTCTGTTTACTGTGTATGTTAAATACTCACAAACAGCTGGCGTTATACTAAACATGAATACAGGACAGCTGAGGTCTGTTTTGTTTTCAATCTAATGGAAATAAATCATCATCATTTTATTGCCGAAATAACAACCAAACCACAATTAACCATGAAAGCAGAGACAGGAGACTGCATTTGGTTTTGCATGTGGCAACATCTTTGCTGTGTTTGGTGATGCTAGTCTCAGCCTGGATGGTGAGGTAGACGTCACCAGTCGAAACCCTGCAGGCTTTCTAAGGGGATTGTTAAAAACACTATAGAATACAACTGAATGAACCAAAAAGAATGAACATTAAGGGGAAAATATTTCTCTTTGTGGTTGATATTCTATTTAGGTGAGCTGGTCAAGTGATCATCATCAGCTTGTTATGTAACCAGCCTGTCACAGTCGAGCTGTTTCTTTCAGTGGAGCTACCTAATGCTGGCCCTGCTCTGGCCACTGTAGAGATGTTCAGCATGTGGATCTCATCTACCAGCATCTGTCATTTCATTCACCACATGCACCAGCATCAGATTCTGTCCAGCAAAGCTTTTATGTTTTTGTGGACGTTAATAATGATAAGGATCAAGATTAAGATAATGCCAATTGTCTGTGGATATTTTAACATGCTTGCTGGAGAAAAATACCCAAACCGAGGTGACTTTGTCATCAGTAAATACTTGGTGTAGAAACCGATGTGTTAAACTACTAAAAAAATAGCTAGGTCCTTTAAAAAAAACTGTCACAGGTGGTAAGGATACCTGTGGGAAATTTTGCTGGGTTGCATAACTCTGAAGTTTGGCGTAAATGGAACGATTAATGACTTTACAGTCAGTGTCTATAAGTGAATGTACACATGCAAGCCATTAAGCATAGCCTTTCAGTGGCAAAAAAACAAAACTGACTGAAGATTAAATTTGGCCTCCTTTGACTCACCAGGATGGAAATTGGTCTGTGGTGTTGAAAGGTCTTTTTATGCTGAGAAAGTCAATGAAACGGTTTCAGAATGTTTTTTTTTTTCAAGTCATAGTGCCCTGCTGTGGATTTGGAAGGTAAAAAAAAAAAAAAAAATGAAGTGACTTTTTTTTGCAGTGTTTTCTCCTACTTTAGACTGCAAGCTAGTACACTGTGAATGTGTGAATCCATTGTGTCCTTTGTCATAGAGTTAAGCAAATAGTTTGATTGTGAAAAGATGTAGCTGATAGTGTGCAACATTATTCCCTACACCAACGTGCAGAAGTCTGACAGCAGCAAACTGGAAAGACACAGTGCCTTTGAATAAGAAGTGGTGGCATGCATTCCATTCCCCTCAGAGTCTGCTCATTCAAAGTCTCACATCTCCATCTTCCTGCCCATGAGCTTTTTCATTTACGACATCTCACAGTTGTAAATTAAGCAACGCTTTGTTTCAATTGTCTGGTATATTTTGAATGGCTGCATTAATGTGTTGTGGTGTATATGCTGTTTTCTCTACACTGTCCTTGTTAAAGGATCATTCTGGTTTATTGTAACTTGGATCTTATAGACACAGGTTTGGCCATCATGACTGTCTTTATGATGAACACGATACTCACCAAGTTACTTGAAATCTGGGAATGCATAAATACATTATTCAAAACAATGGAAAAGGAAAAAGGAGTCAGTCGGAAAGGAATCTGATTAGACTTTGTTGTAGTGATGTTGCCTTGTTTCCACACCTCGCCAACTGACCTGGTGAGTATGATGCGATCATAACTCAGAGAAATGATCGCCTGAATGGCACAAATGAGTGCCAAGTTGTAATAAACCGGACTCAGAAGAAAATATACTGACTCGCCATTCCTAGAAAACTAGCATCACATGAGAACACCATCCCGCAAACCATCACGTCAAAGTACAAGACACAGTTACACTTTGCTCAGGTCCCATTTTCTCTATAGGATTTGAAATTGTTGGATTTGTCAGATGCAAGCATGCAAAATATATTAGAACTGGATATTTTGACATGGGAAAAAATTATTGAAGCTTCATGTATTGTATTGATCCTTTTTTCAAGTGTTGTGAAACTTGTCCTTTTTCCCAAACTTTTTATGTTTGCTTCACAAAGCTCTGAAATGTAATAAAGCAGTGAGGAGTGTCATAAACAACCTGTACTGTTTCTGCTGAAATATAGTGTGAAGATGTACGAAAAGAACCATGTGAGTTATTTTTTTGTTTTTTTATGTTTTGTTTTGTCCAAATTAATGCAAACATGCGGCCACTTTTTATGCAAGTTCGCCTGAAAACTTTTTCCATTCATGTCACAGCTCCTGAAATCTATTTGTGGAGGACACTGGGTGAATCAGCACCTCTTGTTCAGACACCTCACAAATACAACAATGACATAGAGGCAGCCTTGCATTTTTGTGTTTGAGGCCACCACTTGATTCAGTCAGAATAAACACATCTACTAGGTTTTCTCATCTCACTCAGCATTTGTGAGGAGACAAAGCAGCACGGATTTTTCAGGGTTTTGAAAAAGAGAAAAAAAAAAACCAAATAAAGCTAAGGTGCTCTGTCTCACCGTGGGAATCACTAACACACAACTGTGTAACAGCCAACTGCTTCATATTCAGTCTGATAGGATTCTTGCTCCTCCACTGCCAACAGCTGGTCGCTGTAATTGATCCAGAGCTCCTTGTTCTTCAGCTCTTCTCTGTAAACAACAGAGTAGTTCAAACATCAGTAGGCTATCACTCCTCTGTCTGTCTGCCCGCTGTCACCGGTGTAAATACTGAATACTAACTGAGAAAGGAAGGAAAACACATTTTGACATTGCATTCTGCCAGAAATTCTTGTGTTCAATAAAGTTAAAAAAAAAAAAAAATTAAAATGCTGTGTGTTAATTTACAACATGTAAAAATATCATAATAAAAAGGTTAATGGTGGTATAGTTTTAGAAAATATTTTAATACATTTGCACACAGTTGAGCTGTTACCAGACACAAACCCGGAAATAATGTTCTCAAAATAAGAACATTAGTATTGACCTTTCATAACCCTGGTCTCGTTGAAAGGTAACTTTACATTTTAAAACCAAAAATCTCAGAGATGAGTATAAGAGTTGGTAAACCAAAGTTACAGAGGCACAAACATTTTTTGGGAAAACACACCATAGCCACAATGAATCAATTCTGTATCAGCAGCTGTTGCGGTGGTGTGGTGATGTGGTGATTCTTTGCACACACAGGATCAGGAGACTTCAAGCTTTCAAACAATGTATTACTTGTCAAGGTTGTGTGAAGACTGAGAAAGGCCAAACAGACCAAAACTAAATCTGCCAAGGTCAAAGGGTCCCTCAGGTGAGACAGTGTGTTTTAAAAGGTTACTGAGAATTAAGCATGAATGGTTCACATCAGAACAGTGCGGGACACAAATCTCTACAACACCAAAAATAAACTGAATAAAAAATATTTCACATATTTCACAAGCCTTTGAAAATCACAGATCTATTCATTTCTTTGTTTAAAAGAAGTGAAACAGAAAAAGCCCCTTTCTACTTAATGCTGGTGGTAAATCAATTTTTTTCCAAGAAAATACGACGAATACTTTTACTATTTTGAAAATGCTTGTGTTTGTATCTGTCACGCAACACACCAGTAACAGCATGTTCAAATGCTTTTTTCCACCTATGCTTGAGTCTAGGGTGAAGGAAACATACCAAACACTAAAACTTTGCTTATTTATGAAAAAACTAAATACAACATTTCAACTCAGCATTCCACATTCACTTAGAATCTGCACAGGGACATAGGAGAAGAATCTGAATGCTATTTCATTTCATTTATTAAACCCCGAGACATGCAACTACAGTTCTGGAGAATCTGATTTAACATTGTCAAGTCAATATTTATTTATATAGTGTCAAATTACAACAGAAGTTATCTCAATTCACTTGTTATATAGAGCAGGTTGAGATTAAACTCTTTATCATATTGATTGCAGAGACCCAATAATTCCCACCATGGGCGAGCAGCAGCAATGACAAACTTCCTTGTAAGAAGCAGAAACCTGGAGCAGAACCAGGCTCTGGGTTCTGTGGACTGTCATGTGATTGTTCATGAGTGCTGACATTTTCATGAAATAAGCAAAGTAAATAAAAGCTAAATACATTAGCATTTACCAATAACTTTTGGAACCAAAGTGTGGCCCATGCTGTGATAGGTGTATCCATGTGTCATGTAGTTCTATATACTGACCACTGGAGGGCAGCCTGCTCCCAGTCTAGGGACGGACTGAGCCTGACACACAGCAAGGGCCAACACTCACAGGATGCCACATGACTCATGTTTTAAAGGCAAAATGACAGACATGTCTGTAATGGCTCAACATGTCATTGGTGGTCAAATCATTTCAATTTTATTTCCTTATTCATGTCACTAGATGTGATCCAATTCAGAGGGTGTGCTAGAATGTCCAACAAGATCTGGATCATCTTCCCACAGAAAATGTTTCAATTCAAGACTAAACCACAATCATATGGATCCCTCACTGTGATGCACTGAACTCAATGGAACTTGTGTCTGTGGTTAATTGAAGCTTTACAAAGATTGAAAAATCTTTATCTATCTCAAGTCATATCTGGTTTGTCCAAAAGATGGCAGACTAACCCAAACTAAGAGAGACGTCCACATGTTCTGTGGAGGAAAAGTTAAAGTGTCTCTAAATTAAGAATGTGCATAACCACAAATTGTTGTTATATGTACTTTTTGTGAACTACACACGTCAGAATGCAGTTTTATTTTTACCTACGTGCAAACACTTTAAGGGAGTTGGGATTCATACGACCCTAAAAATGCATAAGACATCTGGACAACACCACGAAGTGTTGCTTTGGATCTGCTCCTCATTTTTATCCGAATGAATGGGAACATTCTTTCTGTAATGAAGACTGAACGAACTGAGCCATGACACAGTGCTGATGAATTTCAGTTACAAAAAATGGAAAGGGAAAGCCATTACATTTTAAAATGAAAGAAAAGCCTACAAAAATTCTGCAAATTCCTCTACTCCATCACATTTCAGAGGGAACGCGTGTGTGTTTTTCCTCCACCACATTTATCCAAGTGATACAAGCTGATTTGTAATGTTCATATAAAACAAATTGTATGTCATAGAAAAAATATAATTAGCTTGTTAAATATGATGCTGTTAGCAGAAGATGGGACATGAATGATTTAGCATTTTCAAAAGAAATAATTACAAAGCAAGCAAGAACTTTTACTAATTAAGTGAACACACTTATACAGTTACTAACTTTTACTCACGTCAAGAAAACAAAAACTTCTTCCAGCACTGGGACAAACAAAGACACAGCGTACATCTATGTGCATGGACACCAGTAGCAAGATTCATGAGAGTATTCAGATTTTCATTTAAGTGTTAACACGGTTCAAAAGTCAGAGAAATGATCAGACTCGGTGCCTAAATGATGTTGAAACTCCCTTTTTCCTCTTCCCCTCTGCTGCAGACTTAATGTGGTTGGTCCACCGCTCTAACCCCCACCTTTGCTCACACCAGATTAGGGTCCTTTTGGAGGGAGCCATCCCTCCCCCATGCTACAACAATGGTCCAGTGTGGTTGTCTATGGCCTGGGATTGATCCTACACACAGATAGCTAGAGGCACAGAGCGCGGCGTCATGGCTCTTACCTGTCTGAACACACATTTACTGCTATAGTTACACACACACACACAGTCAGCGGTGAAACAATGTGTTAAGCTGTTTGGTACATACCTCATCTATGTCTTATGTCTTTGGAGGTGACGGTAGTAGTTAGTTTGCGGTAGTAGTGTGTTTTTCTGTTCATGATCAAAAGTGCTAAGTGCAGCATGGTTTTTCCTACTATGACTGAAGAAAACTGAAGCTTATGTGGCGTCACCGAGCAGTGTCTGACTGGACACTGTTGTTTGGAGACAGACAATCAAAAGGCAGAGTGAGTAGGGACCAGGTGTTGTTGAGCTGGGTGTCACAAGAGGAATCCTGTAAAGCTCAGGGTGAGACGCTGAGACTGATGCCTCCCATCACACCCATCTGAGATCTTTAATGTCTCATTATGGAAAAAAGTGAACAGCACTAATATTTAAGTTGGTGATGATGGAAAATGTCTTGTTTGTTATTAGCTGTGTTTCTTTCTGGCAGAACATCTGGTGACTTGAAGCTAGGGTTTTTAGATTTCCTAATGAAAGCAACTCAGCTGCAATATTGCTTTTGATTAGAATTTGCTTTTAATGTTAGCACATGTGGAGCCTCTTCAAATTAAGACCAAATTTTCTTACATGTGCCACGCAGTGCAGAGACCAGGACACGTTACTAATCCTCTCTGCAAGGCTGTGCTATTTTTACAGTAACCAACACATAAAGTCATGTGAAAACTGACACGTGCTTTTTTTTGATGCCCTGCTGTTTTTTTATTTTTATTTGGTACGCTCCTGTCACTTGTGTCAGTTTATATTTCACAATAAGACACATTTTCCTCTGTGTGACGAGTGATTTCATCCCTTCAAACGAAATGAAAATATCTGCTACATGTGAGAGGACACAGTTAAAATGTCAATTTCAACATGAGAAATAGTAAATGTTGACATGTGCCCATGCAGCAATCACAATGTGTTTAACAAGCATGTGTAGTGAAAGTTGTTGCATATTTTTAATGAAGTCTAATAAAGTTAATAAAGTTGCAAATGAGTTGCAGAAAAAAGGTGGTGCGGTGTAGAATAAATGGTAAATCCCTCCCTGTGTGAGGAGCTGCACTCCTGTTAGCTGATGGGATTTCAGCACTAGGTGGGTCTGTGGACTAGCAGTGTTCTCTTCATCTGCCTGGGGAGCCTACACTCTGAATAAGCACCATGATAATATTCTCCAACACATTGCTTGTAATATTTTTCAGCAAACTATGGAATGATATTCCACAGTAAAAGCCTGTAAACTGTTATAAAGAGTCAAATACATGCAGTGAAGCTAAAGTGATTTGATGAAACAGAAGGCCATGCTTGCCGTCAAAGTCAGCTTTGTTGAGGAGATTAGAGTGCAGTCTGAATATACCTGAGGCTGAGCTGTGCTTTGTTTTGAAATATACAGAGGCAGATGTTTGCACAGCAGATTCTCTCCCTCTTCTCGCTTTGTTTTCTTTCAGATTGTTGAGTAATATTTGTTTTTTCATGCAAAGCCACGTTTCAGCTTCTCATTTCCAGGCTGCTCCTGTCTTGCCCAGGAGCAGCACAGCACAGTCTTGCTCAGCACAGAGTCGGCCAGCCATGCATTCCTATCCAGAACACTCTGCTTCATCTCTGCTTCCCAACCTTTAAATCACATCAGTGTTACATCACAGCACACACACACACACTCATGCTTCCTGCTGTGGCCACCATGCCAAAAACTTTTTCTTCACATAATGTCATTCCCTCCCCTTTCCTCCTTTTGGTCCAAACTTTCCTGCAGTTGCAAAGACTCATCATCTGCATCTTTATATCTGATCCTTAGAGCTGTTTTCAATGTGCATGCAGCAAAATATACTGGATGGATAAAGCACCCATTTTTTGTAGATCTATAGAAAGACAGTACATTAGGATGGTTGTTTGGCATATTGTGAGACAGGTTTTATGGACATACATGCAAAAGAACAATAGAAATACTCAGACTTGTGGCAACATGAAAAAGCAACATGAGTATTTACTATTAATGAAGCATTTCATTTTATTTATTCATATTTATTTAGATGTGATGCATTTTCTTTTTTGTTTATTTATTTGTCAACTGTACAGCATCTTAACTTGTGTTTATACTATATAAGGGATGTAAATGAAATATAATATAATCATAACTGAGTCAAATTTGAACAAATAGACATCATGCACAAAGCATAACTCACTCTTTCCAGTGATGCCATCTCCAATGTCCAATGAGGGTAAATATCAATAAATCTCAGAATCAGAATCAGAATCTGGTTTATTGCCAAGTAGGTAATCATACAAAATCACACTGAGATCATGTCATAATCATGATCATCACATTTAGACTTTTTCTTTAATATCAAAAGTTATCCGAATGATTGTTCTAAACCATCTTTATTTATATCTGGGCCTTTTCATTATTTCAAAATTACTTCACTAGTATATCTTGTCTTTGATAGTTTTTCTAATAGCCTGCATCAAACACACATTACAAATGAGTCTATGATCATGCATATACAGTAAAGTATTTTTCTGTCTTTTCTATTGCTTTTGTGTTTTTGTGCTGTGGTACTCAGCTTGACCCAACAAACTATAATAATAAAGACACCGTACAGGCCTCTACTGTGTGTTAAGTGGGACTCCTTATCAGCGTTTTTAAAATCAAATGTTCAAACTTTCAGCACCACACTATTGATCAGTGACCATAACTGACAGATGAGACATAAAAATACAATTTAAGTAGTTACTTTGAGGAAATGTATTGTATTGTACATTTATTGTATGTAAGGAAACACCGGCTGTCCGTTTTCTTTCCTGTTTTTACATTTTCTTACTCCACTGGACCTTTCACAGAAATACAGCAGGAGTTCCAGCAAATTACAAAACCTTCGGTTTTTGATCAGCAAATCTTCAGAAGGAGGCTTCTTCAAAGAAATAACTTCCCACTTCACTTCTTAAGCTGAACAAAAACTCCTCTTAAATGAATGGCCTTTGCTCACAGCTTGTGGCCGCAGCTGGCAGTATTGTTGTCCACTCTCGTCCTCTGGCCACAGAACAGACAGACAGGGGATGAAGGGCGATGGAGGGGGGCTGACACAACAGGTATACACATGAAACGACAGCAATTATTGCCCTCCCTCCTCCTCAACACCATCGTCAGACTTGACAAGTGTTGGTTGATTTATTTATTTAGTATATTTAGTTTTATATTTTTTTACTTCTTCAGATGCCTTTTTTAGATAGATAGATAGATAGATAGATAGATAGATAGATAGATAGATAGATAGATAGATAGACAGATAGATAGATAGATAGATGGATAGATAGATAGACAGATAGATAGAGGTGGAGCAGTAGCTTCCTGATCTCAAGCTTCCTCACCACTACATCTCATTGAGCTTGCCATCTCTCTGAATGTGGGGTCAAGTGGTGTTGCTGCCTTCAGGTCTAAGGATTGAATACAGGTTGAATTCTCTTTACTTTTGCAGGCTCTTGTGTGAAAGGCAACCTTGAGGCACAACATGTGGGCTGGCTGATTATATAAAACCTAACTCACAGTGTAACCATATTTACCATGGGAGTGGACGCATTCTCGCCACCCAGGACCCCCATTAGCACATCAGTGATGTTGGAGAGGAGTAAAAATTAAAAAAGAAATCAGCTTTTAAATTATTTGTAAGGAACAAAGTAACAAGACAGCCTGGGCATGTTTTCTACCGCTGTTACTATTTAACACGACTATGTCAAATAGTTAAGCCACAGACATGGAATTAGCATGTGTTATTATCCACTCCAGGTGCATTTGAAGCTCAGTTGTACACTCATGGAGCACTTTATTAGGAACACCTGTGCACCTGATTCATGCAGTTATCCAACCAGCCAATCGTGTAGCAGCAGTGAAGTGCATAAAAGTCTGCACATACAGGTCAGGAGTTTCAGCTGATGTTCATATCCAATATTGGAATAGGGAAAATGTGATCTCAGTTACTTAAACCGTGGAATAATTGTTGGTGACAGACAGACTGGTTTGAGTATTTCTAAAACCTAAAAAACAAAACATTCAGCGAGCAGCAGCATTGTTGATGAGAGAGGTCAGAGGAGAATGGCCAGACTGGTTGGAGCTGACAGAAAAGCTATGGTAACTCACATAACCACTCTTTACAACTGCGGTGAGCAGACAAACATCTCAGAATGAACACATTCAACCTTGAGGTTGATGAGCATATCAGGTTCCAGTCCTGTCAGCCATCAACAGAAATCTGAGGCTGCAGTGGACACAGGCTCAACAACACTGGAAAGTTGGAGACTGGAAAAGCAAAGCCTGGTCTGATTAATTTGGATTTCTGCTGAGGCAGAACATGATAGGATCAGAGTTTGGTGTCAACAGCTTGAACTCATAGACCTGACCTTCCTTGTGTCGACGGTCCAGGCTGCTGCTGAGGGTGTATGGTGTGGGGAAAGTTTTCTTTGTCATGTACCATCATGGTTTGAACACTACAGCCTATCTGAGCACTGTCGCTGCCCATGTGCAGTTTAGCATCTTCTAATGGCTACTTTCAGCATAATAATGCGCCAAGGCATAAGGCTAAAGCCGTTTTACAGTAGTTGCATGAACATGACAGTGAGTCCAGTGTACTTCCGAGGCCTCCCCGGTCACCAGATTTAAATATGACACCCATGACGGCGCCCACAACTGAGAGCCGGACCTCGGTGCTTTTCAGAGGTAGGCGATATAATAAAAGAAATAACAGAAAGAAATGATTACCTGAAAACTTTGGTACTGCAAAGATATTCTACAACGCCAAGATCACCAACTCCGTCTCTTCCGATCATTGCTTGTGTGGTAGCGATTGGAGTGAATGATCTTGTCGTTACTAACACATCTTTACTCCGCACAGGTGGGTCGGGGATTTGGCCAACGGAGCGGACGAGCGGCTGAATCCCCGGGAGCGTCATACAGGTAACAGGAGTTTCCCTTTTAGCGCATCCTCAGACATCATCTCTTCCTGTTTAGTCGCACTACGTCAAACAATGGTCGTCCATTATCATACCGGCTAGTTAGCTTCTCTCCGAGTGAATTGGCTAATTCACTCGAATTAGGGCTAATTGGCCTTCTTTTCTTTTCTTTTCTTTTCTTTTCTTTTCTTTTTTTTTTGTCACTGGCACAGAGGAAAAATGGAAAAACTGCGTCGCACAAAGCGCAGCATTGGGAAGGGAGGAGAGAGAGAGAGAGAGAGAGAGAGAGAAAGAGGTGATGGAGATGAGAGAGGAAGAGCAGGTACACAGAAAAGAAAATCTAGGTATGATGAAATCTTAGTTCGATATGGAGTTTGTTTATATGTCTTCTCATCAGGCAGTTTTATGTTGGAGCATTTCACTTTTTCCAATGTTATTTTTGCTCACTTTAAAAATCTTGGTGGAGGAAGTGTTTTCTGTTTGTCAGAGTTGCCTGGAATAGGATTAGCATTATGTCACTGTGCTGTTAAACACAGACAAAACACTGTCAGCCTAATTACCACAGAGATATATGTTCTTTGGTAATGACAGTGGAAGCTATAGGTTCAATTAAACAATAACTCAAACTTAGCATAGTTATAATATAGTTTGATTGTATTATTCTTATGTTTATGTGCTATAACTCCCACTGATGTGAGTTTTATTGCTGTTACTATCCAATATTTGACCATGAGAACCCCTTTGGGATGTGTTAGAACTGAAGATTTGTGGCGTGAAAGTGCAGCTGGCAAATCGGCAGAAATTGTGATGTAATCGTGTCAACATGGACCAGAATCTCAGAGGAATGAAAATTGAAATTCCAACATCTTGTGGAGTCCATGCCACGTAGAACTGAGGCTGTTCTGAGAGAAAAGGGAGGCTCTGACCAGTATTAGTATGGTTTTCCCAATAAAGCGAAACAAATGGTGTGATACAGATGACAGAAGGTTAAAGTTAAAATAAAGACCCCTGGGAAACTGAGCTGGAGAGGGCTCGTATATCTGGAAGATTCTCACCTCGGTTGCTATAGGCCTAGGCCTATCACTGTCAGGTTTCTTTGCCATGAGGACACACTGGACATTTTGAATGAAGCAAAATTCCTGAAAGGCTCAAATGATTTCATTAATTTCTTCCTTTTAATTTGTCTGTCAAAACAAAAGGAACTTTTACCAACAATGAAAGCAGCCAGGGACAGGGGTGAATGTTGTGTGGTATGACAAACACCTACCCTCAAATAAACCGCAGAATACTAGAAATGATGATACTGGACTCAGAAATAACTTCTGATGCATTATGTGTACCTGTCATCCATGTGCACCCAAGGTTTAGTGCAAAGCATTCATTATGTTGGTATAATGGAGCTTTGCTGTACTTCAATGCTTTAAAATATTTTATACAAGTGTTAGTTGATCATGTTGCAAAAAGTGTTTTCATTTGAGATGGTCACCTGCTGCCTAACATGAAATGCATAACTGTGAATCTTTGATCTGTCCTTGTTTCCTTATCAAAGCAAATGATATAACAGCAACTTTCTTTCTGCAGTTAAAAGTAATAAATGTTTCAGATGAAATGGTCTTTGTTGTTGGAGAGCCCAAGTTGGTGTTGGTGCATCAACTTTTTTACATAACAAATTCCAGTACATTGAGAGATGTGCTCTTGTCATCAGCTCCAAATGTAATGATGTTGATTAACTGTGCATTAAAATTCTTGTTCAGTCCCTGAAGTTAAAAAATGTTATCAGTGGTTGCATTTACAAACCCCTTGATGCAAACATTTTGTCAGTAGTCTTCTATCCTGCGTCCTAGAAAGAGTAATTGGAGAAAGAAAAGAATTCTTTAGGTCTTTTGTAATGATTTCTTTCAAGTGAGACTAGTTCATTCACAGCAGATGTTCTCTTATTATACTCCCCCTATGTTTATCCCTTAATCTAAGAACCAACTACAGGTACCTCATCAACTGCAATTCTTATTGATAAAATTTTACCAGCTCTCCTGATGCTGATGTCTCACACATTGGTATTATTTACCCTGATATATATCTGATCATTTTTTTCATGTTACTAAACTACTAAAACTAAAAAGGCAAAACATAAAAAGAGTTAAGGCCACAACATTCATGAAACATTAACTTTTTCCAGTCTCTGGTGATATTTCTTAGGAAAATGTTTATATGTCTTGAAGGTCCTGATTCAGTTATTTATGGCTTCAGTGAGCTTTGAGTAAAATATCAATAAATAGACACAATAAACCATGGTTAATAAAATATATCTAGAAATTAGCCATCAAAAAGAACCATCTATACGGTATATAAAATATATTTAAAATCCATCTCCATTGAATCTGTCTATATATATGAGATATAGAAACAAGTTTAACCATTTAATTGTTTTAAAAAACAGGCAAAAAAACAACAACTTTATAAACAGGTTTAATGAAGCCTCCAATAATATTAAAACAACATGGAAAAAGTGAGGGTAACCAGGCACTACAACATACACAGATCTATTTGAAATTTCTTGTGCTGTTAATAAGTGTTTTGTGAATATTGGTGCAACTCTCTTGCAGCAGGTCAGTCTGGTTGATGGCTCCCCATCTGAGTATTTGAAATAAAGTTTATCCTTCCCTTCAGAATTTTGATCCCCCAGCAGATAGCGAGATCATTGATAGATTCAAAACGCATTACTCAGCAGGATGTCATGATAAGGTTATGATTGCAATGGTAACCAAAATAATTTAATCAGGAGTTAAACCTCTAACTCGTGTGTTTACAAGAGCCCTTTTCAATTGGAACTGGTCCTACTGATCTCAAAATTGCTTAAGTGGTCCCTCTTTTAAAATCCGGAGATCAGAGATCATTTAGAATTTATTGACCTGTCTCTATCCTTGCATGTTTTTCAGAAATACTTGAAAGTTTGGTGTACAATAGAATGCTTCTGCACATTCAAGAGTCAAGTAATTTGTATGAACACCAGTATGAGTTCAGAAAAAAAAACTTTAAACCTACATGGCTGCTATTCAGCTCGTTGACAAATGTCACACTGCTTTAAACAATAATGAATAAGCTTTAAATATATTTTTGGATTTATAAAACACTTAAAACGTCATCCATCCGTTTTCTGCCACTTACTAGGGGTCGGCTCGCAGTGGCAGCAGGTCAAATGAAGTAGTCCAGCAACGTTTTCCAGCTCCTCCTTTGGGATCCTGAGGCGTTCCGAGACCAGATGAGATGTATAATCTCTCCAGTGAGTTCTGGGTCTACCCCGGGGCCTCCTACCAGTTGGACATGCTCAGAAGACCTCCATTGGAAGGCACCTGGGGGGCATCATAACCAGATGCCCGAACCACCTTAATTGGCTGCTTTTGACACGTAAAAGAGCAGCAGCTCCACTCCAAGCTCTTCCCAGATGTCCGAACTCCTTACTCTATCTCGAAGGCTGAGCCCAGCCACCCTGCAGACGAAACTCATTACAGCCACTTGTATCCATGATGTCACCTTTTTGGGGACTACCCAAAGCTCAGGATCATAGGTGAGGGTCAGAATGGTTCACTATAATGGTTCAGAACAACATCTGCTTCACTACTGATGCTGCACTGATCCACAGCTCTCAGCACTATAGATCATAATATTTTATTCAATAACTTGTCATATTGTGGCTTTAACCAATTGACCTTCTAATGGCTCCTCTGTTATATGACTAATTTGACAAAACTTGTAAATGTTTAAGGCAGGATTTCAGACAAGTGCAAATGACTTGTGGTGTCCCACAGAGGTCCATTTTTGGACCTCTTTTGTTCGTATTATGCATTTAGGACTTGGTTGCTGCAGCTTCAGCTGTGTTCCTGTCACTTCTTGCTGATGATACTGGTTTGACACAAACATTCTTCAAATTTCTAAACGGTTCAAATTAAACAAACTTTATTTAAATGTTAATAAATCTAACTTCATGATATTTCTGAAGATAGTGTATTTCTAGTTTCTTCTTCTCAAGTCTTATTACCAAGATTTCTTGGTATAGTGATGAAAAATTAACATGTAAAAAGCATATTCATCTGGTTTGTAGTATGATAACAAAATCAATTGGTATTTTAAAAAAAAAAGTTAGTTTTTATCATCGCCAATGTAGGTTTACTTAATTTACCATTACCTCACATATTACAATATTCTTTTGGCTGCTACAAAGCCTGACAAAGACTTGTCAGACTTTGTACATTTAGCAGCCAGACTGTACACTCACCCCCACTTTTCCATGAGTTGAATGTTCTCTGTATTTCCAACATAAATCTACTGTATATTTTACATATATTTTTATCAAACAGATGTGTGCCCAATTTTGTATCTCAACCATTTCATAGTTTGTTTGTTTTTTCAGTCAAATTCAGTAATCCACAGATACAATAGCAGATGTGTACATCATTGACTTCTTCCAAGATTTTGAACGCCTCACTGTCAATACTCAGATATTAGACTCAGGGGAGCACAGCTGTGGAATAAACACCAGCATATTGCAACACAATCCATCTCTTTCACAAACCTTAAAGACAGGCTTTGAGTTTATTTGATGAACTTGAATTTCGTGTCTTGTGCTCTCATTTATCCTGGTATTATTTGTGGCAATTGTAGAGGATGCTTATTATTTGCATTTGTCTTCTGTAAATTTCCCAACTGTGTCACTAATAAAGAAAATTATCTTCTATTATCTTTTCTCATGTAATTAAACTAAAACTAAAAAATGAATATAGTAGTATTGCTACTGAATTGACCAGGTTGTCAATGTCGTATGGGTCAAAATGCACACATGCTAATGGGTGGCAACTCTGTGCACTGGAGCGGATTGTCTGCGGTGTGCAGCCTTTACTACTATGCATGTGTTTTATCAACTATCAACATGGAATTACTGGTTAAAGACATACAGAGAAATATTCAATGTTTTATCATTTTTACAAAGCTGTCTCATATATAGACTGCATCAGTGGGTGTGTGCATTTGGATAGAAATGGGAGCTAGTAATTTCCCAGATCAGCAACATTGACCATTAGCTATTAGTGTTTAATTGTAATGTGCTGATGCCTGTAAGGGCTCCATCCCCACCACCTTGTCTGGCCAAAGCTTTCGCCCTTGAAGCAGGATGGGTCTGCAAACTGTGATAGATATTGACAACAGAAAGTTGGAGTGATAATTTTTGTGGTTCAACTTTGTTCTCTCTTTCAGATAAGTTTGGCTAACCTGGGTTTACAGCCTGTCTAATCATTTCATTTCTTGTGTTTTTTTTTTTCCACCCAGACTATTTTTTTAGCAATGTCACCGTGTTCCCAGATCTCAACAGCTAAACTGGTGAGTACATTGTTCTTATCAACGACAGAAATGATGGCCAGAACTATGAAAATAACTCCCAGGTTTTGATAAACAGGACACATTACATATGAAATTTGGCTCTTGGTTAGCTCGCTAATGAGCTAATACTCTGTGCAAATCAGAACCACCACCAATAGCTCAGCTGTGGTTAGACAACTAGGCCACATGTTTGAAAAAAAATAGCTGTTACCCACAGCCTGTAAAGTGTTGCCAACAGGCTGAGGAGCTTCACTGTGGTCAGCTTGTGTTCTGACTTTCAAACACTGCCATCACACCTTTAATAAGATATAACAGAAGAGTGATGAGGTTTGATTGAGTAGTTCCAAGTTAAATTGGGTTAGAGGATAAGGTTATCCTAAATGATTCCTGCACTGATATTGAAAACAAGAAGGAAGAGGGAAGAAGGAGAAAGAAAGAGAGAGATATGCCCAAGGATTAGCTGTGAGGAGCTTCCCTGTGGCGAGAAGGCCTTTTTTTTCCCAGGAACACCAGGAACACTGTAAGGTGATTACTGTGTCGTTTGCCATCGGTCCAGTGGTTAAGCACTATGGACACAAGAGCTTGACTGCCTCCAATCAACACAAAGGGAATTGGAGTTAGACTTTTTACATGGTTTTCACTTACGAAATGCTAAACAAAAAGTGTACTCACTTTGTAAATGTTTAGGTTCAATGTGATACATGGAGAATTTTACATGCAAATGACCATGAGCAGGAAACAGTAAGAGAAGGGGAGCAAGGGGGGCAGGAAGGATGTCAGAGAAAGATTTTGGAGTTCTGCTCCAAGAACAGCTGGGTTCCTACATTTTGTGTGTGTGTGTGTGTGTGTGTGTGTGTTTGTGTTTAAAGATGGGGAAAAAGATGAAGAAATGTGTGATGAAGGGAGGAGAGGTGACTCTTTTCTTTTCTCTGAAGAAAAGGCAGCTGTGGCCTTGCTAGGGGAGTGGACAAGAGGTAGTGGGTGGTGTGGGCAGAGAGCCAGAGAGGACGGCACACATTCACACACCTAAACGCTGAGCAGAATTGTATAGTTGTTTATAGTACACTACTCTATGTTTTGTTTGTCTGCTAATATTCAATATACAAAATGACCGAACTTCTTTTATATTGATGAACTATTGATTACAATACAGGATGACTAGAATATGAACAGTAGCTACAATGCTCCTAGTGCTAACACGTGAAAGCATAGAAAGGCTGCTGTGCATGTGCACCTGCAGTGCTTAAAGTAAGCCAACCTTTGTAGCACAGTACTCAAGTGTGTTTGTAACACTATAAAAGGTTGCAGCATTTTTGTTTATATGGCTAGCAGTACATTTGCTAGCATTAAAGCTGAGTAGGCGGTACAAGGTGAAAGCTGTTGTCATTATTGGACTTTAGATTGCAAGCAAAGGCTATTTCCTGGAGGCAGTATATACCAGTGGAAACTTCATATTACTTCATATAATTCTCATCGAAATCTCAAAAATACCAGTAGAAAAGGTTTAGTTTTGGCCAGTGCTAATCACTGCTACTGCTGCTCCTGCTCATACCTCGTACATATATTGCAACTATTATACTTGTAGTTCTGCTATCATAACTGCCACTATTAGTATTCCAGTTTCTCCTACTACTGGTACTACTGCTATTAGTGTTACTAGTAATTGTTCTACTACTACTGCTACCACTGATCAGACTGATATCACCATATTTAATTGATAACTCAAGAGCAATTCCAGCAAAGAAATATATCATTCCAACACTAATCCAACATGAAACTTTGTTCAGAAATCCAATGTGAAAGGGAGCTGTGGATCAGATTCAGTGTTTGTGACACAGAGGACAGAGGTAGTCCTGAAGAGGTTGTTTTGTCATTCATCATTTTCCTTTCATAATTGATACTGTAAGTGAGAAGATGGATGTGTTCTGCTCCACCTGTTGGATACCTCCTGGATATTACTGTAAATAGTGTTGCTGAGTGAAGCATGATCATTTTGTATACTGTTGTTAAAGCACTACACTGAATCTAAAGCAATATTATACCAATCATTGGACCTACATTTCTTTAACACATTTCTACAATCTTTTTTTCTTTTTCCTCACTTCTCTTTTTTTCCCCCTCACTGCCTGTCTTTTCACATTTATTTCTTCACCCACCATTTCACCATTGAGTCTTTCCCTTACTCATTACAGTGATGTGAGATTAATTTAAGTACACGGACTTCGTACTAAACTAGTCTATCTCTGGGCTTTTTGGCCCTTCCAAGATGTCCATGCAATCTCCTCTGAAAGGAAAGAAGCTATTAAGCAGCCTTCAAGAAAGGATGGAGGGAATCAAACCAAGGGCAATTGAACACAGGTAGACAAACAAATTCACACAGTGACACTGGAAAGAAATTGAGGTTTGTGTGTGTGTGTGTGTGTGTGTGTACTTGTACTTGCTACATAGTAAGGACCAAAAAAAGTATTTTACTAACAGAGTGAGGACATTTTGGGAAAGTGAGGACATTTTGGCCGGTCCTCACTTTTTGAGACACCTTAAAATCACATTTTGAGGGTTAAGACTTGGTTTTAGAGTTATGGTTAGAATTAGGTTTAGGTTAAGGTTAGGGTCAGGGTTAAGGTTAGGCACTCAGTTGTGATGGTTAAGGTTAGGGTAAGGGGCTAGGGAATGCATTATGTCAATGAGTGTCCTCACAAAGATAGAATTACAAGTATATGTGTGTGTGTGTGTGTGTGTGTGTGTGTGTGTGTGTGTGTGTGTGTGTGTGTGTGTGTGTGTGTGTGTGTGTGTGTGTGTTTGTTTGTTTGTTTGTTTCTTAAATGGTATTTCTTTAGAGATGCCCTTTTAGTTGTCTCTACAAGTATTTAATATATAGTCTGAATGCATGGTTACTATGGTTTCAGTGGATATGGCACACATTTGACAGTGTTACACATTTTTCTGCTTCATTAAAGAGCCAGAAAGACTTTATTTGGATTGCATGCTGATTAAACAGTCTGTTGATGAAGTCGCATAAAGTTGTAGTCTGGAGGGGCAAAAACAGAGACCTTTTAAGACAATGACGTAGTCACACCCGGGCGATCCCTGATTGGCTCTTATCAGCCTCGACTACCAGTGGTGGAATGA
Source organism: Trachinotus anak (assembly GCF_046630095.1). Taxonomy (NCBI): domain Eukaryota; kingdom Metazoa; phylum Chordata; class Actinopteri; order Carangiformes; family Carangidae; genus Trachinotus; species Trachinotus anak. The sequence goes on from NW_027273871.1 coordinate 3,938,556, forward strand.
CATGAGTAACAAATTACAGGTGTTACTGAACTTGTTGTCTTTGCTAGCAGCTGTTGTGTAGTGAAATTCTGCAAGTTAACGCAACAACTGCCTTTCCTTTCCTTGTTTCCTCACAACTAATCACCTGAGTACACCTGAGAAGAGAAAATCTGCTTCAGGTGTTCAGGTGTGACTTTTCAGGTGTGACTTTTCAGTATGTATGCAGATTGTTTCTGATCCGGAGCTAAAATTCTCGTCTGTACGGACTTTGGTTGTCATGGGTACAATAATAAACAGACGGACTGTACTGACAGCGGCATACTTACCTTCATCGCCACGTTTAGGAAAAGATGATGATTTGGGTATAAATAATAATAATAATAATAATAATAATAATAATAAGTACTTCCTTAACATTACACGGTCTTTGTTGTCATAGTTACAATAATAACAACGTGGTTAACGTTGTTGAATGGTCATGGATAATAGAAACAATATAAACTGCTACTTTGGCATGGGAATCTAACACCGCTCTCCTATGTCATAATGCTGTTTTTTGTTGAACCAACTCCTGTATAGTTACTATGGCTACTAGACGTCACCTTATTACAAAACATAACAATGGGTCATAATAACCTGCTGCACAGACGACCTATAGACATTATTCACACGGTGGCCATTTTCCTATGACGTCACACTCAGGGTAGGAAGCCACTTTAATGTCTGAGTAAATCCTGTGCAAGAATGGCTGAAAACCTAACTTATTTAGCATCTGGATTGAATCTTACATCCACAATGTTGAAGGCAAGAGCAGCCAACACTGGAAAAGTTAATGTTATGCTAGCAAACCTGAGGTTTGCAATTAACATAAATGTCAGTTAGCGCTGCTAAAGTTTTCAGTTCACTGGTTTGTGCAAACGTTAGACATTAGCTTGTGTCATGTAGTTTCATGATCAACCTGCATCAATAATACAGTAATATGACAGGGGAGCAAGTGCATCAGTGCTAACTAAACCTATCTTTGTTTTTGTTGTGAAATGAATGAGCGCCATTCTACTGGTTCATGATCGGGTTCAAAGTCAGGAAGCAAGTGACACATCACAGACAGTTTTGTTTTGATTTCAGTCAAAGTTGAGGATAGCAGTGCCATCACTGTCAGGGCAAAGACTGACCCTAGTATGTTTAAAAACGAGCCGTCACACAGGGTGCAGGTAACGAGTTAAGTCATTTATGAGGTCAAGTGAAAAGACAGAAAGGTAGCCGTAGTTTTTGTTAACTTAATGTGTCTCAGATCTGCGTTGATATTTCAGAATTATTTAAGTGTGGTTGAATGCTAACATTAGCTGTTGTCTTGTAGCTTATAGATGATTGAATATGTTGTTTTACCTTGAAATATTGATCAATCAGGAAGTGATGAAATGGCAACGATTTGTCAGATTCCCTACGTTTATATGAGTTACAACCTGGTACACAGCAGTACAACATTGTCCTTTCAGTGACAGAATTTGTGCGTCCCACTGAGCGTGACATCAGAGGAAAATGGCCTCCTTATGAATATGGTCTATGGGCTCATTTTTCACAGGACAGTCTCTGTCAGAAACAATGAAGAGCTGATTAGCTGCACATCTTTTATAACTTGTTATTTTCATCCCTGAGCCTGTGGAGGAAATCAGGTCAAAAGGGACAAGTCCAAGTAAAGTTATTATTGTGAATTCAAGACATGTGACTTCACAACACATGTGAAGTCCACAGACAATTGCCTCTCTTTATGATAGTTTTCATTTTTGCTGACTGCCTTTTCTGTCTGAAATTCAAATTGTGTACCAACACAGCAGTGATTCATGGGCAATGATGGATACACATATTGCATATCTATAACTTTATGAGAATATGCTCGCTTTTGGCCAGCCATCTCTCTCTCTCTCTCTTGTTTCCTGTCATCTCCATTATCACTATGTTACAAAAGCATAAAAACACACTCCATTATCATAGAACAACAGGTGTCGCCAAATCAACTAGGAATGAGATCTTGTTTATGTCACGAAAAAAAAACACACAATTAAGATAATATTCCAAAAAATGTATTTAGATTTAGATTTACTCACTGCCCACTGATTCAACACATTTGGTTTTGCGCCTTTAACCATTTTCTTTGTAGACTACATTTACAAAGGCCCACATACTTCCCACAGGCTCCAACAAATGCAAAGGCTGTGGAACGGGATTCCCTGAGGGAAGATGTTCGATGTACAGTGAAATCCCTCTGATTTATTTGGTCAATGTCTGCCTCATCCACTCTCACTGTACAACGCGTAAGGGCTACCTGAGGCATGGGAGAGAATTGATCTCCTGTCAGACTGTGGCTGGGGCTCTCTACTCTCAGATCACCACTTTTCTGTTGTGATTTCTTCAACCAAGGAGATCAGCTCACATTGGTGAGGAGTGTAAATGGGTTCAAATATATTAATTATTAATGAGAAAAATACCCCACCAAAGTCCATGTGGGGTTTCGTGTTTGTCTGTGCAGGTCTAAGCCTCTTTTCCCAAGTATCCCCTGTCTGAACCAGAATAGATTCAGACATGCCTTGTTATGGAATTAAGAATGCAATAAAAATTTACATGTGAGCGATTATATTAAAACTACCACTATACAATAGATGAGATAAGTTCTGATCTCTTTTTTCTTTTACAATTAGCCTTGTAAGTTTTAATTTAGCAAATAAAAAGAATATAGTGAAACAAGAGGAGTAGGCTGTGTATTCACAGATACAAAAGGCCAGAGAAATAACATGAAACTTCTAAAGAGTTTTTTTTTCCTGCCTTCCTTGTCTCTTCTATTGCTTTTGTTCTTTTGTTTTCTCGTTCTTATTTTGTCGTTGTTTTTCTGAACAATCTTCACTCAGGGGTGAAAATACAACCTTAAATCAGGAGTGAAGCATCAAGTTAATGTTGTCTACCCTTTAAAAATAGCAGTCCCAGTTTGGCAGCTTGTGACACATGTATAGATACATACCTGGCAACTTGACTGCTTGCAATGCCAGATCTTATTTTTTTAATAACAAGGCTAGAAACCACTCTAGCATCACAATGGTACACACATAACTAATTGCTATAAATCACCTAAAGTCTTATTGCAAGCATAAGGTTACTTGTTCCAACATTGTTACACTTTTCACCTTTCACCTTTTTTAATGCTTCCATACATACTAGTTCTATCACTGGCAATAAACATTAGCACTGGATGTCATGTGTTGCTGCAATGTCCAGCATGAACATCATGTTGCTTTAACAGTGTTTAACACATATAGTCATGTCTTCTTGACATAATTTGTTTATTTGAGGGACAAATTAGTTCCATCACCAGCTGACGAGCAAGACAAACTTTTCCTTGGCTGAAAACGCACTACATCAACCAGCAACATACCAGAATGCATGAGGATTAAAATGTTGAAAGGATGTATGAATTAGGGTTTTACTATTATTGTGCTTTAAAGGCAAACAGAAGTTGCAATACTTTGCTACTAAAGCTGGTGATAACTGACATTTTGAGCATAAAAAGTCTATTTATTCAGTCTTTCTCCCTGAACTTTATGTTCATTGAAAATATTCTGAAAACACTTCAATCTATTATCTAGGATACACTAAATCTAAAGTGCCTCTTAAGGCTGTGTGACCCAGCCCAGCTATTATTCAGTCGCAGAAAAACTCTCTAATCCACGAACGAGTGTGAAAAAGAACTGTGTGTAATCTTTTCTAAATGAATATAGCATTTGTCAATAACACATTTAGAGCTACTTTTTCTGTAGCTCTATCAGATATGATATTTTGCCAGAACACATGGAACCAGTAAATAATAGATATAAGGTTATATATTATATTTTTTATTGGATTTTTAGGAGAAGGTGCACTGGCTTTCAATTGGACAATGAATTTCAGATGATAATTTGCTGTCTTTTCACTATAACTATCCTTTGAAAAGAGCCAAAAAACAAACCCCTGTCTGTTGTAATGATCTATCACTGCATTGTTAAGAGATGATTGCGGAGTCTTAGGTCAAGGTACCCTTCACCTGAAACTGACCACAAAAACCCAGTTCGTCAGGATGCCATTCTTTTTCCAGAGGAGTATTGATCCAGAGGATTCTCTTAAGCGCTGTAGTTTGTCCTCTGAGGGTGGAGCTGAAGGCTTGGAATGGAGAAGTAAACAGGCACTTGGTAAATAAAACACCTAGGTCAACACAGCCATTTCACCCATTAACCTGAAGCAGGTTAGGCCATTCTGTGAGGTTACGTTGTGTGAGTAAACCTGTAACTTGGTAAACACAAAGATCTTGGTCATTCAGCGGTCAAAAGGGTTTGAAATAAGCTTGCTTTGGTTGGATTAAGCACTAATTATTATTTTTTTGTTTTGTTTTGTTTAGAATTTAATCAGACTACCTACATTTGTTAATGTTTTTTCTGTCTTCAAACTTTCTGTAGATTTTGTATAAAGTTTATTTATTAATTCTTCTTTTATTAATGCTAAAATGATCTTGTTAAACAGCTTTACAATCAACTGCTTGAACTGTCATGTGCACCTCATTTGTTACGTATTTTAGAGGCTTTGAGTTAAACTTAGATCCTAACTATGTGATTTTTGGTTTTACCCATGAGCACATGGTGAGCAAAAAGTACTTCCCAACCAAATCCAGAAAAGGTCAGAGGTGAGGGTCAGGGGTCAAAGAGGTGTGGCCTCAGTGCCGGAGACGCCCCCAGGTTTACACAAGTGTAAAAAGAGTCCATTCAGTCTGGCTGCATGGGCAGAGTTTCACAAAGGTCCACTGTGTGGGGCCTATACTCCCCCAACACACACTCACACACATGCACACACACCTCCTCCATGCACCATGCCGACACAGGACACAGACAATGGGGGGTTTCTGGTTTGCCTGTTCAACTAAGTTTTTGTCGGCAATTACACCAGAATGGACCTACAAATTCCTTCTTTTTTCCATCTTTCATCATAACCTGTGTTTATGTAGCACTTTCCAAATTTTACATTGTACTGTGCAAAAGAATAAATACCTATGAAAGAATAGTAAGACAAAAACACTGTGGTAAAAGTTCAAACGATGCGTGAAATAAATGACTTAACATCACTAGAATTGGCCAAGACAAAGATCATTAAAAAAACAAAAAAATGAAAGACTCAGTGATTTCCTAAAACACTGTAGTTTTTAGCAAATGTTACTCAAACAGATGTAAATCATGCATTTGTTGGGGACTATTTTCAGTGGCGGATGAATCTATAAGAGCATTCATAGCAGCAGGACAGTGAATGCGGGATTGACTTGAAATGTATTACAGTACCTGTGCTTGTCAGTTTGATAATTCTGATCTGACTGCTCTAATTATTTTCAGTATTAAAGTAAAACTTAGATGGTATCACAGATCCTGAGCACACTTTGAATGAGAAAATACCTAATTAGCATGAAAAAGTTAGTGGGAGGCATGCTGTGAGCAAAAGTTCACCAGAGATAAATGTACCAGTAATACTCACTCATTTGTCCTTACTCCTAAACTGTGTATATTTAGTTTTTGTACATTTTTTGTAATACCATGAAATATGGAATTCTACTGGTGTTTCTTTATAACTCATCATCCTGTTCCTGCACAGAAAAAAAAAATAGAATAGAAAGGAAACACATGCAGTCCACTGTAGATAACCAAACAGGAGCCCTTCACTGACAGTTAATGGCCCCATTTCTAACCTCAGCTACAAACCAAAACCAAAACTTCCAGGCAGCCCATCTTTTTCTAACTCTTGGTATTATTATAAAGTGCAGTGATGATCTGGTTTTTATAATTTAGCCCTCATCTTCCTTTCCCTCAGTAAAACGGTGGATTATTGCCAGATTAAGGGAGTGCCTTTTTCTTTATCCCTGGATAAGCCTGCACAGCACGCAGCTCAAAGGTAATGAAGCACTCTGTGATCCGTGCCCAGATGAATCTAAAAATTCCCAGAGCACCACTGTATTTTAAAGGAAATGAGATTTCCCTGAAAGCCCCCTTCAAACCTATGCTTTCCATTTTGAAACAGCTATAAACTGTGTGACTGCTTAGAACCTGATGCAAGAACCTAGACCTGTTGCTGTTTTAAAATTAGAGTAGATAGGAAGATAGATATTTGAATTGCTGTAATCTTGTGCTTTCATGATCTTTGAAAGTAAAAACTTCAATGGCAAACAAATAACTAAACAGTCCGGACTAACATAAAGACATTTCTTCACCAGAATGAATGATGTTGTCGTTTGATTGAATTGAGCTTTTACTATTTTTTCAATCTGACACCAAAATCCTCATTTCGTCGAAGATACCAAAATACAACTCATTTTGGTGATTATACTATAATTCATGATTTCATCGGGGGAAAGTGGGTCAATGCAGCAGTGGCAAAAAGAAAATAGATAAGAACACAACAAATACATTATTCATGATTGTACTGTAAAAGCAAATGGCCATTCCCAATATATTTACACATTTAAATTTATGCAAAATCTTAGTAAAAACAGATATACAGATTAGAAAATATACATTTTCCCTAATGTCTTTTGGAGGCAATGCTGAGAATCATCTTAATTGTTTCATTAAGGAGATATCAAAATTTAAATAGCACACTTACCTAACATGTGTCTCAGCTTATTACAGCACCAGTACTGCCCTCTTATAGTGGCTCAAATATTACTTTTGTGCTTCCACGTTGGTGGCAGGCGTTAAGCCTAAACTACTTAAGCTTCAAACGTCTCTTAAGAAAACACATAATGTCACAGGCATACGCAGCACAGGACCATACACTGATTAAGATGATTGAAATGCAATAATTGAACTGTATGTGAAATCCTGCAATACAGCTGCAGTGAGAAGGGCCAGGAGCAGAAGCAGTAACTTAAGGTCTGAGTATGCTTCAAATGAACTAGTTCATTCATTATGTTGTCCAACCACGTCTAAAGGTAAAAGTGTTTGAATCTGTACAGAAGGGCCATGCTCACAGGTGGGTCAGAAAGCCTGCTGTCGTAGCTTCTCTCTGGCAGCATCCCACTGATTCCCCAACCGCTCCACTGGAATTCCTATGTGTGTCTTTGATGTCTGAAAAAAAAATCCAATTGTGTCTTCTCAAAGGCATTAATGATGTTGTACTTGGTTGTACGCACGACAAGTAACAGAGTAAAATATGAAAAGAGAAAGTTTGAGAGCAAGGTTTAAACCCTGCCTTGTGTTCACACTTTTGACCTACCGGCCAAAAACTGAAAGGGTGTTTTAGACAGTGTTAGACAATCTGACAGGCACTTCTTCAATAAAACAAATCCAGAAATGAAAATAAATAATGACTTGAATCAGTAAGACTATTGCAAAGAAAAAGCCAAAGGCTAGATCTGAGAGACCTTGCAGGAAGCTTTGTTGTAGCCGTGAAGATTTTTGAGTAGACCTGAACCGCTGTTTAATGTCATGCCAAAGCATTTATCTGTCATTTGTTGTTTACACTGTCAGTCAAAAGGCCTTTTTTGGGTCAAAGTTGGCAGCTCTTGAACACACTGAAGAACACTGTGGAGTAGACTTCATGCCTTGGCTACAACAAACCTATTATTTGTTAATATTATTATTTAATATTTTCCCCTCAGCACACCAGAAACCCGAGTGTGCTGTCAACCATTGCTGATTGACTGAACACGTTGAGTGATCTGTTGCAGACACTGAACGACCCCGGTCTCCCTCAGATAGTCCGCTCTGACCTGACTTGTCCGTTGCTTCCATTTTATCAGCCTCAGTCAGTGGAGTGTTGATGTGAGCCTGAGGCACAAGGATGACTAAACTCATCATCCTGGATGATGAGGCACTTCCAGCTTTTTGGTCTCGCTGTAGTTGTGTTGTAAATGGTTCTTCTTGCACCACCTGGCAAAGCTCCTTATTTAAGGAACTCAGAAATCCTCAGCTGGGTGTATTTTTTATCTACTTTCTCCACACTGTCTGAATATATTTGACCTCTGGACTTTCTGTCTAAGACAATACGTATGCCTGAACCATTTACTAAAGCAATTTATGAATGTATTTCATCTTATCTGTAAACTGTAATATTCACTTGAGCGTGATAGCAGTAAAAAACTCAAAAGGAAAAATGTCCGCCATGATATAAAAAATCTGGGGATCAACAAAGTAATTTGGATGCATCATCTATGAACCATGATTATCTGTACAGAATGATGTCAATTAATCAACTAGTTGTGGAGATATTTTAATAGAGAATTGAAAATGTTTACCAGAAAAAGTAAAGGGGGTTAACAGAGCCAAGGGCCACAGGATCTGAGGAACAGAAATGTCTAGACAGATTATATCAATATAAAAACATAATGCCTGTCTTCTCCTCTTCATTCTAAATGCTGGACAGTTTGTATTTATTACTTTGGGAAAGTAAAAACTTACAGGGAGCACTTAAAGGCAACTTAACAACAGAATTAAAATATAGTGAAATTAAACCATTGGGTAAAGAATTGCCTCCAGCCAATGATCACCATTAAGGCAAAACATCAATCAAGTTCTACAGCTCTAAAGTATGCTTTTACTATAAGAGACTCCAAGAGCTTGGCCATATAGGGCCAAACAAGGTGTATGATCCACTGCATTTCTGGTTATTGGTCAACAGAAAAAGCAAGTGGAAAAATAGAGCAATGCTGACAATTAAGGGCTGTTAATGCACTGCACAACCATCCAGCTGAAAGTCATTAACTATACTGATCATTAAGGATGTATTTTCTATAAAACAGGAACCACTTACTCCGAGTGCATTGTCTTCAGTTTCATGTTTTTTTCTTCAGATTATTGCCAGTATTTTCAAACAGGATTGCTTCAGTAAGAGACTCAAGAAAATGATGTCTGATTCTGGCAAATTCTTGAAATGAGCAGTGTATATCTCTTCCTTCATTATTTGGCCCCTTTCAAGAAGATATAATTTAGTAAAAGGCTAAAGTTTTTGCCCTGTGGTTTTGCTTGTAAAACATTGCAACCCGCTTGGCCAAAATGTGTGTTACCACACACAATCTTTACATCTTTACATGCAAAGTTATTGCATCTTAACAGGATGAAATCTGGCATCTTAATTAACATTAAATGTGTATGTATAGAATGAGTGTTGATGCGTGGTCATACTAATGTTCACTGATGCTGTGTGCTGCTGGCTGGCACTGCTGGGGTGCTCCACCCTCACCTATGTTGTTGTGATATGTGGTCACATGGCCTGTTGCATGGCTCTGGCATCTGTCCAGGTTTCTGGCGGAGATACCTGTCTGTCACACAACCATTGCTTAACTGTGATTTCTTGCTGTGGATGCGCTGGTTCAGCACTGCCAGGGTGATGATTCTAAACACTGGTATAGTTTAACATTATGCACTGCCATTGAATAATATAATAATTGATGATAAGATCGGTTTTTCCCCTGTCGTTCATGATTTTGCAGTTCTACTGTCAGAGAGACGGTAGTTTGAATCGAGAAAATAATTCAAATAACAGAGAGCAGAAGGCCCTGAAACAGTGCTAGCATAGAAATACAAGCATATAAATAGCATAGCAAAAAAATTCAATGACAGAACAAAAAGTGTTTGCTTCCAGTTCATAAAACATGAAGACAATTATTTGTTTTAACCTGTTGATCCACACATTTTTCGGCTTGTGATAAAAGGGCCTGATACTGCACCTGTCAGGTTTTGGTATGGTTGATTTTTTTTTTTTTTTCACCTGATTTTCACCTACTTTTGAATATTCAAAATGTATAATAAATAATCCAGTGAGCACCTTCAGTGTGACTTCTGCCATGGAGGATGGATCATGTGCTGTACAGCTAACCTTTGCATTCATACAGTATCTGCGCTGTGCTCTGCTGCCACATACACTTAGTGAAATGGTTAAAGGGGGGGGGGGGGGTTCCAGGAGTACTACCCACATTTGACTTTTCCTATAGGCCCGCCAAACTATCAAGTCTGCCCCTGGCTGGAGTTTGAGAACATCTGCAGGCTGTATGTGCATTCAAACAGCTGGAGGGAGGGCAGTGTCGCTCACCTTTCACTGCCATACTGTAACACAGCCGTTTGACATGAGACAGCCCCCTAGGTGTCTCACTTTCTCAGTGTTTGTATGGGCTGGAGCGCAGCGCCGGCTGCCCGTCTGCCTGCTGCTCGTCTGGCTGACTGGCTGCGTTGACGTCAGCGCCGTGATGATTTGCTAAGGCGAGAGAAGAAAGGAGTTAGTGCGTGTTGAGAGAGCGGGTACTGCGAACTGCCTTACTATGCTGTAGCCCCAGTCCCCCTACACTATACGGAATCAAAACGTGCAACTTAGGTGAGTACAAACCCGGGCTAAACGGAGCTGCAATTTCCCGGCGACAAGTGCCAGACCCGCTACTCTGCATGCGTCTATGTTTTCTCTGTGTACTTTCATTCACCATATGGATGTTTTGATGCATGTATTGCGCTGGGGAACGTTTTGCTTGTCCCCGTTCAACCTCACGCTGAAGTTAACAGTAAACGCGACTTTGGCACGCAAGTTGGATCCGCGCACCGGAGTGCCCGATGGAAACAAGTGTTTACCTGATTGCGCTGCAAGGTGTTGAAGTTTGCATTTACGCACGGTAGCCTATTGTAGAGATGTTAAGGTTGACGCAACCCCCCCTCTCGGTCTGGTTTAGTATGCTGGAGATCGCAGCCAGAGGACGTGAGGTCTGGCTGTTTCACCGGGAGCCAGACAACATATGACGCCTCGCTCCATGTGACTTTACTGGAGAAATCGCGTTTTGCTCGTTTTCATGGAAATTATGCAATTTTTAGACAGCGGCACTCCTGTCAGTCCTGGTATCTCCAGACACACCAGTGTGGCTCATTTAGCCGTGATGACATCATGATGAGGACCGGAGACATTGGTCTCTTCACTCGAAACAAGCCCAAATCCAGTCACTGTACTGTCACACTACATTTGATTGACAGGCATCTGGATGTTTGATTGTTTTCCAATAATCGGCTTGCAGTCCCGAGCGCGGCATACTGTGAGGTGGGGAACTGGCAAATTGATTTGTTATCGAGACTGTCTGATCTCTGTCTTCCCCCTTTCACTTTTTCTCTTTATCCTCTAGGCAGCTTTCCGTAGATCGCCACCTTTCTCCTTGATTATAACAAACCGGGGTTTGAGCATTTCACCCTGCCTCAAACAAAGTCCACCTGCGCGTGGATCAGAGGAGAGCTGCCTTGAATCGCCGAGAGATCCTGGCAGCTGTCCGTCTCCTGTGTACTTTTTAGCAGGCTCAATGTCCCTGATTGTCCCCCTTAGAGACGCTGAAGCATTTTGCTCTGTGCACATTTGTGTCTGTCAGTGTGGCCCATGGTCTGGAATATTGAACGGTGTTTATTCTTGTTGTGGCTGGGTCGCCAAGGCGCGCTACGGCAGACAACTCGTGATCGGATTGATTATGCTGCCTTTCGGTGAAGTCGGCCTAATGTGGTTATTGTCAGCGGTCTACATTGTCCTCCAGGGAGAAAATCTCTCCTGGCTTAATGTACTCAATGTAGTGCGCGATGTTTTGCATAATGCATAACGCTGTGTATAATTTGTCTGGCGCGGCTGGCCGATATTCACACTGTCTAGACGCACACAGACCTTCCTCTTATTAATAGAGAGCTAACATGGGTGATAAAGTCTCCAAACAGCAACTTTGCATTGTGTCCCAGTGAAGCCACAGCTCGGCCCACAGAGCGCAACAAGCATTGATCATTGACGGGCCATAAATCGCAGCTATTGGCATACCTGTAATAAAGATAATGTCGGGTTTTAGGCATGACCTCTGTTGACTGAGAGGCAGAGCTCAGTTAAACGAGAACCTGTGGTTTCATCATTACCTATCCTATATCGATCTTGTCAATGTGCCGAAAAGACAAACTGCCCAGTGACCCAAAAGCCGGCAGGATTATTTATTTTCCATGATCCTCACCACAAACAATAGCTGCCAGCAACGTTTACCTTCTGCATATTTTGCTTTAGGCTTGTGTGATTGAAGGTTTTTCCAGTGATCTTGCATATCTGAGAGTTATTGATATTATGGGTTTTTTGTTGTTGTTGTTGTTGTTTTTTTGAATGTAGTGGCCTAGTTTGAAGGCTGATAATATTTCCTCTTTTTTCAGTGTCTGTGCGTGTATTGTTCTCAGGCTGAGAGGAAGGAAAAGAAGTGCTCAGAAACTTCTCTCTCTCTCAATTATTTGTTTGTTAAAAAGAAAATGAAGCTCTCTGAAAAAAGGACATTGACAATTCCAAAAAAATGTAAAAATGTTCTTGAAAATGAGAAAAATCTAAAGAGAAAATAATAAAGATTAACAGAACAAAATGAGCTGTAAACCTGATATATTGAGCACATTGAGTAGACAAAAATTGGCCGTCAATAAGCTCATGCAGAATGTGGGTCAATGGAGGCGCTTGGCTGGTAGTCATTCGTTCGTTCATTCATTCATTCATTCAACTATAATATAATGTAGTGCCAAGAGTGTTTATTTAATTAGAGTAATGACGAGAGAATAATTTTCAGTGTAGGTCATGATACAAGGTGGAGATATTTCCCTGTTAAGTAGAATTGTCATGTTAACAGGAGTCTCAGATGATCGTTCACGTAAAGTGCACATAGTGGTGAAAGTGTTCATTTAATCTAAGCCTTTCTTCATTATTTTAGTGTAGGTCAAAGTATGGTGTAGATTTGAGGTCGAGCAACATGTTGCCCTGTTAACTTGAATAATTGAGTTAACAATAGTCACAGAGACAATCCCTCATTTAGGATTTTCAACGTTAGTGACCGAGAGCAGGGCAGGGTGTTTGGTGCGGCACCGTTGTGTGCTTGTGCCTCATCCTGCTTTCCTTTCCTCCCATTTCTGGCCGCTGCTCTCTGCTCCCGTCTGTGATGGGAATACTGAGTAAGATGCTATTTAATTTCAGAAAGGCTGCTGACGGTCTTTGTGAGCCAAGCAGCAGAATAAAACCACAATTCACACTTGTTTAACCGGTGTGCATCCCCATCAGATAACCAAATGAAGACGTCTTTTTAACATAACATATGTTGGACTGATTGGTATGCAGGGTGAGCCTGTTGGACGGCTCACAAATTGTCTCCCCTCAGAAATCTACAGTCCGTACCATCCACTGATTTTAAGAACAATGCCACTGCACAGTGTGTTTACCATCCCTGCAGGATATTTCACAATTTGAAACTCCACTGATTTCACACTTAACCATTTGCAAAATAAATAGTGGTGTACTCTTAATACATTTAGTTGACAAATTAATTGCATTTTTATACTCAGGATGTAATTAATGAATGTGCTTTGCATACTTTTTGTGAAAGTGACGCTTGGGAAATAGTATATATTTTTTGCTTCTGTTAAGAATGAATGAATGTTAAAAGAACATTCATTTATTCAATCTTTTTTTTTTTTTTTTTTTTTTTTTTTTAAAGAGGATAAGATTTCTAGGATTTGAAAGTGTAAAGACCAATAGAGCTGGTCTGCAAAACATGTTTGCTGTTGCATCAGAATTTACCAGAACTGATTTTCCTTTTTCATTCTGTTTCACCATCTAGGTTTCATCTTGTTTACAAAGATAGCTAAAAACACTGCTGAGCGGGGAAGGCGAGCCTCATGAGTCGGCCTCGTGGATTGCATCGACATAATGGATTTAACTAAAATGGGTATGATCCAGCTCCAGAACCCCAACCACCCCACTGCCCTGCTGCAGAAGGCCAACCAGATGCGTCTGGCTGGGACTCTGTGTGACGTGGTCATCATGGTAGACAGCCAGGAGTTCCACGCTCACCGGACTGTGCTAGCCTGCACCAGCAAAATGTTTGAGATCCTCTTCCACCGCAGCAGCCAGCATTACACCCTGGACTTTCTTTCACCAAAGACTTTTCAGCAGATTTTGGAGTATGCTTACACTGCCACGCTACAGGCCAAGGTGGAGGACTTAGATGACCTTCTGTATGCAGCAGAGATCCTGGAAATTGAGTACTTGGAAGAGCAATGCCTCAAGATCCTGGAGACGATCCAGTCCTCAGATGAGAATGACGTGGAGGTTAATGTTAACGACGGGAGCACAGAGGAGGATGACGAGCGCAAAGCCCACAATGGAGCCAAGAACTCTAAACAGCATTCCGCAGAGAGTCCCTATCTGTCAGGTACCCAGCATGTCTCCGCCATGTCTGGCATGGTGGACCAGAGTCCCTCGGTCTCCACCTCTTTCGGTGTCTCCACCCTGAGTCCCACCAAAGCTGCTGTGGACAGCCTGATGAGCATCGGGCAGTCTCTGCTCCAGCAGGGCTTTGGTGGTGAACAAATTGTCCATGGCAACTCCCACCACCTGATGACTGAGATCAAGACTGAAATGATGCAAGTGGACATGGGTGGCAACGGCCATGACAGCCCTCAGAACATGGAGTCCAGTGCCTCCAGCAACGGAGAGCGAAGTGGGGAGGAGAGGAACCGAGATGGTCCCGGAACACCAACCAGGAGCAGCGTAATCACCAGTGCCCGTGAGCTGCATTACGTCCGCGACGAGGGCATGGGTGACCATCAAGCTGAAGTCAGCCAGATGGGGCTGGAAGCAATGGCTGGAATGACAGAGAAACACCTGGCCTCGCTGTACGCCCTACCTGTCAATCACAAATCAGATGCCATCATGTCAATGCCGGCATCCATGACCTCCACTCTCCCCATGTCCCCAGCCCTGGCTATGTCTATGGACTTCAGTGCCTACGGGGGACTCCTGCCTCAGAGCTTCATCCAGAGAGAATTCTTCAGCAAGCTCGGGGAGCTGGCAGCAGGCATGAAACCAGACGGCAGGAACCAGCATGAACGTTGCAATGTTTGCGGTGCAGAACTGCCAGACAACGAAGCTGTGGAGCAGCACAGGTAAGCCAAGTTTTCTTATGAGTAGCTGCTTGCTTATTGTTTTGGCTTTAAAATTTATGGTCCTTGTCAGCCTTCCAGTACAACAGTTTTTTAAAATTAATTTAAAATTAGATTTTTTTTTTTTTTTTTATTCCAATGAATCATATTTTGGTTGATGCAAGATTTCTTTGGCAGTTTCCTTCATGTGCAACTGTAAGTGAAAGTCTTAAGACATATGGCCTCAGAATTTCCACAGACCTTACTAATTATACATATTACTTACATAAGTGCTAATTGCTGTGAGTAACAGGGACTCAATTATAATCCTTTCCCAGTTCTGAGTTGACTGTTTTTGGCTTTGAGAATAGAAAAAAACATACAGTTGTTTTGTCATTTGCCTTCTTAAGCTTACACCACTCACTTTGAATGTCTGTGATCATGACAACTAACAAAACAACAAAATAACCCATCCACACATCTGTTATGTGTGAGTAAGTGACATCCTTTGATGGACGCAAACCTTAGTTCTGTGTGGCTGGCAGCTCAGGCCCAGACATCCTCCCCTTCAATAAATGCCAAGCCTGCCCAGGTGACTGCAGAAGCAGTGCTGTCGTAACATCGTCTAAGACAATTAGTTACACCTTACAAGATGTGGACGGCAGCTATCATGCACTTACCAAAGTGGTCCCCCCTCATCCTGGGCCCAGTCCCCCTCCCCTTTCTCATAACTGCACAAGGGGGGTCCTTATTAGCTTGATAGCTGGAGTAAACGGTCAGCCCAGGAAATGAGTGCTGAACCTGGGCTCTGAGACAAGGAGGTAGTTCTAGGACAGGGGAGTGGCATTAAACCAGCACAGTGCTATTTCAATCAGTGCATAAAAATAAATCTTACAGGCCTGGAAACATACCTGTGGAAGTTTTGAAAACTCCCCACACATTTCCTGTCTTAGTCCAGTATATGTTTTGTCATCGTATATGTCTCTGCATCTGTCACAATTTTATCAGCCTTGAGGAATGTTCTTGCATCGCTTCTTTTGTGGGTTTTGCACAGTCAGTGTGTTTCTGACTAAAGGCCTTTTCTTACCTTGAGGGCCACCTTCTCACCTTGTAATGTTTGCTTAAATCAATAGGAATGCACAGTGGTTAAAGTTCACTTGAGGATTTGAACCCCATCACCGGTCCCCTCATGCGTCAGCCAGTATCTTGGTATGCACGGCTAAGAGCTGGACTGATTTAGTCCAAACTGCTCAGTTTCTAAATCTGTCTCGATGTTGTCTTTAGAAAATACTGAATATGAAAGAATAGCTACTACCCCAAAAGAGAGGTGTCCTTCTTTGCAGTCCTACGCTACAGTATTGTGCAGTTTTTTTACTCCATTATATATTGGTGGTCACTTAAGTCAGTCAGTTACTTTGTAGTTTTTTTTTTTTTGTTTGTGATGACTTCTTAAAGTTCACAGATTTGTGTGGCCTTCATGATGTGTGCTCATTATTGATTGAATAAAAGGGGGATTTCTGCATGGGCTGACACTATGAATCTTTAAAAAAAAACAGCAACTGTAGAAGTGAGTTTTTGGAGTTCTTCCTAAGCAGGCTTTAACAACAGCTTTAAAATGCACTATAGCCTCTGTGAAAGATGCGGCAATGTAGCCTCACTGTGTTAAAGGACAGGCTACACTTGTCTCTGTCTTGAGAAAAGTCTGGCGTGTGAAATGGTTGCCTGTGTTTCAAGAGGAATTTCATCAATTCGCTCAAGCTGGGAAATCTTGTATCAAAGGAGATTTCCAAACTGTTTCATGCATTGATCTTCCTGCTTCGCCCCATAGCATACTAATGGGTTAATTTAAACTGGTTGATACACCGACACGACACTGTTTAATATTGTACGCGCTGTCCTGACAGCCTCCTGAAGTGTAGAAATCAAACATTGCATCATCTGCTGTCTGCTTTGCCATCCGCACATGAAAGGTCTGCTGTGCTACCCTGAGATGCTTGATAATTCAGACGCTGCTCGTGTCCTCGCAAATTCCAATGTGGGTCATTTGATAGCATATCAAGCCTGTGCTTTTTTTTTTTTTCTTTGCAAAGGTGCTGAGTCTTTTGATGTGAATACAAGATGTTTTATTTCAGACGAGCGGAGTCGTGTTCCCTCGGACTAATTACACATCATTTCCCCGCAGCCACTGTGTCAGGGTCACTGCTGCCTCTGCAACAAACACATAAAAAAGTTGGCAGGGTTCAAATAGTGCAGGCAGGTCAAGTCAAACACGAGTGTAATTGTTTCCAGATGTGGTGCAGGTCATTGGTGTGAGGTGTCTGTGTGCATGCGTCTATGTTAAAATGAATGCACCAGAAAGTACCCACTTCCTGTATAAATTTAGTCTTTGCTCCCTTTCATTCCTCTGTGCCCTGGATCATATCATAAAAAACAACCACCCAGACTGAATACAATGTATATTGGCTCCACAAGTGGTCTGTGAGGAGTCATCCTTGGGAGGGGAAGAAACATGTGCTGATAAGTTAGCACAATTGATGCTACCTTGAAGTAGCACTTAGTTTCTTAATTTAATGAATTAAGTCTTTTCTTTTCTTTTTTTTTTTTTTAAATCAGAGAGCTTCTCATTCAAATCAAAATTTTGCAAATTCTTGACAATTTAGCATAGTTCTTGTACAGCTGCCTATATTTAAACAACATTTAATATTTCACAACTTTGGCTTATTTAAAGTAAGTTAAAGAAGAGTTTCATTATCTGTAGTGAAACTCAATATACAGCCATATCTTGAAGTAACCTTTCAAAGAAATGTATGAAACTAAAAGAAGAGCCTTTAGAGGTGCCTGTTTCTGTTTACTGAATCTTAGCAATCTGTATCTGACCAAAACAACTTTTCTCCTCTGTCTCTCCTCGAGCAGTCCACCCCCCCCCCCCCTCCCACTGACAAACCCTAGATTTATTTCTTAAAGGAAGCCCAGGGTGAGCGCTGTTGCAGCTTCAGGGAGACGGGATTACAGCAATATTTTAGTAACCCTTGCACTGAAAAAATAATCAACGCAGGAAGGGCCTGAGTGATTATTGGGAAAATAAATGCATGATGCAGGGGGCTAATTCTGCAGAGGCAGGGGGAAGGAAAAAAAAAAAAACCCTCCACTGCTTGGTATTCCAAACACAGCATCCAATTCACGGGAACTAGCCTTGGGTTTATCTCTTTCACTTAATCGTCCATTCTCATGCAAATGACTGACCCTCGCTGTAATGTACATCACATAAGTGAAAAAAGAGCCTATTTTAAAGGAGAGCTTTTCCAACATATAGGCGTTAAACATTACTGAAAACCATCAATGCTTTAACTCTGTGTTTTCATAGAAAAGAGCAGGTTTTTTTTCAGGGGGCAGAAAGGGGGTGCATGAATGAGACAAGTCAATGAATCCCTGCCTCCCCTCTCTGTTTTTGATCATTTTATTTTTATTATTGATGAAAGTATTGGACAAGAGGGGAGAGGTGGGGAAAATAATCACCCCAGCATTAACCCCCGCACGCGTGCACACTCCTGTTTTCATTACTGTTCACACACATTCCCCTCATCATCAGCAGCAGCAGCAGCAGCCAGCAGCCAGCGCTCACTCTTCCATTTCCTCTCCTTTTGTGGCAAAGGGGGACGGAGGGCGCTCTAATACCCCGGGCCCCAGGTGTTTAAACAGCGGGCCCAAGGCTCTTATCTGTGCATATCAGAGAGGGACAGATAACCCCTGGCACTCCTCCTCAGTAAACCAAGAGCAGATTGAGCCCAGATAGCGGTCCATAGCGTTTGTTGCAGGTGATAACGATGTATGCACACGTGCACACACACGCACAGATGCACATATATACCCTGCACATGGAGGAGAGGCCAGTGGAAGGCATACAAGTTGTTTCCCTCCACATTGACACTTGTCTGCTTTGGCCACTATCAACCATTGACCCCTGCTTTCTTACTATACATTCACACAAGGAGTAGCTGGGTAGTTGGGGTCAAGTGACCATCATGATGGCCGCTAGTTGTGCAGGAAAAGGTTGGTAGATGCTGGCTGAAGAGAATCTCTACCTGCATAAGATTTCATTAAAAAAAGTCCCAAGAGCCTAATTGGTTATTTGCTCTGATGTGTTATTCTGAGAATTATCTCTCCACTAGGACGTTAGTTTTCTTGATTGACAGGTGTCTCAACCTTTCACAACCAGCTGTGGTGATTTCCACTTCCTCATCCCTCCTCAGTTTCCCCCAGGCTCCACCCTCTTTGCCTGAATTGCGTTTCTGTGGCTCCATTTAAATACAAAGATTTTCACAAGTGGTAGTCAAATCAACACTTCAGAGGCCTGCTGGGATTTTTTTTTTTTTTTATGACAGCTGCAGTCAGGTTTTTGAGCAGTCAGATCATTGATTTTTGTTCTGATAGGTGCTGCTATAAACATAAATCACAGTGATGTGAAGGTTGAGTTTTTGTGGAGCTAGTTAGCAATTTAAAAATAAAAGAGAAAGACTCAGTGGTGAAAAACTTTACTTAGATTTTCAGTGAATCTACACAACATTTTTTTTTCTTTTTGGAGCTGAATGGCTTTTGATGGCACTACTGACCACAGTAGCTACTGCTATCGTCGTCATCATCATCATCATCATCATCATCATCATCATCATCATCAGAAACAACAAGGCCATGTGATGGCAGTTTTTACAATCAGCCAGCAGCAACTTTTACGTCTCTATTCTTTCTGTGTTTATCCTTCATGTCGTCACATGTAGCATGGAACTGTATCATTCAGCGGCTAACTGAAAGACTCAGAGGCAACAACAACGGTTCAGGCTTTTTTTTTTTCTTTCCGCATCCAGGGAGCCACGAGGGGTTGCTAAAGGGTCTGCGTGACCTTAATTCTGTCAGACATCTGTATGATTTCACATGTGCCAGAAAATCAAAAATGTTCTTGTTGAGAGATGGTGTGCGTGTGTGGAACGCGTCCATGTTCACAAACACCCAGTGCAGTGTGTGCAATATCAGAGCTCTCTGGTCGTTTCCTCTGCTCTGCTTCAGGAAGTGTTTCAGTAAAGAGGAAAAGAGAAAGTTGGCTGGCAGTTTGTAAAAATGGACAAGTGTGTGTGTGTGTGTGTGTGTGTGTGTGTGTGTGTGTGTGTGTGAGATTGAAGTAGGTTGTCAGATATTTGCTTCTCTGTCTCATTCCTGCTCTCAGGATACAGTATATCACCTCTGGCCTGAAATAAAATAACTCAAGCTAAAGCAGCGGCAACAGCAGCAAGCTTATGATCCTAACCTGTAAAACTGTGCAAGCATTTTCCTGCTTCCTGAAAGCAGCCCGGCAACAAAGCATCTATTACATGGCAGTGGATTACCCTCTATTTGAAATCACTCAGTAAGCTAAGTCTCCCCGGCTTGCACTCAGAGGTACAGTACATGTTGGTGTAATAATCCAATAGCACAAAAAGCCTCACTCAACAAAAACACCTCTCCAAGAAATACCCTAACCACAGACGGCAGCAGAGGGGCTTATTCAAGTCAGGCTGCCACATCGCCTCTCTTTTTATCCTCACACAGGTGCCTTTTTTGCCCTTATTGGAGGTGCAGTGTTTGTTTATGCCCCCGAGGAACAGGCGCTTTGACCGGGCCCACGGTGATAGACGCAGCCGAGGCAGCTGCTGGCTGAAGCCCAATTATAGACAGGCTTTAAAAGGCTCTGGTTGAACCGTAAAGATTTACACCGCCATCGCTCTGATCTCAGATCTGGGCTCTGTCCTTACTGTCAGGATAGGGAGATGTATCGATTAAAGACTTAGCACAGGGGGCTACATCATGTGGAATGCACTACACACACACCCACACACACACACACACACACACACACACACACACACACACACACACACACACACACATCTTAGTACAGATCAAGCATTTTATTGTCATGTGGTCCTGCACTGACGTCAGGTGGCGAGTCACCTTCTTACATCTGGGGAAACTGCTTTTGAAAAAGAAACTGAGATAGGTTTTTTTCACAAGAGGAGGGCGTAAAAGAGAGTGGCAACACCAAGAGAAAGTTGAAGGGGGGGGTGGCTGGTTTCACATCTACACAGTGGCTATGGCAATGGAAGGAGGTGATCTAATCAGTAGGCTGATTAGATCACCTCCTTCCCTGAGATAAGAGTGGAGGGAGGTGCTTGTGCAATAAAAGTTAGCAGCTTGACTTGGTGCGACCAGCTGCCTCTGTGTGGCTAACAGCGCTCAGCAGACGTGGCCTTTGCTGATGCGGTCTGGCAGGGGCTGCTATGAAACGAACACACTGAGGCCCCTATCTTTTGTCCCTGTGGGGGCCTTGTGGTCTGGAGGGAGGGATAAGGATAACATACTGTACTGGAAGTTGGCCTTGTGTGTGTTCATGTGAGTTTTTTGTATTTTGTTTTGTGTTGCTTTAAGGGGGGCTGGGTGAGGGGCTCAATGGGAGTACTAATTACAGCCAGTTATCAGGTGACATGCAAATGTGTTATCGGCCTTAACTTCCTGATGTCTATCTTTTCCCCCAGAAGCTGCTGTGAGTGTTGGCAGGGGAAGAGGTTGTGCCACTGTTTCTCTGGAAATGCACAGTGTGAGAATCTCAGCAGGGAGGCTGCTTTAAAAGCATTTTCTTTATGTTTTTCAAACCTTTTCCAGAATTAGCAGCCCCTCTTCACTTGGCAAACTTTCTTACTGTATTAAGGTGCGTGCATCATTGTCAGCTTTCCCATTAAAAAAGAAAAAGTCAATAGAATTAGAATGATCTGGCCTTAAAGCTGAGTGGGTTTTAGTTCTAGTTCATAGAGCCCTGCCTCTGTTCTCCTAGACCTGAACGCTCTGGGTTCTAATCCCATCGATATCCTATTAGCATCCCCTCTCTGGGTCCCCGCCACATGAAAGAAGATGTGTCGGTTCCCCCTCTCTGATTCTATCGCTCTGGCAGACCGTAGGGAGGACAGCCACAATGAGCAAATGTGCTGGAGCCAAAGGGCCAACCCAAGTGTGCTCACAAATGTCCTGTGTGTGTGTGTGTGTGTGTGTGTGTGTGTGTGTGTGTGTGTGTGTGTGTGTGTGTGTGTGTGTGTGTGTGTGTGTGAGTGAGTGAGTGAGTGAGTGTATGTGTGAAAAAGCTGCCACAGCCACCTCAGAGGCCCCCTAGCCTCCCTGGGAAGTATCAAACCAGAGCCCTCCGTGGGCTTCCAGCGAGAGAGCTTCTAATTAGCCTCTTTGTTGCCACTTGAATGGTTTGCCAGAGATTGGCAAGGGGCCCCAATGGAGTGATACCAGCACGCTAAGAAGCTGGTCATAAAAATTACCCCCCATTCTCTCCACTGTCACCTGTCACAAAGGAGCTCTCAGGTAGGAAACTGAGGCCAGAGCAGCACCATGTGAGTTTTTAATCCACCTCTTCAGGGGCAGAGGAACCGTGTTTGCTCAACAGGTGGATGCTTGGTTAGCGCTCGCCGTCTGCTCATAAAAGGCTCCTCTCGGCAGCATATAAATGAAAAGTGAGATCAAAATGTCCAGAACAGTAACAGTGAACACACACTTAAAAAACAAAACTCATTATACTTCTGTTGAATTGTTAAAAAGAAGGTGAGCCAGATTTGTTTACGAGCAGTTCGGACAATAGAGGAAAGCAAAAGTAGAATGTGGTCACTTTCTAGCACAAGTAAGAACAAGTGACGTTTTAAGCCACATCTTTCCATAAATTAATGGCTTTTTCAATGAAAACACATGCTGCATCTCTGGTTGTAGGCAACTGAACAAAATATCAGTCTGAAAAACTCAGTAAGGGCTGTTGATTACAAGCTTGTAGATTATATATATATATTTCATGAGGGTTTGCCAAAGATGCGTACAAATGTATATGACATATACGAGTTAATGGCTATGACCCATTGATTAAGTACTTTTCTTGATATATGTCATAGTATGTAATTTATTTAAAAACATCAAAATGTACCAAATCATTTATGTTATGTTGATGTTCATTGTCAAATAAGTGTGAGTGAACAATTTCAGAAGCAGAGCATGACCTCATATTTTACATGACTAGCATGTTAGTTTACTGGCTGCCTTATTAGTAAGCAATTATTTGATTATCTATTGAATTATTTAATTCATATTTAATTGACTGTCACAAAATGCCACATTAGGAATTGAGAAGTCAGTCACTTCACTGTATGAGGACTCAACTGTTCACTGTAGCTGGAGTGAGAAGTCGGCAAACTATGTGCTATATTTACTATATAACACAAAATTCTAGTGTTACATATTAATCATTTAAAGACATTACTCCCACATGGGTTAATAAACAAACTTAGTTTAGACCTTTTGGCCCTGTGGGATACAAAGGACTCAAACTTTTATAATCAAAGATGAGCATCATTGTGTTACCACAAAACAGCCTCTGTGCCCATCACCCTGTTCAAAATGCTCTCAGATCTACAGTTGTGGCGTCTGACGTGCTGCCCTGTTAGCGTCCTGGCAATGAATGTCAAGGCGACTTGGTGCTGAAGCGCCGACCGACACGTTTTAAGCTCCGCTGTAATCCAGGAGGGATCAGTTGGGTAAATCGTGGCATAAAGCTTAAAACTATAATTGATTTATGTATTTGCTGACCGAAGACGCCCAGAGAGATTACCAGAGGGAGAGAGCTGATGATGGATAGGCCGGCCCCCTCGCAGAGGCTGCATGAGAGGTGGGGGTTGAATTCAATTGAAGGGAGATTTGTCTGCTTGAAGAGCAAGAATGTCTGAAAACAGGGAGTGAGTCGGAGAATAAAAGCATTAACAGTATGCATTTACAAAATCAAGCCAGTTTATTTATTTATTTATTTGCGTTTTTCACCTGCTTTGCATTATTAATGAAATTTCATTGACACAAAGGATCATACTGAAACAGTAGCTGATATTTTTATTGTCTAAAATTTTATCCTGACATATAAAATTACACGTTTGGAGATGTTGTGGTATAGTGTTAATTATGTTAAAGGATTTTCCATAGCTAACAAACATAGTGTTGATCAGTTCTATAATAAATGACAAATCAAACATCATGGTATATTCATCCACTCTACTCTCACGACCAGGGCCATCCACAAAAAACACAAATATTATTATAGTGTACCGTACAAAAATGAACAGGGCTATTTTCTGAAACTACTACATATATTTCTGATTTTTAAACAATTCATTGTTAATATTAAGACATATTTAAGTCCAAGTTTTGGCTGTGAAAGTGATTTTATTTTAGTTTTAGTTCTCCAAAAACTTGCATTCAAATCTTAAGTATATCTATAGAAAACATTAAATAACATGACATCATCTTTTTGTGGTGGTATCTGCAATTTATTAAGTGAGGTCCCCCTGAAATTTCTGACTAGATATCAACCTATTGAATTCCAAAAAAAAAAAGAAAAGAGAAAAAAAAAAGCCAGATTTCACATTTTATTTGTCTGTATACTGTAACTATTCAATTACTCTTTCTGTTAAGTTTATTGTCTTACATTACAGTCTGGTGCCAAAGGTGTAAGACAAGTGGAGAACATAGATTATTAATGTATTTTATTATTTTATTTTATTTTATTTCTGCCTAAAACACAACTTTAATCAAATAATAGTAGATTCTGATGACAAAAAACAGAGTCAGCCCTGCACTTACAACGTTTTGTATTTTGATGAAAAGATAAAATGTCTGTGTTTCCTGTTAGATCAGACTCATTTATCACCTTGGCCAATGACTAGAATATGTCAGATTGCTGCATTATCAGTCTGCCCTTAATTGACATCATAATTCTCAGATTGCCACTGATGAAGTATTTGAAAGTGAACGCCATTTAACCGGTCAGATGGTTTTCCTGCCATAATCAGCCCATGAATCTCTCTCCTGACACATTATGAATCCCCTCTTTCTTGTTTACTGCCTGACTGTCAGGCATCTCCAAGGTCTCTCTTGACCGCTCCCAGATTGTTTTGTGTTTGTCTGTTTGTCCCTGGGCCCTGAAAGGCGAGAGTGGGATAGTAAAAGAAGAAGAAGAAGAAAAAAAAAAAGCCATTCCATTTCCCGGACTGATCACTGAAGCGGGTGGCTCTGACATGTCATGACTCAAACAGCATCATTTCTGCCACTCCTGTCTCGCCACTGACCTTACAAATGATGCTGTAGGTTCCCGCCATATGCCATTAAGCATGGTGTAAAACAGGATGGAGTTTTATCCCCCCCTCTTACTTGCAACAGCACCCAGACACCGTCTGCAGCTCTCACTCCCCGCTCTCACCTTTCGGAAAAGAAAAGCAGATTACAGCAGCAGTTTTCTCTCTGATGCTTTTGTCCATATACTGTCTTCTTTTTTTCTCCCCTTCCTTCCCTGCTTGTGTTTTATTGCCTCCTGTGAGTGTTGGGCTGAGGCGAGGAGCTGGAGCTTCCCTAACAGGTGTTTGGGTGCTTATCGCCCACGTCTGTGCCCTTATCTCTGGCCCTCAGCTTCCTGCATCCTCTCTCTTGCATGCCTCAGAGTGGGGATATATTTCACTTAGCCTCTGACCTGAAACCTTCCTCTCTATCTCTATGGGTCCCTCTCCCTCCTTCTCTCTCTCCCTCTCTCTCGCACACCCAGATGGACGGGGCTGTGTGACAGCATGTGAAGACATTTCATCATCATCATCATCATCATCATCATCATCATCATCATCATCATCATCATCATCATCATCATCATCATCATCACCAAACTTGACTTTTTTTTCCTTCTCATTTTCATATTACTCATGGCCAGCAAGAGATCATAAAATTGAAGATTCTGCAATAATTAAACCAGGACTACAACTAGCAATTATTTTAGTTAATTTAATTTAATTTGTTTTAATTTAATTGTTGATTATTTTCCTGATGAATGTATTAATGATTTGGACTATAAAATGTTAGAAAATGAAGGTTCAGGTGATGGTTGAATTGCTTAAATTGTTATTGTAGGTTTTTACCTGAAAAAAATTGCCTTAAACGATTATTGTCAATTATTTTTTTTGTCGATTGACTAATCAGCCCTAAATTACACACATTAATTGCATAGCCCCACCAAAATCAAGCGTTACCTTCCAACTGTCTCAGATTATTGTAAAAGAGAAGAAAAGAGAGGAATCAGAGTGGAAATGTCTTAGAAGCTTCAGCACAGTGAGCTTTGATGGTTTTTGGAGCCACGGGTTTGATCCAGCATTTTGTGAGTGTTTGGTCTCAGGCTTTAGCCCCACCTCCACATTCCCTCTATCCTTCCCTGCTCCCAAGTCTCACACAGGGACAAAGGCTAAAGTGTCTGTGGGATGGGGTTGTGATGCTGGTTTGGAGGGGGTTGACCCCCTCCGAGGACCTGACAGGGGCCCTTCTTTTTTTTTTTTTTTTTTTTCTAATCCCCATTCTGAGTGGTCACAGAGGGGAAAGAGCCCACAGTCTAACACCCATGAGAGAGTCTATTGTGAGCGGTGGGCTCTGTTACAGTAGGGTGGATGCAGGGGTCTCAGGCCCAGATAAACGCCTGGGTCAGCCAGGTCCCCGTTATTTACAGTAGGTCCTTTCATTGGCCGAGTGAAACAGGAGCCTGTGGTGGAGGTGGGGGCTTCAGGGGACGACCACTGTTTGTGCTCAGCCAGGCCTCCACTATAGGTCAAAGAGCACGGGGGTGGGGCTGCAGGGGTTACAGACCTGACTTTTGTCTGTGTGTTGGTGTGTGTGTGTGGGGGGGGGGGGGGATTACTGCTTATAGGGGAAAAAGAAAAGGTTGGCTTCAGAGAGAAAAGGCGGCAGTGATGACTTCCACACCGTTCTGTGATGTGACATAATTTAAGGATTCTTTTTTTTTTCCTGACCAATATTGCAATTAAAATTCTTTTATATACATTTCCTATAGATTAAAAACCAAGAAATGAAGAATAATCACAAACTTCACTTACTGCGACACAAAATAATCAAATGATTCAGTTGCTTGTTGTTGAGACCCTCCTTTTTATCAACTGAAACTTATCTACATTAGCATTTATTAGCTACAGCTGCTCAAACCCCAACGCCTTTTTGGCATTGAGTGAAATGCGTCCCTAACGCAAAGCTGGCATCAAACATCTTTTCCTAAATAAAACTGAATCTGTGGTTGGCTAAATTTTGATTCGAACGTCAGAGTTCTTGTATGGTTGTATAGACAGTTAACATTTGAGACGTTTGGCATCTTGTGTTAAATTGTCCCCATTCAGTATTGGGAAAAGTACTGATTGTGTTTGTATCTGTATGGTCCTGTGGCAGGCTTCATTTGCTCAGGACAATTGTCTTAAAAATCAGTAAAACTCATGTACAAAATAGTTTTATTTAAAATTGCATTTGCAAAACTGGACTCTGTCAAATATTGATTTAGATTTAAAAATGATTAATCACACAGATGTGTTGGGCTGTTGCTTGATAAACATCGTGCTCTGGCCCATAGAAATCAAATTGTGTTAAATTTCACTTCACTCTTCATTTCACTGATTTATGGTGGACAAAGGGAACATTTTTTTGGCTTTATTGAACCTTTTCAAAACTAATCAGATAATGTAAACCCAGAGTTACTCACTTCACAAGAGCAATTTGCATTTTTGCACTTTCTTCACTTTATTTATGGAAGAAAAGACTCTGCAAGCTGTCCACTTTCACTCTGTTATGCAAGACTTTCTTTTAATAGAGGAGTATTGCTCCTGCTTCAAAGTCCGGCGATTTATTTTACATCAGCTGTTCAGGGAAAACATGTTTCTGTGAGGATCAGATGTTGTTGTTGTTGTTGTTGTTGTTGTTTTTGCCAGGGTGTTGCTCAGAAAAGTGAAAATTCAACACCATCACAAATGACTGCTTGTATCAATTGTCCTGAAGTGGCTGAGTGACCTACATCATAAACATAAAGAAACTTACACAGCAAAAGAAAAAAGCTTTACTGCAACTTGCTGTAACCCTATGCTTCAGATTCACCTAGTTAGGTCATCCTCCTTCTCACGTGCCATTCAATACTCTGGAATAATCCTTATTTTCTGAGAGATCCAAAACCAAAATGGTCTTAACAAAAAAAAAAAAAAACAACTTTCACCTCAACAGTGAAACATTTGCTGTCAAGTACATTTATTAAGCTTAATCCCCCGCGATCCATTACCAACCTAATTCCTGTTTGTTGCCTTTCATTAAGAAATGGGAAGTTGCCAAAGGCAGGCACAGCACGAGAAAGGGAACCGGTACCATCTGTCCGAAAGACTCCAGCATAATCTCGCCATAATCTTAGTGTCAACCTGCCATATTAGGAGGCGAAGCCAAAGAGAGAAAAGCCGAGTAGAGACGTACAATAAGGACAGCAGTCTCTCAGGCATTCGTTTGCTGGAACAGATTTTATTATTTCTATTTAGACAAAGACAGGAGAGGTTAAAGGTCACCAGGCGAGAACTTTACAGATGAAGCGGGGTGCGGTGGGGGTGTGTAGGAGTTTGGTGTGACCCCCCACCTCTCACCCCTATTGTCCTGAGAGAACACAAAGGCTTCTGTCAAACTCTAGTGGTCAGCACTTCGGCCAAACCGCGCCGAGCCGCAGAAGCAGCACAGGGGTTTTGAATCTGGCCAAAGCGGCTGCCTCTGACCAATCAGGAGCCATCGAGAGAGACAACGGTTTGTCTTCTCTAATGGCTTTTTTCTAAAATGTCAAAAAAAGTAGGAAACAATTGAGTTGTTCTTTGTCTGACCTTTGTTATGTTCCTCCACAGGGTGTTAGTCTGTGGAGGAACATAACTAAGCACATATACACAGGTACAATTTTAATGAACTTGTACCTTACTTGACTGCATTTGGTCAATATCGCCAATCATTTGTTACTTTACAGATTCGTATTTTTCATTCAGACTTATGATCAGCTGATGAAATATGACTTATTGCTGTTGACAAAACTACCCGGCAATATGTAAAATATTTCAATTTAACCTGCTGCAACATGAAGATATAAAGATTAAACATAAATTTATCCATAATAATAATCTAATTAAATAATAATTCAACACAGACAGGTACCAATGTTGCTCAAATAATGAGTACTTTTACTTTTACTTTTACAAGGGGTTGTAAGGTGGAAAAGGTGGGGGTTTGTGCTTTCTAAAAAAAAAAAAAAAAAAAAAAGACATTTGAGAGTTATTTAATATTCATCCCTTCCTCCAGAATTTCCTCAAAGTGCATTTGGTTGAAAATAAATCTCCCTATTTACTACTATAATAATAAAAAAAAAGAAACTTAATAAGAAAGAGGTTGTAGAGTTGAAGTTTATAATTTCAGATCTTTAGCTTAGCAAAAAAACAAAAAAAATTATTGTCAAGTCTTTTCACCTACACGTCTATTGCTGTTTAACCTTGCGTCTGGTCATTGTCCATTTGTTGTGGAATAAAGAATCGTTTATTCTAATCAATCTTATAAAAGGATGTTGGTCAACATCCTAATAAGGACCCAAAAAGCCACATTTCAAATGCAGGCAGAGCTCTGCAGCAGCTATTCGTCAACAGCTACTGTCCTCATTCATCCATCTGTAACAGCAACTGTCACTGGCTCAGATTTAAAAAATGCCACCGTCCCGCTTACATTTCTCACCTCGATAGAGGGAGAAAAACACATGCGAAAAGAAAAGTAGAAATGTCTTGGATCAGAGAGCACAGCTGAAATCCTAAAAGGGCTCACTGGCATTACATTTTCTCTGCCCATTTCTTGCTTTCTGTCCTCTAAATACCCTTGACATATTATGGAGGAGATCAGAGGCCCAGGAGAGAGATGTAGGCTCTATGTGGGTGTCAAGGAACAATGTGGGCAATAGCAAGGCCTTACAAAGGGAATACGCAGCACAGCATTTGACTTGTCTCCGTCTTCAACCAGCGTTCTCGTCAGTGTTGTTGATTCTTTGCATCGCTAATAAAACGGGGACAGAGAGGTTCATGAGAGGTAGATGACCAAATTGGTTTGTTATTGTCATTTAGCATTGTTAAACAATCCGTTCTTCAATCAACAGAATATTTGATGATCAATTAACCATTTTAAGTCATTTATCAAGGAAGAATTCCAAATGTGTGATCTGCATTTTGGGGAGTAATATGATTAATATTTTCGATAGGTAATTGACTGACTGCTGGACTCCTTGTTCAGTATATATCACATTCTCCCCATAATGGATACATTTTTGGTTTATTTTCTTAAAATTTTATTTTGTTCAAATTTGAATTCATGGAGCTCTCCAAAATTTCACCAATAAAATTTGTAGGTTTGCTATTGGCTCTTTAAGATTGATCTTAAATTTTGAATTTTTTTTTAATTAAATAACTCTTTTGCTAAAATAGTTATTTAGCAATGACATGTCCAATGAAATGTCCAAAGAAAACGAAATGTCTGGTCATGTTTTCCAGGCTGATTTTATGTAACTGTGGTCAGGGAGGAGCCTCATTAACTGGTCCACTAATGAGGCCTTCATTAAATACCTCAGTAAAGGCAAGTATTGTGCTGCCAATACCAACCTAACTTCAGTTTGTTGACAGACCTAAGACCAGCTTGACGGGCTTCTCTTTTGAGATGGTGACATTGTCTTTGTAGAACAGTAGAAACGGCAACGGTCTCTGTGTTTATTGGGATGGCCAGCAGTATGGCGGCCAGGCCTGTACAAGCCCTCAGAGGTCAGTGGACATGGTATAGCTTTCACATGGCCCTGAGGTCCTGACCCCCACCTTTCCTGGCCATATTCACCCCCCTCATCCCAGCAAGGACCGAAGCCCTTTGAGCTGAGCCCTCAACCCCCCGCAGAGCGCGCCCCTTCAGCACATTAATAGTGGCACTGGAACTAATTGCCCAACCTTAGATGTGCTTGAGACTCAGATTGCCTCAGCTGCCAGCGCGCCACAAACCCCCCAACACTCCACCCCAAACAGAAGAAAACCTTCAAAAGAAGAATCGCAAAATTGCTGGTTTCTCTGCCCAGTCTTTTGGTAAAACACAGCTCTTCTCCTCAAAGAGCTTCATTTATTTCTTTGTGTTACTGTAATATCTATTCAAGCTTGTTTTGAAAACATCACCCTCCCTTCTCGTGCTGTGCTCTCCGATTTTTGTCTTGCCATTCAAGCGATGGCTTGGTTTCGCTTTTATTCCTGCGAGAGGACTGACAAGTAACCACTATGCACCTCGCGCCTTGGCGAGACCTTCCCACACATGCCATCCACCGCCATTTTGTTGCGAACCTCTTCAGGCACGATAAAGCACCAAATCACCCTTTTGTATTCGGCACACGTATCGGTAATCCTTGCCATCATTCTAAAATATTTTCTTTCAGGCGTGCGCTTTGAACTGTGAATTGCAGTACGGGTGTAAAGTGGTGTCTAGCACCAGACTGTTGCTGTTCACACTGTCACGTCTGCCGTCTCCTCTGCTGCATTCAGCGTCACCGGAGTTCAAAGAGACACTGAAAGAGAGGAAGGCAGCCTGAGAGGCGTTTTATGATTTTATTGAGCAAGAGGAAGCATTGTTGGGAAGGTGTGGACCGTTATCTGTGCTCTGTCTCTCATAATGTCACTTCAGACTGTGGAGCTCTGCTTGTTTGTGGATGCATGTGTCTGGATAATGTTTTCACACTGCATGAAGTTACAGTGCTCCGTTACTGGTATGGAAATGTCTTTGTTTCTCCATTGTAATGTCCACTTGTGTAATTTCAGTGGAGAAGTAGATGGGGAGTAATGATGCCTTGTTTTCAGGTAGATGCTCAGATCAAAGCTTCTTCTTAACTATGTCAGGTCATATTAACCACACACAGGTCAAACCCTGTATATTTGTGTTAATATGCCAAAGACGGTTCATGCACGGTTGCCAGATGCCAGAAGCATTTTTTCAACACAGATGCAGACGGATGAGCATCCTGACGTCCTTTTCTTTCTTTATCTTCATTTTCAGAAAATGGATTTCCCATTTAATTTCTGCAGCATTGGCTCTGATGGCACTGAAAAAATGTTTCTACAGATTTACTGAAACAGTGATGGAATACGCAAAAACATCATGACCCGTTTAGTAATGCTTACTCCAATGATATGAGAAGTAAGAGCATTGCATTGGAATTCAACTGAGAGCACTGATGTTTTCCCTTTATGTTTGCATTGTTTTTACAAAATGTAGATGAATTCTCCAGTGCTGTATTTTTCAGTCTCACTGGATCACAGTGCATCTATAGAAATGGAAGAAAGAAAAATGTCCTGTAAGGTTAATTTTTACAGCCGTTCCCACTCAAAATGTAAATGTTCATGACTTTTATTTAAATCCGAAGGGTTCATGTTGTGTACATTTGTGGGGAAAATAACTCAGCAGTGCTATCTGATTTAGCAGAGAAGCCTGCACCAACACATTCAAGTGCACGGCCTTCATCGGGGAGTTTATATTGTATGACAAAATAATCTTGGCTAAAGATCCACTTTATAGATTCAGACTCGATGTTCTAACAGCCCTGCTGGTCCCTGCTGGTTTAACAGTGTTTGTCTTGGTCTTAAGTTGGGACACGTTTCTCATCATCTACTCCTTGTACTTGTTGCCCTGGAGTTTCCCCTAACTAATAATAATACTGTGCACTTTACTCCCGTTAGAATGCAAGCTTCTGAAATTACAAATCCCCTCTTCCCAGATTGACGTTATCATTAGTAATAAAATAGGTTATTTGAGCAGCTTGTTGACTGACAGCATAATCTTGTAACTGTGCCACATCTCGACTGACATCTTCACCTTTGGCTGTGACAGAGCAAGACAACAAATGATGGACTTATTTGTAAAATACTTAGGAGTGGAGGCTCTGTGTGAAATTACTCCCAAATGCTTCCTTTCATTTTATATTCCAATCTAAAGCATCCACTTTCCCTGGCGCTGAGCTGAGGGCAGACCACAGGAGTTGCTGTCTTCTTTTTAATGTCATGTAAATTCTACAAAAATTCACATTGCACAGGCAGTCTTCATAAAACCCGTCAGCAGCCATGGAAAAGAGTGGTAATGTTTTTATTGGGGGAGGGGGCTTTGTCCAAAAATACCTTGTTTACTGTCTTTTAATTAATTCAGTGAGCTCTTAAAGATGCTAGTTAAAATCCACGGGAACGGAGGAGAACACGTTTACAGTATGTTGTACATACGGCTTCACTTTGTACTTGGACTAGTTCTGTTTGTGTTTACACACGTCTATTCATCCTGACCCTGCTTGTTAGTGTGGTCATGTTTTTTTTATCTGCTGTCTTGTCATCATAGGTTTCATACACAGATCATCAAAGAATAGTTGTGGCCCACTTTAGTTTTATCATCTGAAGCAGAATAATATTTATTGTGTTGCTGTTTTAGCCTGCGAGTTACATCAGGGTCCGGAATACTTTTAGGTGCAACATATTTATATAGGGGATTATTACTCATTAGTATATACAGGTTCTTTTTAAAGGTTATCTGCATGGTTAAAGGGGTTTTAAATGATAGGTGGAGTCTTTTAAGGTATGCATTAAGGATGTTTTCATGTTAAGTGGTCAATTTTAAAGAAATTTAACCCCTTAAAAATCCCCTAAACCATGTTGACAGAATATTAAAAATACTTACTACCTTAACAAATTAAAACCCCCATTCAAAATATCATACCTACATCATTATTAATGAGTAAATGAAAAACATTTTAAGGTGAAAGTTTTACAGAAAAATGCTTGTCAAAACTCAGTGGGGTGGAGCTGTTTGGGAGACTTTGGAGCTTAGCATTTCATGGACAGTGCACACAATGCACAAAGGAGCAATGTCTCCAGATTATTGCATTGCAAAGAGAAGGACATTTGTAGCTCATAGACATCATGTCAGATTAGGTGTGATCTAGGGCTGCGGCCACAATGTGAAATAGAACTTGCCACTGAAACTATGACTGATTGAATTCTTTGAGGCTTAGCAGCACTCTAAAGAGATCGTAGCGGCTCCTTTTAGAAGTATTTAAGTTGTGTCCCTGCATTTAAAAGGGGGTGATACTTCACACTCAATGTTTTGACTGAGCCAAGGTAATTGGTTCCATATCATCAGCTGCGTACAGAGACATAAAACTGCATCCATAGGTCATTTTGACTGAATAAAATGTTAAAAGTAGTTACATTCCGTAAATGTCACACCTATTGAATGGTAGACAATCTACCAGTCCAGGCACTTCAGACATTTTCTGTGCTGTAGTCACAAAGAAACATCCATCCTTTAGATTTATTCATCCATGCCTAGTGATTGAGAGCCCAAACTACAGAGCAGACGCACATGATGAGGGCAGGGAGCAGAAGAGGAGTTCAGCCATGTTGTGATATCCCCAGCCAGCCATATCTTTCTCCCTGAGACTCTCAAAACCTCCTTGCTTTTCTAGGACAGCATCTGTGCCCCGAGACTCATCATCTCTACTCTACCTGCTCTCTATGTATTTTGGCATCTCATACTTCAGCTGCCATGTTTGCATGCTGCCAAATAATCCATCACAGGACACATTTCTTCTTGCTCCTTTAAATAAACTCAGTTGCAGCAGCAGCAGCAGCAGCAGCAGCAGCAGCAGCAGCAGCAGCAGCAGCAGCAGCAGTAGTGTGTCTGCTGGCTGGTCAGATAATCCTCCATGGAAATGTAGCTGTTGACAGATGTGTGCATGGCTATCAAGAATTATAGCCGCAATAAGAAAGACTAAACTTTATCCTCTTGTAGCAACAATACAGTGATCGAGCTCAGCACTGATATTATATGGTACATGTCCTGGACATGATGTGCCAGCTGTAATCCCACGACCATGCACTTCAAATCTCCATGCACTGCTGGTGTGAACTTTTTGTTTTTTTGTTTTTGCTGCCGTGTGATAACCTTAAGTGCTGTTTGAATTGTTGTTCATGCTTACATGTGGGAAACTGAATGATTGTTGATCTGTCTGTGATAATGTGAGGTGACTCTTTAGAGCTCAGTAAACTGCCAGACGCAATGAGCAGGTTTATCATCTTGAATCTCTTTTCCCCACATAGGATCTTGCTAGGACAGACAACTTATCCCGGTTGCTTGTCCAGCACTGGGAACACGGACTTGAATCATGGGCCGTTACCATACAGAGACGGTTTAACAAAAATATTTTATTGATACATTGAGAAATATAGCATGAAATGTTTTAGGAGCTCAACCCATTGAAGAGACTAAAAATCATGATATCTTGGCATCTGCTGCTTTGAATTTGTTCTTGGTTTTTCTAATCTGATTCTCCCAAGTCCCCCAACTTTATGGGTGTGCAATACTGAATTGCCCCTTCTAAGTGGAGGTCCAAGCAATAATTATTTTCATCCTATTTGCTTTTTCCAGTTATAATTAAATCACTAAAATATAAAAAAATAGCAAACAATGCTGACAAAGGAAAGAGGGAAATCCTCACATTTTAGAACGTGCACCCAGTGTATGTGAATGACTTAAATTACCTGAAAATGCAATATGTAACTCTTGTGGTTCAAACCCTGACCGCCTTCCTGTCAAAAATGGCAAATATTCCAAGATTACTAACCTAGATGAGACAATGTCTGGGACTGCATTGTAACAAGAATGTGAAAGGTTCATAGAAAGAGTTAATTCTGTGTTGTTTGATTAGCAATTTGCTTTCTTACGTGTAATTCAAAGAGTATGGCGTCAAAGAGTGACCTATGATTTCAATATGAGCAGCGCATTAACCAGTTTAACCAGTTTCAGGTTTACAAGCTGCAGTTGTTTGTAGATTGTGATCATCATAAAGATACGTCCCAAAGAAATGAGAGCGAACAGACCATCAGGTGCCTACTTGCTATTCTGGGGCTGCGTGACGGCGTCCACACAATGCAAATTAACTTCTCATTTTATGTTAATCATGTCATTAGCACCTGGTAACATTTGCTAATAGTGACCGACTCGCATGCTGTCACCCTTCTCCTCATGTACTCTTAGATTCTCTTCATTAGCACCGTGTGGAGCTTGTAAAAACTGTAGATGCTCTACCTTCCACAGTCGGCAGTCGTACAGTGAGAGGTGCTTGTTTTGTGTGTGCTTGGATGTGATTAAAAGCTTGAACTTGTGTCTCTTTGTAAGGAGCATATTGTAATTGAAGATTCTGAAATTACCTTGAATGTGAGGCACTGAACTTATGATGATCGTGTAGAGTGGGAGAGAAAGAAACACTCACACTTTAATGTTTTATTTAATGTTTATTGGAGAACTGGTTTACATAGAGGCCTAAGAGGAGGGGAACATCAAGATCCTCCACTCTTGGCTTTAGAAAAGAAAAACATCCTTTGTCAGTTATTATACAAATTAAATTGTCAGAATCTGTTGTGAATGGGGCACTTGACTGTGTGAGACAAGCTTATGACCTTGTAGAAAGTCATTCTCATTGAAGGGGAGTGCACATCACTATAAAACATCACAGTGAAGCTCTTGCCGCACTAGTTTTCCCCCTCCACCAATTTTTTCATGCTACAAAGGCAAAACTGGCTTTTCACACCTTAAGAGCCTGTGCTCAGGTTCCTCCTGCCTTCAGGCTGAGGCGTGTATGTATTTGACAATCTGTCTGTCTGTCCATCTGTCCAATACTTTGGTCCAGAGAAGGATGTCTCAGCAGCTCTGGATTTGCTCACAGAGGTGAATTAAATTTGCTTAGCAGTTTCAGCAAAATTGGATTTTTGGTGTTAAATCCAAGTTGTTGGATCTGTTAATCAGCAGCAAATGATTGTGATCGTACTGGTGATATTTGAGGGTACAAAATAGAGGAAGTTCAGCTATTTGCTGTGTCACAACACCCACGAGTAGTGAGTAGCCAGGTTTCCATGACAGTTTTGCACAAAATAGAAGCAACCTTTTAGAAAAGTCAACAAAACACAGTTGCATATGGTCTGTGTTTCCACTGAGTGATGTTATGCGAAAAAAGGTGTTTTCTCCTCTCGTGAAGTTATTTCTTTAAACATGACAACAGATTTCCAGCAGTGCGCCTCTCAGTTGAACAACTTGAATGCGAAAAAAAGTGTTAACATTTCAATTTTGCAAAATATTGCTTCACCAAATAGTCTGAAAAACCACCTAATGTGAGCACATGCATTTTTTGTGACTTTTTTAAAATTTTTTTTTTAATTCACGTTTTTCCATTACTTGATTTTAAGTTTGCAATTACAAATTTGTTCAAATGGAAACGCACCTACTGTCATCACACAAGAGTGTGTTAAGCTAAAATTTCAGCTTTTCAAAGTCAATTCAGTGATGAGCATCACTGAGCAACACTAGCTCTCCATGAAGTGCAATGAATCCACAACACAAGCCAAAAGGCCAGCAATGCAGCAACAGAATTTGTTTTCCACAAGATGTTTCCTGACGTTGCTGCTGTTTCTCAGTCGCTTTCTGCTTTACCTTGTATTTTTTCCAGGCTGGTGGCAGTGCAGCAGATTAGGCTCAGCACCTTTTGACTAAAGCAAGCAATCAAAGTCCTGTACTTACTGTACAATTCATCAGATCTGATCAGCAGCACGTGCATCTGTCCACGATTAAGCAGCAGTTTATTAGCTCATCTAATTAAATCCTACACGGCTGTGCTCATTTGTACCATCAGTATTGATACATAATCAGCCCCATTCAAAACATGTGGCAAAGCCAGATTTAGCTGCCCTGGTAGTGATTTGCAGCAGGTTTATTAAATCTACTCTCTTCAGAGTTCAGCACCTGTTGCTGTAGAGTTTCTCTGGTCTTTCAGCCATGATCAATGTCAAAGCTTATGCTCAATACACACATCTTTTATGTACCAATTGGTTAGATTTTTAAAATGTCAAATATTGTTCTTAATACCATCAGTGGTTCCTTATTCCAAAGCAATACTTTTTTCAACTGATAGAAATGCTTCCCTGATTTAAAACAGGGAACATCTAGTCAATGTATAAGTGAACAAGATTAATAATATCATGTAACCAAGCATTTAAAATCATTTTTTGACACAGACGTTCAGCCCTGCATAAAGGTAGGGCTGGAAATGAATCTGAGAGTGTTACACTCTCCTGCTGTATTTTTGTGTATGTGTTTTACTGTAAAGAAGTTTTATGGTCAGACAGAGAAATCTGCAAAGGGGAAACAAATAGTGACAGCCCAGTGGTTTTAGAGTCTTTGATGCTGATGACCGGATCATTTCTGAGCTCAGATACAGCTTCTCTGCCATTTTACATCATTATCAGCTGGTGAGCAACAAAAGTGGCACATAGCTGTTTATTCTCCCACCACTTCCTAATTTGTTGACGAGTGCATCTCCCAAAATATGGAACTAATGAGATCAGCTCTTTACATCTCAGTGTCTCTATTTAAAACAACCACACCACTGATTTCACCAAAAACAAACATGAGAACAGAGCAGCTCAGCTCAGGAGAGCAAACAGGGCCTCAGTGACTCATGTGTACAGCTGAGAACATCCCTTTTCTAGCCCCCGCCTGCGGTTTTGGAGATCATTTGGCCGCGCCATCGTGTCACTGTCACCGTCTAATCTCATTGGTAAGCCCCAGGCATGCCACAGTGTCCTGGCAGCCCACATCTGAGCAAACACCCTCAGAGAGAAAGACACCAACCTTTCAGTGAGGTGACAGAGGAATGATGAGCGAGGGAGGGAAGGGTTAGCAGGGGAAAATATACAGTGCAGTCGCAGGCACCTGTCTCGATATTCATCTCAGCGGTGTAGGAACAGAATCCTCTGTCCGCCTACAAGTGATACCAGTGAGTGGCTTTGGGCAAGAGCAGCACTGTACAGCCACATGGAGACTGTCTGGATTCACACGCCAGGATCCTTCCTTTATGTGCTCTAGCACTTGGAATTTATTATACAAGTGGGGCTGAATGTTACAAAGAATTGCAATAGTGATTTTGTTTCCATAAATTTAACCACAGAATTGTAGTCTACATGGTCTAATATTAAACATACCAAAGTTATAACAAGCATAATCACAAACAGAAAAAGGTTCACTTGTATTTTATAAGAAAAAATAGCAATGTTTCTCATGTTTAGTAAGATTTTTTTTGTTGTTGTTGTTGTTGTTGCACAAAGCTACCGGGAAATTAAGGAATATATGCAACAGTGAATCAGGCTGATTTCATTAAGGAACAACCAGTCGATGGTGCTCTGTTGCTGATCAAATTCAAAATTTGACAAAGCTGATCCTGCTCTCAGGTTTACCATCAGTGTATCAGGAGACCCCAGTGTTCTGAGAAACATCCTTTGTTACTGGTTTCCCCCATAATTCTGTGCTGGTTTACATGAAGTAGGGTGAATGTTTTCCAGCTTCCAAAGGAGGGGCATGACTGAAATGTAAAAGGAAAAAAAAAGAGCAGCTTTAAGCTATCTGGGTTTTTTGCACGTCGGTGTAGCTGCTCCGCGATTCTGAATGAACCAATTAAGGTGGTCCAGCATGTCCTCTTCTTCCACTTCCCCCACCGTTCACTATTTTGTAACAAAGCTAATTAAAAATGGCGTGTTTTGTCTGACATGGCCAGTGCCAGTCACAGTGCTGACTTTGTTTGGAGGACCGAGATGTTGCCAACAGGAATGGCTCCAGCAGAGACTATTGAAAAGAAGGCTCATTTCCATGCTTCAAAATAACACCAGGGAACAATCAAGGTCGTGTTTATTAAAACACATCAGAGAGGTGGACTCCCCGCCAAAAGCCCTGCTCAGCCAAATGCAACGCCTGCTCTGTGATCACAGAGAGCGAAAAGCATTCGCCGTCATTTTAATAAAATGATAAGGTGGCTGGATCCACATGGACACGCTGGGCTGTTTGTTTTTACAGCCTTTTTGTGGACTGTGTTGGAGTTAATCCTCCTTTGTAATCAATTCCTTTTTGTATCGCTTTCAATAATAAAGCAGACTGGACTGAGAACACCGTAGAGGAGACGTTTGACAAAGAAAGGTTAGAGAGAGTGTGTGCGCACATGTGCACAAGTGTGTGTGTAAGCAGCTACTTCCTGCAACAATAACTCAGGCGTGCAGTATTTGATCTTATTCAGCATCTGGTGAAATGAGCAGACCTGAAAATGGGGAAGTGATAGTGAAATGTAGGAAGAGGAGCTGCTTCCAGTTCCATTTGATAGGCTATTTGGAATCACTCACATGAGTTGTTTTATTCTTAGCACAGGCAACTTTGTACAACGTTGAGGTTTACTAAAGTGCATGGAGCAGCTAATAAAGGAAGTAGGAGGAAGTTTGACACCATAGACAGCAAATTCCCAAAGTCTGTTTCTTTGTTTTCATCATTTATCAAAAACAAATTAAAAAATAGATAAATAGAATAAATCAAAGCCACAAAAAAGTGTAGGCTCTGATAATTTAAATTTATTACAATTTTTTTATGAGAAAATATTCTAAACTTTAGGGTCATGACAGATTTCATGGTCATGAAATAAAAAATTTCCCTCAACCCACAGAATAAATGTAAGTCAGATGGTCTTGTCTGTAGAGGTTCCTTGACACACAATTATTTTGTGATGCAAAATAAATAAATAAATAGATAGATAAATAAATAAATCTCCTTCCCTCTCTTGTAAACCTCAGTATCATTATATTAACTGATGGATGTGGGAGATGTAGCTCTTGGAAGCTGTTGTTGGCTGTCTTACTGCTGCTTGCATGTCACCTGAATCAGAAGCTGGGGAGGTGTAGGTGCAGAATCTGAACGGGTGGTGGAGCAACAGTTGATAATAATTATAATTTTTGGCAGTAGCTACACAATTGCAGAATAATTGAAATGTAGGTAAAGTTTTGCTACACATAGCGTTGCTACTCCCTGTTACTGGCCTCAAGACAGATGGATTTGACAGAGTCTGGTCCTGAACAGCGTCCAATACAATTAAGAGGCAGGACAGGAGGCTGAAGTGCTGGTGCGTTGGGTGGAGTCAGGGTGAATACCTAACTAGCCAAAAACAGGCCTAAACAAGACCCTGTCACCACCTGTCCCCTGCAGAGGCTGCTGGCCTCGCCTCTACTTGTCCTCTTAGAACTGCAGATAAGCAATCGCCTTGAGCTGATACACAAACTTTTTAAGACAGTGCTCATTACACACACACACATCCACAGACACCACACCAGCTTCCTTCAGAACTCAATTGACATGTGTTGAATGGATGCCTTTGCCGATGCCATTGTCTTGCGGTCAGGCTCTGCATCGTTTCGCTCCTGGACAAAGGTCATTCATCATGACAGCATAAAGCTCTGGCCATTAGCAGTTGATGAATGACCTGGCCTACTGGTCAAGCCTTGACCTCCCCCCTCCCTCCCTCTCCTGGTGGGGAAATCTACTCCTTTTCTCAGGACTTAAGTCAAAGTTTGAAAAGCATTCAGCCTGTTGGACATGAAAGGTGGAATCAGGAGATTCCAGTTGGTCAAGCTTTACTGTATCTATTTGCCCACTGGCTGGTATAGAGACACACACACACATACACACACACACACACACACACACACACACACACACACACACACACACACACACACACACACATTGGTCTTACAATAGTGGGGAGGACAGAATGAATTCCCTATGCCCAAAATTTCCTCACAATGATGGTTTAAAACCAAAAATTGTCCACACAACCGTAGAAAGGCATCTATGCGCAAACACACATAGACAGACACACACACATATTTATACACACACACACACACACAGGATGCTTTCAGTCCTTATCTCTGCGGCTTTTAGGACAGCTGTTGAGTGCAAGCAGCTGACCTCTGACCCCCTGCTCCACTAGGCTCCTTCCCTCCCACCACCACCAGTACAACCAGCATGACAACCCCCACCCATCTATAAATTCCTTCTCCTTCCAGCTCTGCAGCACTTTGTTTGTCCAAATAAGTGTTTCCTTTTTACTAAAACCACAAATGCTAAAAACGTATCACACAAGTCTGAAGAGAAATTGGAGGCCTGAACTATCATTCTCCACACTTTGACTTTGTGTAGATTTTTTTTAACCACACCACGTGTAAGGAATTGGGAGCAGACAGCCACTAGTTGCATAAATTCCTCTTTCCCTCTTTCGTGAGTCTGAAACATATGTGAGGGGCTGGGGGTCTTTTAAGGTCAGGCCATAGGACTGAGAAGGGGGTCCTTACTTTCCATCTGTGCGTTGCCTCTCTCTCTCGTTGACCACGTTAAAACCATTTGCTCTCTGCAGAGGTGGGGGAAGGTTTTGCTTTCCGCCTAGAGGGCACTACTGCCTTCAACATAAGGAACTTCCACGGCAACCTGAACACACAGACAAAGCCACACACACAAAGATAACTGGACTGTACAGCAAAAGTGGCAGTGTTCATTGAAGTCAGAAAGTGTTAGAATCAACACCAGCAGAGCTTAGAGGAGGCTGGTCAACACCTGCTTGCGCTGGAAAGTCGGGTCAGCAGAACAATTAAAATGTACTATGTTCCATCAAAAGGACAATTCAAAGCTGGTGAGTCAGTGGTGAACAGAGAGAGTAGTGTTTGCAGAAAGTTTTCAAACCCTAATGGAAAATATTCCTTTTTTGTAACAAACTAATATCACAGACAGAAAATCCCCCATTTAGTTCTGTATTTATTAAAACAAAGCAAGTACTAATACCTAAAAACAAGCTCCCACATGTTGTAAAATGTTGTAAAATTGAATAAACTGTCAAGACTACAGTAAAATATTTGCCTCTGAATATCTCCCCATGTGGAAATATTCTCATAGATGACTATTTTGTAGTAAATTAAAAAATGCAGATAAACTACTTCTCCATCTAAGTAATCATGTGCATGTATTGCCTGACACTGGTAGGGAGGCGCAGGTGCAAATGGGAGGGGAGGATAATTAAGTGCAAGTGAGCACAGAGAAAACTGAAGTACTTTAGAATTGTACTATAATATACTTCATTACTTTCGAAGTAACTGGTTGGTGCACATTTGCCACTTCAAACGCATCCTTTAATAATGAGACTGGAGCTGCTGGGTGTGTTGTCAGTTATTGCTTCAAGATGCAATGCAAGACTTTCTCTGTGTTGTGTAAAACCTCAAGCCAAGCTCATTTACATCAAGACTCTGACTGTGTAAGGACAGCTGTGGAAATGAAGAGTGTTTGGCCTGTAGTATTCACAACTGATGC
The DNA here is from genome assembly GCF_046630095.1 of Trachinotus anak. Classification (NCBI taxonomy): domain Eukaryota; kingdom Metazoa; phylum Chordata; class Actinopteri; order Carangiformes; family Carangidae; genus Trachinotus; species Trachinotus anak. The sequence continues at coordinate 3,981,671 of NW_027273871.1, forward strand.
ATATTACATTTAATGCCTGAACCCTTCTGAACCCTATACCTTCTGTCAGAACTCATTGCGTTTTGATTCACTGGTTTAAAACGTGACCTTTGACCATGTTGTTGAAACTATATACTGTAAGTTTTACATGATGTAGTAGCCTGTTGCTTTTTGTGACATTTGCTGTATGAGACCATGCCAATATTTTTGCTTAGTTTTTAAAAAAGAGTTTTAAAAAGTCTACACTGCAAAAATCAAAAGTATATAATGGTGATGATAAAAAATTACAAAAAAGCTAAAACTTCACAGTTCGGTTATCCTCATATTGGGCTTTAAATGTCTTTTTCTCTTTTAAAAATTAGTTGAATAAATAAAAAAACCTCCATAATTTCACTAGCTTCACGTGCAGTGTCCTTTCTCTCAGGAATGCTGTAAACATGAGTGTCCTGAAACAACATAGAAAAGATAGATTGCATGACTCGTGTCTGCTTATGTACCATTTTAATCACAAAAATTCCCCATGTTTCTGCAGACAAGTTACTGTGCACATCCCCATGCACACATCCAGATTTCTCTGTGCTCACTCACACTCAATTGTCCTCCCCTCTCTCTTTGCAGTGAGAAAATTTGCCAAGTGCCAAATGAAATTGAAATCAACTTATGTGTTAAGCAAAGAGCAGGGGAGAAAGAGAGGCACAGCAAACTACACTTGACCGCTCTTGACAATAGCGCCGGCTCCCACCAAATTCACATTGATTAATTAATTAAAATCCCTTATTAGCAAATTGACTGTCTCAGCTGATTATCAAATTCAGTTTCTTTATTAGATGCAGCTGCTGTGCTGCTGCCCCGATGCTCCATCTCTGCTCTGTATCTGAGCAGAGCCACTCAGCTCCACAACAGCTCTCATCCATCCATCTGAAGCGGTCCACTGTGAACAAACAATCAGGCTGCAGCCAGTGATGATGATGATGATCCCTCCGTCAGCGTGTGAAAGCATGGTCATGGGATTGTGGGTCATTTTGCGTATTTGTAATGTAAGACCTTTACACTGAGTTGGTATGAGTGTATTAGCTTCTTAGCTACAAATCATGCTTTTTTGCCAACCATTTAACATGTCATACAATTTGTTCAGTGCTGTTTCAGGCAGCCTTTGATTTCCCTTCATTCTATATGATATGAAAATCATGTCAGAGACTACAGAAACTTGCTTGAGTGGTGGGATCTATCACACAGAACATAAAGGCTGCATTAATATTTATCAGTATTTGAAATATAGAAATAAATGGAAACCTATTGGACGCCTAGAAGTGTAAGAAAAAAACACTTAAGGATTCAAAAATTACAGCAGCATGCTTTGCAGAATCGATAATTGTGATTTAAATTAACCCTAGAACACTAATGTTAAAATTAATAACACCATCACTAACATCGGGTGAAAATCACCTGAACACATGCCTCTTGAAAAAACCAAATATGGGAGGAGGGAAACGAACATACCATTAATGACATCAATGAGCAGCCTGAAGCTACCCAAGGACCCATGCAGCTCAGACAGCAGCAACACAATGAAAATCACATGACAAGAATCGTGTGGGTGAAAATCACCTGACGTTAGTGTTCTAGGGTTAAAGGCAATTTATGATAAAAAGGCTGAAACATGTGAAGTCGTATATATTAGCTATATCAGCCTCAAAGTTTGGCTTTTGTTTCTCATTTTATTAAATGAAGTGCTTGAATTTTTTTTGGCAAGTTAATTTGTCTTGTAAAGGCAGTAATGTATCCCAAGGTGCTTCTATCTTTGTGTGGGTGTCCTGGGTCATCCTGCGTTACAACACTGCCAACCCTCAAGTCATTTCATAATGTGTGCATTTCAGGGGAGAGTTGAACAGTCTCAGTGCTGTTTCTGAGGCTTTTCCACCCAATCTTTGTTATGTTATATCATTAAAATGTCACATATATGAATGTTGAATACCAGTACTGGCACTGCCAGCGCTGGCTTTCAATGGGCAGTGCACCCAAACTACAAAAAAACTGATTTTCTGACTTACCCCAGGTAGTACCTAACCATGCAGGTAGTTTTATTTGTCCAGATTTCAAGGTATCTGTCAAACTTTGCCAAATTAAACCAAAACTATCTGCACGACTAGACACCAGTGAATCGAGAAAATATGTTTCTTTTCAGTAATTTTGGTAAACTGAGCCTTTACTATAGCTTCCAAAAGCCCTTACCAGTGTGATTTGCTGTGCCAGAGCTTGGCCTGGCACTTTTATATTCACTCAAATCAGCATTTTGTAATGGAAGGAAATGGTGAGCAGGCATTTCATTTGTCACTTGTGCATTCATGGCTGGTATGTATGCCTTTTTGAGAGTCATATGATGATGTGAAATGGCGATAAAACAAGCGAATAAGGCAACAATCGTCTCATTGACCCCTCAGCTGATGATATGTTGACCTTTGGCAGCATTCTTTACATCCACACAGTTGTGTGGCACCACAGTGGGCCTCACAAATGACCCTGTTTACCATGGCTGAACCAGGAGGAAGGAACCATTGAACACACACACACACACACACAAACACTCAGTGGAAGTGATGGCTGGCCCATAGTGGAGCCGATGGATATCTTGCGCCATGCCTCCAGCGCCAGGGGGAATGAAAAAGCCGACAGTGTGAGAGGGCTGGCTGGCCGTCGGACCACATGGACGGTTCTGTGTAGGGCTATTGTGGCCGATGGCTTTGTCCAGATGGTTCACATACCTTTAGTCGTGCTCTGGGTGAGGAATGCGCTCCCTCGGGACAGTTCCCGACCCTGGAAACAAGGGCCAACATAAACACCCATCCCCAACCCCCACAATGGCCCTCACCTAAAATCCCTCCAATCCCTGTTAGAGCTGATAATGAGGTTGAGACAGAAAGAGGACTTACACAAAAGTAGAGGAAAGTGTCATACCACCTTAAAATGCAGGTACTGGTTGTTTTATTCATCAGGGTTTTTTTTTTTAACTTCCTAAATATTTCCATCCTTTTTCTGGAGCTTTGCATGACACATTTCAGGAAGAATTAAGGGTGACAAAAGTGGTTTGTCACATGATAGTATTAGGATGCAGTGTTTTAAGGAAGAGAGTGTGTGTGTGTGCGTGCATGTGTGCGTGCGTGTGTGGAGGATTATAGCCTGACTAATTACCTTGTAAAGTGCTGTTCCTTCCATTTAAAACACAGCAAGGCCACAATTCCAATAAACAAGCATTATTCCATACAAAAAAGCGGCGAGAGCGCGGCCTGGAACCCTCTGTTCCAGCTGTCTTGTAAACAGCGGTCGTCATGGATGGATGATTTCGTTCCATTTTTATCAGTGTGCATCTAAAATGCGGGTATTTATATTTTGCTATCTTTCGCGAGGGGGGAAAAAAATTCCACATAAGTCTATTTAGCTGTTCTCAACGAAAAGTGTTTATTCTGACATATTTGCACAGGGAGGAATTAGATCCTCGTGTTTACAGTACAGCTCTGTGCTCCTGTGTGCCTCTTCTCCCAGCACTGATGGGTTTCAGGTTAATAACAGGGGAATAAAATACTTTTTTTTTTTGTTTTCTACATGAGGAGCATTCTCCTTTCCTGGATTTGTTTACCAGCTGGAGCCTAAAGACAACAAAATCTGTGAGACACTGTGCAAAATGTATTTTGAGATGAGAAGTAAGGAAACATCTCACTCTTGGCTGAGATTTCTCCTACCAGTATAGACTGAGGGAAAAACAACAGTTGCAAAAATCCTTCATTTTTACTTTGGTTTTAAGGGTTTCTCCAAAAGTTGGAGGACAGCTGGTGTCCCCTGACTACAGCTTTGTGGCTTTGCGGGGCTGCTCTCAGTAGCTCGCTGCCAAAAAGGATGAAAGCAAGTTGAATTCACAGCCTTGCAAGTAGTGGTTGAATATGTCTGAAATGTTTTGATAATAGTTTATCCCTAATCAATTCTCCTCTGAGAACAGACACTGTTATAACCACATTTAAGGGATCCTTATAAAAAATGTTTGCTTTGTTTCTATGATAAGACTGAGTATTGGACATTATATTATAGTATATCTCAAAATCATTTCATATTTTTTCTGACATTTTAATTTCTAAAGCATTAAATAACTGGATTGCAGAGCTGCAGCAAAGCAAGGGAAGCTGTAAGTAGCTCTGTAGTGAAGGGATTGACAAGATTTGGGTCTAAATCAATCTGTTTGATGAAAGAATATGCGAAAACAGGCCTCAGGTTAAAAATGGCTTAAAGCCAGGCAGACTACTGTTTTCTATCTGCTAGTCCTCCTCTTTCTTTTCTTCCTCCTCTGCTGGTATCGAGGCCCGCGCTCCCTTGCACATCTGTCGGCATGTATCCGCCGCTCAATCGCTCTCGCTGGGCCACGGCGGGTTCCCTAACAGCTCAGTATGGCTCTTCCATTAATCAAAGACACTTCCAGTGTCCCATTACAGAAACACTGCTACTCGGCCTGTCTGAAGCTGACAGCTCACCAATTCATCTTCGAGGAGAAAAAAAAGCCATTGTGGCACGCCAGTCGCCTTTACCTGTTCAAACGAAGGGCTGTTAAGTGCGCAGGAAGACCCCTCTGAAATTGTTTTCTCTAGGTCAGGCAAACAACAAAAAAGGTAAATTGCTTGTCTCGGGTAACACACAGGAGGAGTTTGGTGGTGGCAGTGGGTTCTAGGGGGTGGAATGGGGTTGGATGGAAGAGTGGGTCAGCGACAATATAAAAGGATGGAGATGTGTTTGTTAAGAGGCTGATTTCAATGATGCTACAGGGGATGAAATGCACCGATGCAGTTTACCGAAACGGCCTAAACACTGTCCTGACACCAAAAAAGGCCCTCTGCAGAGGCTGGCTGCCACTAAGTACATCTCCTTATACCTCCCCTGTTGCCTGAAGATGGCAGGTCAGGGCGTTTAGATTTTTTTAGTGGCGGCGACGGTGAACACAACGAAGGAAAATGTACGGCATCCACAAAACTTTAAAAGCAAAAAGATGAGAAAATAGAGGTTTTCACCCTGCTCTGTCTGCACATCACTTATCATTTAACCAGCGCTGCTAAAAATGAGTTTTCTACGATGTTCTTGTGTAAAGGTTTTGTAGATGGTGTGCTTTTGTTTACCTCTTCTGTCATGGTGGCTATCTTTCTTCTATTTTTGAAAACCATTTATAAAAATAAATTGAATGAAAATGAAATGAATCATCCTGTGAGCCAGAGGAGGAGGAACAGTCGAACAAATGTCAAAGCTTTTATGAAATGGCTACAGATGTGACTCACTGTTGTTGTATCACTTGCCACTGAGAAGTGAAAATTAGACATATAGATGAAATGTCACAGATAGTTACTGTTGGGCAAAGGTTTTCATCACGTTTCGTTGTTCTAAGACTGCTAATGGAATCAGATTAAAAATAGAAATACATTAACTTGTGGCCACTAGTAGGCAGAAAACAAAGTTTCTCTGGCTACTGTGTTAGCAAACCCATTAGCATTCACTTGAGTCAGGTTTCTGCAATTCATTCTGCTCTCAGCTGTGGTTCGGTCTCCACCGACCTCTGAGAAAATATCTGCGGCTCCACTTTATTCACCGTGCTCCCGGTAGCTCAACATTAGGTTTAATGTAGCCTTTTTACGTAAGCTAGCCTTGTAGCGGAGTGGGCCACAAAACCAAATTAAAGTACATACATAAAACCAAAACAATGAGCTAAAAGAGGCTGTAGGTTCACCACTACAAGTGCCACCTTTCACATTACATGTAGTATTTGATTCAATTAAAAATATTCATATAAAAACATCAGTAGATCATTGATTGAAACCTTCAATACCATGATCAAGGTGAGCTCGAGGTAATTATTCTGTTATATGGTAAAGTATTAACATAGTATTCTTTACAATTTATAAATCAATCAACACATTTTCAAGAACACATAAGTGAAAACATTCCCTTTTCAATTTTAGGTTTTTGACTCCACATCCAATAAAAGTTTTACAGTTAATAGTTTCCTCTCTTATGTGGTGAATGTTGAACCTGTTGACTTTTGCTTACACAGTCTTTGGCAAATCATTTTCTCTCAGGATCAAGAGTTTGAATCGGTTCAGTCTACAGTTTTTGACGTTATGTCATCAGGATAAGTTTCCAAGAAAAAAAAAAAACAAACAAAAAAAAAAACTGTGCTGTGCAGACAACATGCACGTCCTCCCAATGACACAAGCTGACACAAACTCATGTGAACTGGGGGGGGGGGATTTTAGCTCTAAAAGTAAAGTTGACATGAAAAAGTTTCAGTTGTGAGATTGTTTCCATTTCAATCCCTGTTATTATTTTAAAGTAGTTCGCTGGCACCCGGACTGTAAATAGTTTACCCTGCGCAGTTTAGAGGGAAGAGGCAAAGTGAACTGTGAAAACCCAGCTGCAGCTCAGCCTGTGTGGCTCCGAATTGGCAGCTGGTAAATCCGACATTTTTAGCTTCTTGGAAGTAGAGGAGTGGTGAGTGGCTTATTACCAAACCAAGGTACAATCTGGAGGAAAAAAAAAAAAAACACACACAGAGCGCTGTGGCCATTTCATGACAGCTCAGTGCGATTACGTTGTTCTCATTAAGATCAAATCTTTCTTTATAATGAACACAGTGACAGTGAAAGTGAGTGAGGCCGAATGAGAAAGGACAGCTTGTTCCCTCCCTTCTTCGCTCCCCTCAACCCTCCGCACCCCCCCGGTCGATTTGATTGGCATAATGAGGTAAAGGCTAGTTGGCACAAAGCTGCTCCAGGGGGCAAATGGAGACATTATTATTGTGTGTGTGTGTGTGTGTGTGTGTGTGTGTGTGTGTGTGTGTGTGTGTGTGTGTGTGCGCGCGTGTGCACATGCACATGTGTGTGAGAGGGTGTCTTGGCGATCCACACCCAGGCCCCACTGGGCTATTAATTACCCTCTCTGTAACATGGCATCTGCTGAGATGGGGCGATAGAGCGAGCATTGCCAACATGGGCATAGTTGCTCTCTCTCTGTCTCGTGTCTCCGTAGACCCCAGCTGCAGTCTCGCTCCTCGCTTATTGGATTCTATCTACATGTATGATTGATTCAGCACCTGAACTGTGCTTTTCATGACAAGCAGGCCAGACACACACAGACAGACAGACAGACAGACAGACACACACACACACACACACACACACACACACACACACACACACACACACACACACACAGACAGAGCAAAGAAAAGCACCCCAGCTGGCAAATATTTAACCAACCGTGAGATACGCTAAGATGCCCACTCTGTTCAAGTAGGTTGGGACATCTTCTGAGCAGCTGTTTGATTTGCTGTTCTGGAAGAGAAAAATTATAGTTTTCCTACCAAAAGGATTTTGCAGGAGAGTGTGTGTGTGTGTGTGTGTGTGTGTGTGTGTGTGTGTTTGTTTACCTTTTTACATATCTTAAAGCTGCAGTTTTGAATTTATAGGAGCAAACAAAAACAAAATCATCCACATATTTCATAAATATGTTTCCTGCTTCAGTTGAATCTCCTGATCGGCTCCAGCAGGCTCATCTTTCACCGACTCTCACTATACTTGAGCTACACTGTGAGATAGTAGGTCATCAAAGTTTCTATCAAACTGTGACATACATTTACGATGTAATTACTTATTTTTAGAGCCAGTGCATACTGTCAATAAGCACCTTGTGGATCTGTGGTATATTTGCATAATGGTTCACTTCTGCAGAGTCTGAGGGGCAGTTTGATGTGTTATTCAAGAGCAATGAAGACACTTCGGTGTTTGCAGGCTTCTTTCATTGCAGGTGAAGCCCTGTAATCACTTAAGCTCTAACTACATTCAGGGACACTGAGGTCATGCTCTCAGTATTTTTTTTTTTTTTTAGGGATTTTAGTGAACTGAGCAGAAGTTTAGATCACTGTGGACAATGCTGGAAATCAGTGAGCAGGACTAATTTATGACTGTTGAGTTACACATGCTGTAGCACCTGCCCCCAGTAGTTAGCACACACAAAAACACACACACACACACACACACACACACACACACACACACACACACACACACACACACACACACACACACACACACACACACCAGGTTGTGCCATGGAGAACATTTAAAGGTTCTGTTTGTTGTTTATATCACCATCCTCCCCCCTGTCTGCCCTCCCACCCCCACTCACACGCAGCCACACACACACACAAGCACCTGGTGAGTCACAGCATTAGCAGTCATATTGATTTTTTCCTTTATACTTTCTCTAACCTGTTGTACAGAAGAGGTGCAACACACACCCCCCCCCCCAAACACACACATACATGCACGCACACACACACACACACACACACACACACACACATACGCGCACACACATACGCACACACACACGCACGCACACACACACACACACACACACACACACACAATGCCGGTCCAAAGCATCACACCACACCACAGTCATTGCAGCAATTGACAGAATAATATAATGACTAAATGATTTCATTATCCAAAGTGTAAAATGTGCCATTAATCACCAGACTGTTCATTCATTATTGTTTATGGAGAAACAATCCCTGCTAAATCCAGAAGATAAATAAATGATTTTATTCAACTGACAGCCCTCCCCATGGTTTTGACCCATTCCAAGGTGCATTAGTGTCACATTCGGACGAGTTAGTACATTATCTGACAGATACTACATTATCAGTTGACTGTAGTGCTGTGTGATGTTTTCCTAGCCGGGGTCGGGGAAAGTCTGCTCTCGAGTGAAGGGAGCGACCCCGGCCTGACACCCAGACACTACTATTTCAGTGTTCTAGCCCTCTGGCCAAAAAGCTGTCAGCACATATTTTATCCTTTTGCTCACACAGTATATTTTCCCTCTCTCCCTCTTTTCTTGTTGCAGCTCTTGTCTCACGGTCTCCCCTCCCTCTGTGTACATTGGAGTGACACAGACCCGATACATGGTGTTGATCTGTCCTTATAACCTAACTTAAAATCTTCCAGGTTCAGGGTGTTAAAGGAATTTTGTTTTAAAAGTTTCCTCGTGTCTTATTTTTTCACCCACTTTTCTGTGCTGAATTCTTTATACTTGAGGGGAACAATATGTATTCTGTTCCTTTACTAAACCTTCATGCTCTTTACTGTTTCACCTGCTGCTGCTCTTTCTTTTTTTATGATCATTTACAGTTTAACATCATTAGATGGCTTTTTTTCACAGCTTTGTTTTTAAATTGGTTTTAAGTTACGTGCCTGGCAGCATTAAAACCCCAAACCTCTGAGACCCTGCCCTTTTGAGTCTCATAGTTTACCTGGTGCATAAGTAATAATACTTTGTGCATTACACCAACATCATTAACGGGACCGCCACAAGGCAACACGAAATGGACCAGCACAACACAGCACTGGTGGAATAAATAAAAGGGGGGAAAAGCCACTGAGCACTCTGTTATTAGCTATATTTCACACGCACACACACACAAACCCAAACTCTCACATGGCCCTCCGCTGTGCAGGCAAAGGCACTGATTCAAGCCGACAGAAATTCTTGGCACAGACCGCCCACTCCATTCACTGGCTGCTGTTCAGCTGTCATACTCACACGCTGAAGTTTCTCCCGTTAATAGGGTGCTGTGCAGAGATGAATGTACTCATATAAGCTGTGGCAGTCATAGGTAATGTGTTTATCCATAGTTAACTGCTCGTTCTAGGTCAGATACGATGAGACGAGTGAAAGGATGTTGCCTTTTCACAGCAGCAAAGAAGAGACATCAGGTATAAATAAGAACTGAGCAAGCTCTGGTTACATAACATACACCAATGATTCCCAAAGTCAGGTTTAGGAACCTCCAGGGAATATCAGGGGGCTGCCAGAAATAGGAGCAATTGTCATGCTTCATTATCTTTTGCTTCCTTTGAGTTAGCTTAGTGTGTAGTAAGTCATATTTAATACAGTTCTTTCCCCATAAGGGTAACATTTTCTTTGACTTTATTTTATTTATGAACATTTGCAGAAAAGTACAAAACCCAAAATTAATAATGTATGTAAGATGAGGACTACCAAAAACATTTATTATATCAATAATAAGTCAAAATAAGATATAGATATAAGATATAAAACTGAGGAAAGCAGAAGAAAATCCTCACCTGCTAATGTTTGATGTTTTCCTTTTTATATGATTAAGTGATCATTAATATTCTGCTGATTAGCTAATCAACTAATGGGTAAAGTATTTAAATACAAAAGGAAAAACCTAAAAGTAAATGTAATATGAAAAACAGTAGAACAATGAATCTGTTTGAAACACTTTCAGGCCAGATACTTCTCCTGCATGATGTAACCTTGAGTAGGTTAAAAACATTTCTATAAAAAAACAAATGCAAATGAGGCATTTATGTGTTGTTCGTATGAGTTTACTCTACTTTACTGTTCTCTTCATATACTCATATAATCCACAGATACTGAATGTACAGGAAGTATAATGTGTATAATTACTATATACTTGGTCTATACAAAGTGTAGTTGTGAACATCATTTGTTTAACGTGCACATCTTGGTGGAAAGTCATCATCAAAAAGGAAGCAAACACTGCTGTTAGAGGCACTATGATATGTACAGGAACATAGCAGAGTATCACATAGTCTCACCGCCCTCACGCACACACAAACACACACTCTGTCCCTGAGATGAGAGCGACTTGTTTACAGCAGCCCCGCAGAGCTTGGGCTGGGGCTGTTTGGGACGCCCGTGGGTGCTGTGCAGCTCTTGGAAGGCGGACGTGCAGTGAATGACAGTGCAGATGGCTTAGCGCCATCACTGCCACCTGAACCTCCCCAAGCCGCGCTGCAAACACACACACACACACACACACACACACACACTCACAAGTTCACGAGGTCAGACGCATCAAAACAACCTGCCTGCGGCCATCTCAAGTGTGAAAATAAACCCAGCAATCTTCTCTTTTTTCTTTTTCAAACACTTTTATTTTCCTCTGCGTAGATACAGTCATTTCTGCTAAAAAAAAAATCTTATCGGTGTTATTTTGCATGGGTAGACACACAAACCCAAACACACACACACACAAACACACACACACTGAGGCGCACAAACACAGTGGCCTGCCACTATCTTTTTCCCAGAATGTGATCTGCCCGGTGTGTTACGAGGCATACAGTAAATCAATCTCAGAGGCATTGCATAATAGTTTGAGAGCTGTGTCCAAATAGCAAAATAATCACCTTGTCAACTGGTCTGCTCTGGCTCGCGCTGCCTGGAAAAAAAATAAAATCACAAGGTCCGTCTCCGGTTTCCAGACAAACAAGAGTGTTTACACTGAGTAACGTTATGAAGTTGGGACTCAGCTGTCGACAAAATATTGACCGCGCGCCAGTATTTTCCCAAGATAAGCAACATCTGGTGAACAGCAATAGTTGTAATCACATATACTGTACATAGCCTTCTTATTTAGAGTATTTATACTCTAGACTTTATTTTGACACTGCATAAATCTCCTGCTCTCAGTTCTGTCACTACTTGGCTTTCAGAAAGTCCAAATTATTATTTTGTAGGTCTTTGTTATGTTATTTGGAAAATTACAACATCAGCCTATGAGACTGTGATCAGTAAAAGCAGGGCGCATATTCCTGTTAAAACTTCACACTGACCAACAAAGAGAAATCAAACCAGCTGTGGAGCTGACACTGAACTACACAGGAAGTTTTAGATTTATTTATCATGTACGTTGCACTTAGCTCTTATTTCCCCCTAAGTTAATGTTTACAGATTCATGTTTACAGATACACAGTCTCTTCCAACTATTTAGTACGTTTTTACATTTATTAATCAAAATGTTGAATTCAGTTGTTTTTGCAGTATTGTTAAACCCCATTGCACCATTCCTGTGGAAAAACACTTCCTCAAAGTAACATGTTTTCTTTTTTTTAGTCCTGAAGCTGTTTATATTGGTTCTACCTTTACTGTTACCTGGCACAGCAAAGCCGAAACTTCTCCACAAGGTCAAAGTTTGATCCAGTGTCATCTAATCTAATCTGAACTCCTTCCCTACTCACATACGCCCCCGCTACTATCTGCATTTAACTGCTTTTTTTGCGAGTGCCTTGCCATCACACAGGTAGTCGTTCTTGTCGTTCTTGTTGCGAAATGCAGCTTTTATTGATGTAACAGGTGCTTAGCTCGACTGTGGCAGTCAAAATAACACATCTCCTCCTCTGTTTGGCTTTCAGAATGGAAGCTAAAGTTAGACATCTTTGAGGTTTTTCTGCCACTTGATGGAAGGTGATGCCAATGCATAATGCATGAGGAGAGAGGGAAGACTTTGTCTGGCTGCTTTTTATAGACCACCAAAGCTCTGCTACTGCACACACACACACACACACACAGAGGCGCAGACATGCCTGAGCCAACCGTCTCACTCGATGCGATGTAACCTCTCACAGATCAAGAAGGCAGGAGCAAAGGAAAAACAGGAATCTAGCAAACTGGCAACATTGTCGAGAATAAGAAAAAAAAGAAAGAGACAACAAGACGAAACAGAAATGTTGACGTGCTATTTTGAGATGGCAAGGTCTTTTGATACACAAACCAAAAGAGAAGCAGGGGGAAGAAGGAGCAGCGGGGCTGGTGTTTGTCTCAAAGATGGGCTTTAACAGAAATACTTTATACATGTGATCTTACACGCTCTCCCTTGTCTTTGTTCCCACCGTTGCAACACTTCAGTGAAAGTGTCTTTAGGTCTGGTTAAAATGGGGAAAAAAAGGCGTTATCACACAAGGGGGGAGCTGGGGATGTCAAAATAATTTGCAGGCAAACCGAGCTCATACTTTTGGTTGCAGACTTTGCAAACCCCATTTGCTGCCCTCAAAAGTATGGAGTTATTTTCTTCTTATCCCTCTAATCCTTATTTAACCTGGCTGGTTGACTAAGAGCACACTGTCATTTATAGTAATGACCTGGGGGAGAAACTGCAGGGAGCTGCGCATATACACGCTCACACCTGTCTCACCCTGTACCGCCACACAGAGATGGGCCGTAGCCTCTGTGGTACCTAATTCCAGTCATCTGCTGCATTGTTTTTCCAGTAGTTTTTGGGTCAGGATCATCATTTAGTGCTTTCAAACTCTAAAACTCTCAAGTATAGGAGGGAAAATCTAGGTTTATTGTGTTTTAACCAACATGTTTTACAAGTGAGTTGGCTAACTAAACACTTGCATGTGGGTTCTTCCAGCAGCAGCACCCTACTGTTGTGAACAGTTTTTGTTTTCCTGTCTCAGTTTGAAGTGAATCACAAGATTGAACGCTTGCATACAGGAAGTGCTCTCCTTGAACGATCTGTTCTCAAGTAGGCCGCTGAGAAGTTTGAATACAACACCCTTTAGTATTTGGAGTTTCTGTGTCTTGCCAAAGAGGTTCCTTTTTAACTGTCTTTGATAATTTTTCTCCTGTAAAAATTTTCTCCTGCCACATTGTGGATTTGAACTGCAACCTTTAGGTCATGTTCTCTCTTCAGTGTCACCTCTTATTGAATAAAAGGACTTTGTCAAAGGGTGAAAGCACTTCACGCTGAGTGGAACTGTAGGAGAGAGGTTGAAATAGGTTCCTGAGTAAGACTTAGGGTATTAGAGAGTGAATCCTACCTTCTAAGCTTTGGGGGAATCCAGGTATCTAAGTGGGATTAGGTTGAAATAGTTTTTTACTGCCCAGGAAGCACAATTAGAAGTTTCTTGGATTATTCCCCCTCTCTTACCTGACAACCAAGGCGCTTCTTACCGTGTGTGCTTAGGTAGCAATCATGCTTGGGTGGTGATAATTAGCAGAAAAAGCAGTGACATAGGAGCTGTTACTTCTCACATTATTTTATTGCTACTAAAACTAAGGTAAACTTAACAAAAAAGAAAGTAGAGATGCCAAACAATTTTAGTTTGGAGTCTCATTCTTGACCTTGAGGAGCAGATTTTGCTGATAACATTTTCTAAATTTAAGTGTTAACTGACTTGGTCTGATATCACTCAATTACCATCTCTTACGCATAAACAATGAAATAAAATCAGTGTATCGAACCAAAAAACACTGCAAATTATATATTTTTTTCATTTTATTGTGAAGAGATTCTTGTCATTAAAAGGAGGCAAAAGAGTTTTAAAAAATCCACATGGGCAAACTTATGACAATCACATACAGCAAGTGAACAAGTAAGAAGTAAATGCAAAGTAAGTGCTTGTCATTCTACAATTGCGCTCCATCATCAGGCTTTCATAAAATAGGCAGCAGAATTTCCAATCTAATAAATGATGAAAGTGATGACAAAATTCACTGTGCGAGGCAGGGCGAGCGTCCCCGCACAGTGGTCATTAATTAAGGCTTCAATGGCAAAATAAGTTTTTAAAATCCCTCAGCGAGGCAGCCTGACAACACTTTTATTCCTTCATATCATTACGTTCTCTAGCGCCGCCGCTTCTTCCTCTTGCACGCCAGATGTCAGATACCGTGCGAACACTGTGGCTCTGTCAGCCCTCTCATGTCTGAATACAATCATAAGAAACACATGGACACACATCTCAATGACAAAAAAACCATAATTGATAAAATGAAACCATAATAGATGAATTAAGATTTTATATCTGAAAGTGGTTTCGAGGCCTTTAGAAAGACGCTGATATTTCAAATTCTCAAACCTTATTACTTGACGGTTATATTAAATAATGCAGAACGTTATTGAGAAAATTGCGTTCACACTGCAATGTTTCAGGTCGCAACGCACACTGGTTCTAATCATCCATCTCCATCTCAGGTCTCATTCATCTTCTTGCACTTTAAAACAAGTAGCAGGGAACAGGGACACATGTTGGCAAAAAGGAAGAGACAGGATTTATTGGAGACACGAAATGCTGCATAAAGCACCTTTAAACTACATGTAACACCATTAGGAGTTTGTGCAATGCATTAATTAGTCCTGTGGGTGAGGACACCTCTTGTGGGCTAACTCAGACATGACTGATTGGATTTTAATGAAACTTGTGGATATCATTAATCTAACTGCTTACAGCCAGCTGTCAAAGTTACCCTCATTATATAAATTGCACTGATCAGATCCACCAAAATGATGCATCATACCACCACCAAAAGTTGGCACCATGATTACTGTTGACATAAATGTTTCTGATTGGCTGCGACAGGGACGGTGTCACTCAAGCAAGGGAACATGTTTACTGTTGTTAATTTTTTTTTTTCATTGTTTTCACCCCGAGAACATGATATAGCTGTTTTCTCTCGAGACGCCTCCAGGGCAAACTTGGGGGTGGTGGTGTCTGCAATATTATAAATAACACAGTGAGGATGAAAGGCAGTGGCACTCTCCCTCCCCATCCTCCTGTCTCTCCTCTTTTCCTCCCGCCCTGCTACTCATCTATGCTCAACACGAGTGCCTCGGCGTTCGCGTGTGTGGCTTGAATTTATATGAACGTCTCCCTGGCAGGGGACAACGGGGGCCAAGTCATTGATATGTGCAGGAGGACTCAGGATAAACAGCCCACGCCGACCGGTGTTACGCCAGCCTGCCTGATACATTTTGATTGAGCAAAGACAGAGGGGTGGAGTAGGTGTGGGAGGGCAATCGAATTGGGGAGGCTTAAAAGCAAGGATAAAATGACAGAAAGGGAGCCTTTTTTTTCACCTGGTTTGCCAGACTGTCACAAAATGGATCCATGTAAATGTTAACAACCACACATGGTGCCTCACTAGACAAGATGTGTGTGTCTGAAATGCCACTACTTACTGCCATTACTGTGTGTTTTTATCTCTAAACCTGGGCAGTTTTTTCTTAGTTCCATCCAAATTTCCCTTTCGTCTGGATGATCCTTTTGTTTCAACAAAACACCACCATCACTATTCCCCTCTCACCCGCTTTCTTCTCCCTCCATGTTTGCCTGTGTGGCATGGTCAGCCTCCTAATGGACTGGAAATTCATGTTGAAAAAAGTCCCTTGTTCCTCCTCTCCATCTCCCTCAGTCAGAAAACCAAAATAAGAGGTGGCGGCGGCACAATGTGCCGCTTATGGCCGCATTAGGATCAGCCACCAAAGTGTCACTGAATCGCCTCGTGCATCATTTCGGCTTTGTCCACCCTGACAGGGAGTTGTGTGTCCATCAGTGGTTCTCTTTCACCCTGTGCTTTTATCCCCAAATGGATGCAGCATTGGTTGGGCTCTTACTTCTAAAGTGCATTATCCCACTTCATAATTTTTGAATCTCAGGGCTTTTTATTGACCTTTGTTTGCAGCGCATTGCTTGACTGTGTTGCTGGTAATGTCATGTTTCATGCTCTGCTATCGTTGGGTGTTGGGTGATTGTTGCCAGGTTCTAAGCGCTTGCTTACTTTAATGCTAGCTTCACATTACAGTTCCATTTGTACCTTGAATATTTGATGGAATTAGTATAAATACATTGTTAATTACAGATGATATTTGAATAGTGTTGTTTGTTAATAATCGGGTCTGCAGCAAAGCTGGAGTTTTGTGTGTTTGTGCCTTGTTTTCATCAAGAACCAAAATGTTGATAGCCGCATAAACAAATAGCTACACGAGCAGAGTCTGGCAGTTAATAGCCTGCAGCTAATGCCAGTACACCTGGAGTCCAACAAATAATATTCAAAACTGAAATAACAAACTTCAGATTGTGAAATGAAACAACCCTGTCTTCTTCTGGTTTGGTAAATTTGTTTACTTTAGTTACTAACACAGTTACTGAGAATTTGAACGATGGCATTCCTGTGTTTCGCTGCAAGGTCTAAAACCGCTGTGTAAAATATGAATTGTCAGACATCTCAGACAAGTAATATTTTATCATTTTGAACAAATCATGCCACAAAGTAATGGACATTGATTTAACACACCCATATTTTTTACATGTTTCAGGCAGCACCTAGAAATTTTAGTGATAGTGATTTTTGAACACCTCTGCAATATTGAACATAATGGAAATATATTGTTCAAAGTGTGGTAGTTGTTTAAGCAAATGTGTGAGCAAACAGTCGTTTATTCCCATTCAGACACAGGGAAACATTAGCATTCATTCAGATTGGTGTTTCTGACTATTGGTCCACTTCACTGTCCTTTTACCTTAGTTTTGTCACCAGCTAGTCACTGTCTTTGCCTGTCATTTGGTGCTAGGCAGGATTGGTATATCGCCTTGTAACTGTTGTGGTTGTTGAGAGCAGCATTTGCAGCCAAAGAACCAAAACGATGACATAAAACAGGCTAAAAGTAGAATGACAGCGTTAGATGATAATTCAGTGTGGGTTTGTTACAGTGGTCCCTTTCACACTGGGATACACATAATCATTTGCTTCATTGTTAATATGAAAATATTGATTTCTCAAGAGCACAGAACGCATTTAAGAGAGAAACAAAAACACTTACAAGGTGAATTTTTGTGTGTTTTATGCCAAGCTAACAGTTAGTGTGACAGATAAACGGCATTGCAAGTAAATGTCCTTCACAACTTATTTTTATTGTCACCAAATGTGTCAGATGCCCACGTGAGATTCTCACATCCCTGTGATAGTTAAGTCTAGGCTCTGTTCAGTGGCCCTCCTTCCACCAATTATCAGTTCTGTTTCATCTGATTCACAGAACTAATGAACAAACAGTCTCACACACACACACACACACACACACACACACACACACACACACACACACACACACACACCACACGGCTTTTCCTCAATTTACCACCTCTTATCAATTGCCTCCCTTTATCTTTTAGTGTTTTCTTCTTTCCATCTTAACCCTCCATTCCTCTTTCTCCAAAGCTTTTATTTACGAACATCGTTTCAGGTTGTTTTATAGCTCCCCTCAGGAGCAGAGGATGGAAGGGAGAAAAAAAAATGGAAAAATAAAAGATGAAAGGATATATGAGGATAGAGAGTAACACTCAAGGCCGCTGAGGGAGAAATAGATTTTGGGCAAGCAATGAGGAATAAGTGCAAGTCATCAAGCGTTGCCTGCTTGGCTTTTCTTTTTTTGTCTAATAGTTTGGATGTGGTGATATAAAATGTTGATGTGAGCTGGAGAGGGCATCAGCGTGAGCTCCAAACAGAGTCATTTGATTTAATGAGGTTTGGCAGTAGATCCACTGCCTCTGTCAAAGCCCAATCATGTGAAATCTAGATGACTCAAAGCCATCAAAGGACTGTGGAGGCCTTTTCTTTCTTTCAGTCGGTTTATTTGTTGTAGTGTGTCAGTAGATCAGCTTATTTTGACTAATTTTAACCATCGTACTGGAGCAAAAAGGACAGGTGGGAATCTTGAGTCTCTATTTTCACCAAATGCAGTGCTGGTTATGATATATGGCAGACCAAGTCCAGCGGCAAAATCGGGGGAAAAGAAAGTTCTGAATTGCACGAGGCAAGCTGTTACTGCTCAATAACACAGGCCTGTAATCGACTCACATTTCAAACGCACACACACATGCACTCAGACAGCCCTCGGTTGGGCTGCCTTTTACGAGGAAGCACACCGCACGAGGTGATCAGCATATGTTTTGTTGACATAAATTTAAAATTTATTGCCGTTGTCAAAAGTGACTGTTGGACAAAGTCGATTATTAACTGAGTAAATGGCCTGAGAGAGTTTTATGTGAACTTCCTTAATGGCTACAGTCAGTCTGTTTCAAATCACCCTCCCTGCCTAATCTCCCACCCACTACACACACACACACACAGACACTCACTCACACCTCTCATCATCTATTTTAGACACACAACATGAAAGCAGACAGTTACAAT
Organism: Trachinotus anak; assembly: GCF_046630095.1. Lineage (NCBI taxonomy): Eukaryota > Metazoa > Chordata > Actinopteri > Carangiformes > Carangidae > Trachinotus > Trachinotus anak. The sequence continues at coordinate 4,000,484 of NW_027273871.1, forward strand.
GGGATTTGAGAGTGTGTGTGTGTGTGTGTGTGTGTGTGTGTGTGTGTGTGTGTGTGTGTGTGTGTGTGTGTGCGTGCGTGCGTGTGTGTGTGGAGAGGTCTATCCGAAATAAATCACTGAGCTGAGACAATATTTTAGGATCCTTTTACATGTCATTAAACCTTGTTGAAGCTGAATTACAGCATATTATTAGCTCTGCTTAGGCACACAAAGCATTTCAAGGCATTTGAAAAACCCCTAAGATGCTTAATGTTGTCTAATTTTCATCGTACTCCACAGTATTCCAAAAGGTTGAGTTCACCTTTGTCTGTCTATAATTAAGTGTGGTTCATACAAGATGGAGTCACTTTCTGTCGAAAACATCCATATCCATAAGGTGACCTTGTTGTCGTATCTAGTGTCCCTCTCTACAGGTCAAATCTATTTGATCATATTTTTCAGAAATAAAGGCTCCATTTTTAATCATCTCTTTATTTATAAAACTAGAATATAAATGGCAGGCAGAGCTGCTCATGCAAAAGAAAAAACTAGTCAATTAAGGTGCGCAGTTTATGAATGTGGTTAGTCTTTGTGGGTGCAGTCTGTGTTGGGCTGACAATGAGCTGCTTGCTAGCTTTTGTCAACAGTCTTTTTTGGATCATTGTACTTCCCCTGATTTAGGTTCTTTATTCATCACAAGTCACTGCTTCATCTTGTGCCCCTGTGTGTAACCTTTGTACACCACTCGGTACATGAGCTACTAATGCAAATGATCAGAATTTGCATCTTATTTTCATATATTTTTAGTTACTTCATATCATATAGACTAGAGACATTTAAATGCTGATAGAAAGGGCATCATTAGTGTTTCACAGTTCTTCTAAACGTCCTCAGCTTTGCTTTAACAGACTAAATAGCTGGACCAGGTGCTGTTAACATTCTGTTGAACATCAAGTAATGTGCTATTTCACTGGGCAGTGGTAGCCATTGCAGATAAATTCAACACAGTCTCAGCTGAGGACACACACACACTGCACTTTTGCTCATCAACACTGCATTTGCGGTGAAAATACATGGCATTGCTTCCACTTCAAGTGGCCTTAATAAGTCCATCCATACCTTATCAGTGCTCTGTCTGGGGGCCACAATGGTCAGATTGAGGAGGGATACAAAAGGCCTTTGAAAGGCTTTGTGCTCCCTGTGTGTTGTGTTGTGGTTTACCACTTGCGTGTTTTCTCCTCTTATCAGAGAAAAAGTGTGTGAGTACATCACCTATGAACCTTAAGGAAAAAAAATCCTCTTCCAATCCTTTGTCCATTTTGTTGTTTGTTGTGGAATTTGTCTCACTCACGTGGAAAACCCATCAAAGGCAAAATTACATTAAGATATTTTTTTATCTGCCTGAAACATCAGTGGGAAAGGTCGGGCTTTGGTCTCTCAGAGGTAAAACGCAAGGGCATCAGTCTAGTGCTGCTTTTTGCACCAGTCATAGACAAAGAGTACAATGCAGAGGTGGCAGGAATTGCGGTTTGTCAGCTGGCAGTTGCTGTAATAGGCCAGAATGCCATGTATCTGTATTACATATTCCAGTCTTGTGCAATTGCTATTGATCTGTCCTGCTATATGTGTAAGCAACAGCAGCATGATTGCATTTTGATGCCGTATTGTTATGCATGTGTGCCTGCTTTTTATTGAACACAACATCTTTAGATTTGTCTGCCGGTATTAGAAGGGCATTCTGGGACGAGGGGGAGGTGGAAATATTTCACACAGAGTATATTAGATTGATATAACTCCTGCTCTGCATCATCACAGATTGATATCTAACAGTGTGAGAGTATTGTTTCCTTTCCCAGCTGTGTCATTCATGCCTCTCTGTATAACTTTCTCTCCCTTTTTGGCTTTTCAAGTGTCCTATTGGGGGCATTTGGCAATTATAGGGCCTTTTAATTACTCTCTTCTTGCCAAAGGGCCATCATTCTGTCTTAGGTTTCTAAGGTTGCTCCACAAACTCTAACCACCACAATGGCTATCATGACTTCTTCAACCTCACTACATTTTCTTACATTTCACTCTCTTATGTCAGGTTTCAAGGGTGTTTTGCAGCAAGTGTCGCCAAAGTCACGTGAACCATTGCCATAGGAAACGGTGTAATCTCACTCCGTCTGTCTCGGTCTCATCCTCGCTCTGTCTCTCGCTACCCCTCTCGAGGCGCAGAAGAGAGCTGTAAATCAATTTGCATTCGACATCTGACATCAATCAGTCATGTTTTGGGAGAGTGGCACCACCTCCTCCTCTGCGGCTTTGTTGAGAGACGCTAAGATGGATGGCTGTCATCTCACCCAAGTTGAGCGGATCTCTTATCAAGGGCATTGTTTCCCCAAGAATGCACTCGGCTGATCACTCTGCGCCACCTGACTCTGACGATGGAGACTATGAAATCTGTCTGTTTGACGTTGTCTTGCTTCGTCTGCCACAGGCATACACTCACATGACTGTAGAATCAGGCGCTTTTTCTATGCATGTGTGGGGTATATTTTCTTCCAGCTTTGAATTAATGTGTTGAGCATTACTTAAATATTATTATTTGCCCAAGAAATAAAGGGTTTTAATTTCTTAATCCAGGTTTATCATCAAAAAAAGACACCTCAGGAGCCTTTGTGTTTGGAAGACTATTGATTGTGTCAAATCTGAAACAGGACCAACTTGAAAAACAATCATTATAATCATGGGTGTGTGTGTGTGTGTGTGTGTGTGTGTGTGTGTGTGTGTGTGTGTGTGTGTGTGTGTGTGTGTGTGTGTGTGTGGGCCTTTGTGTACCTCTCTCAAGGCCAGGTATTTGAAGTTCTCAGGAGGCTTAAGGCACTATGGCAGTTGTTTGGCAATTCGTGTCACCTTAATTGCTTTAGAGCACTTTCAGATATCTCTCAAGAATAATATGCTTTGTACCGAGCCGTGGGGTCTTTGAGGATTTTGTAACAGAGAGAGTCGTGAGGATGGACTTTATGCTGTCAGATGTTATTTAGTTACCTAACCTTCAAGGCCTTTTACCACATAATCAAATATTGACCCTTGGTCTTGTCTGAACTTGTGCACTTAAACTACGTTACATCCTAATGACTGTCCATTTGTGAAAAAGACAATTCATTGCAGATCTGATTTTGCTGCGAGCTACGCATCACCTTCTGGTTTAGAGAGCAGAAGTCAAAACGTGGCCAGTGAATGGTTCATACACCAAACTGCTTTGCCTGAATGAATCATTCTATTTCTCTTTATAGCATTAGGAAGTTGATAATGCCTCTGCTTGAATAGCATCTTGTGATTTACAGCACTAAGTCACGGTCTGGTGCTCCCTGCAGAAGAATATGTGTGGTAGTTGGACGGGTTGTTACACCAGTGGTTATTGTTATGTGCTGATGTTATGATTGATGAAGTGTGACATTTTTTTTTTCCACCAATAGCAAAAGGCCGAACCTTTTTCTCTGCTCAAAGTCATCAGTTATGCAGCCGCTTTCGTAGAGCCACAAACATCTATTTTAGTGAAGTGCATGCACATTAAGTTTTGCCTGCTCCAAACTGACTGTCTAACCAACAGAGTCCAAACAATGAAGTGTTTGTTTTGCTCTTTGTCAACAGGAAGATGCACAGTGGAATGAAGACCTACGGCTGTGAGCTGTGTGGGAAGAGCTTCCTGGACAGCCTCCGTCTACGGATGCATTTGCTGTCTCATTCAGGTAAAAAAAAAACAAAAAACAACCTCAAATCACAAATCCACAACCCCATTCTATAATCAGTACAGAGATAGCAGTAGCTCCTGTTATCACGGCTGGGTTTACTGTTGATTATAGGGAATGTCTGATGGGAGTCTGAACGATGGAGCGTTCATTACTGCCATTCTGTACAGTTGCATTGAAGCATTATAAAGCAAAGTGCTTCTCTCAGAATTCCGCTGCTGTCAAGGAAGAATTATATAAATCCGAATTTAGAGAATAGGGGTAATTTGAACTTCTGTTGAAATCTTTGTTGAAACTAATGATAAGCAGCTCCTTAAAGGGACATGCCAATATTTTTGCATGTTTGAACCCATTTATTGCAAATGATGTACAGAGTATCTAACATTTCTTATGAAACTTTCCAAAACATACTGTGTGTGTTTTTTTTCATGTGTTTCCGTTCATTTTGCTATGTTACAAAGTACAACTGTGTAGCTTAGTTGAGTCAAAGTTAAATGAGTAGTTATGCAGTGCATACTTCAAACTCAAATCAGTCTGCATTTACAACTACAATACAATTGCCAAAAAATAAAGGCAGACTTGATATAGCCAGGATTTCAGAAGTACTGACTGCAAGGGTCAAAATCCTTCAGCGCAACCCCACCCACTAAAGTAGCCTGATTATTTTCTTCTTTTTTTTTCTTGTTTTCCTGAATTACTTATTTTTTCACTTACATTTGTCTGTCAGTTTTATCTTCTACGTGTTATCTCCTTCCCAAAGATGTAACCTTGCTTCTACAGTCCTGAACTTAAGCAAGCTTTATGTCCTTGAGTTTAATTTTTGATAGTCAATTTGCATGAATGGACAACAACAAACAACATTGCGGCAGGCTTTCAGTGTGGTCAGTAATGTTAAGTATACATGATTGCAAGTAAATGGGGTAAACGTGCGTGGACCTTTGTAATAGGAGAGTGAATCTCTTTTTCTTGCAGATTTATCCAGAACTCTTATCATCTTAAGCAAAGCTTAACTGCAGCTTTCACTGCTGCACCTCATAAATGTGGTTAACATCCATTCAGAGACTCACAGTGACTGATTTACTACAGTATAAATACACAGTATATCAGCATTGAGAACACGTTTTTACTTGATAGAAATATTTACAATAGACAATCAACCCTGAAGATGGTGCAGTCTGCAAGATGAATAAAGGGATCACTAGCCTTTCACTTGCTTTATCTCACTATAAATACACTGGTTTTGAATATGTGAATGTGGAGCATAACCCAGTTTCCGTGATTTGTGGATTAAATAACTCTTCAGCCCAGTAAAGCTGAGCAGCTCTGGGAAACTTAACCCGAGAGGTGCCTGCACATCATCATCCTGTCATTCTACACCTCCATGACATTGGAGGTCTGAAAGGCAGTACAGAACACTGGACACATTGATTGGTTTAGTCTGACACTATTACACTCACCCCCAAACACACACACACACACACACACACACACAGCAGCAGTCCCTTTGCTGTGAGCCTACTTAGCACAGCACTGCTTTAATGGCATGGACCGCCTTTTATAGGCAGCAAAGAGCTCCTCAGTCCTAAGGCCCTAAGTGCAGATGGTTTATTGAGACACTGTAAAAGCCATGGGACCTCTGAGGGAACCCCTTCTGCACACACACACACACACACACACACACACACACACACACACACACACACACACACACACACACACACACACACACACACACACACACACAAAATCCCAAATCCATGTGTTGAAGTTGGCTCAGAGATTGAGCCCTCTGTTTGGTACCCTCTGTTTTCCAGTGAGACACATTAAGTGGCCTGAATTGTCTACTTGGCATTATCATTGTCAGCGGTGACGATACAACCCCCTTCCCCCCACACCCCCCACCACCCCCCACCCCCACCCCCAGCCAACTACTGTCAGTAGGCAGAAAAAGATAATTGCCGGGATCATTTGTTTGTTTGTATCTCACCAAATTCTAAACAATGACTGAGATGGATGCTGACACTCCTGCTATGTTGTGACAAAGATGAATGACAAACTCACGCTGTGCCAGTGAATTGGCTCAGCACACAACTCAGCGTGTCAAAAACAAAAGTTGCTCCAAGGAAATATTCACTGTTTGTTTTAAAATTACACCCCGTTTTCACAGCCCCTGCTGCAAATACGCGCTCCCCTCCTCACTCACATGTCGGAGCAGAGCGGAGAGAGAGCTCAGTCGCAGGAACAAATGTTAGAGCGACTGTTGTGGAGATTTTTTTTGTGTGTGTCGCCTACTGTAGGATGTGGTTCCTACTGCTTTGGTCCTAGCGCTGTCTCCCATGTTTGTGTCACAAAGTGTTGTACTGTTCAGTGGCAAAAGTGAGCATGAAGTCAGGAGTTATGACAAAGTGGAAGCTGAGGGTGAGTCAAGTTAATCTTGTGCTCAGACACTTGTTGCCTGACGTGTGTGTGTGCGCAGTTCTCCTCATGCTCCAGTGGAGATTAGCCTTAAAGAGCCACGCTCTGGCTGCTGATGGAAAGCCTAAACTTATACTTTATGTTGTCATTGTATTAGTCATGGTAGTTATAATGGTAACACTAACTGCTGGAGGCCAGTTCTTACTGGTGCTGGCAGACTGGCACATTATATCTCTGTGTCCAGCTGAGTCCTGTTACTTATTCCTCAGCACTGCTCCTTTCCAGTGAATGTATGTGTTGTAGTTATTGTGAGGTCTGAGGGCTGTAGTAACAATTAACAAACATTTACTTCAGGCAGTCCTTCAGTGAACACTGAAGATGATGAAAAAGGCTCATTACAAAGAAAAAAAAAAAATGAGGCTGCAGCAGCGCAAGAGTCTTTCTTTCTTCTTCTATTATCTGAAATGTCATACACATATACATACATATACATATGTTCCCCACAATTATCTATACATAAAATGAATGACCTATAATTATCTGAATATTTAAAGGTATTATGTGTTTCCTCTGGCTTTGTGTATGTGTGCAAATCATCCCTGTGTAGCAGTGAGGGTAGACACGTGGGATAATGTACATTTAGCAGGATAAATGACCGTGAAACAGAACCAACATAAGCAAAAGCTAAACTCAATTAAAACACACATAGAGCTGAACTGCACTCAGTAATTTAAAATGACAAAAAATGACTAAAAGCTTTCACAAGCTTTTCACATTTTCAAGTGCTGCCAGTGCAACACTCACAAAGAAAATAAATTACTGGTTTCATATTATTCATGTGTTTCATCTCTAAGCTTTTGACAATATTTGCCAACAATCCCTTTGTATCATGCAATCGATTGCAGAGAGTTAGCGGCACATATTTCTCCATCTGTTTTAGTTTCCCCTAGAGGTGTCACAGTTCTCAGAAAAGGGACCCAAGAGCACGACTCAGGAGGCGGATGTAAAAGCGAAGAGTCTTTACTTAGAAAAAAAAAAAGATACAAAAATCTAAGCACGCAAACAAAATACAAAGGGCCGGGTTGAGACAAAATCAAAAAAAGAAAAAAAGAACACAGGCAAGGTCAAAAACATGATCAGGATCAAAACAGGTTGGTGAAGCACTGGAGAGCTAAGACACAAAGACTGTGGACCAGTGTATATACTGGGAGCTAATGAGGGGATGAGGAACAGGTGAGTGGGGAGGAGGAGCAGCTCAGGTGATTCTGCTGGTGGGAATATCAGGCAGGTGGGAGTGGCAGGGTCTGAAATGACAGCAGAATGAGAACATGTATGTACAAACAGCTGGACTGAATGTGTCAAAGGATGAAACTCAAAACCATGACAAGAGCTGACAAGGGAGGAGAGGAGCAGGTACAGGTGTCTTTGGGATGCTAAGGCCACAGAGACTATGAGTTTGTCTCTTATATAGTAAACTAGTGTGAGAAAAGGGTAAAAACGAGTTGTGAGAGACAAAAAAAAACACAGGTCTAGGATGAAAGTCAGAACTTAAATACAGTCTTCCCATGAGGTTCTTTTGTCAGCTCGGACCACACCGAGGTAATCATTACCTGAATGGTTTTCCAGTGGAAAGATTTTTAAAAAATCTTCTGTAATGTCAACAGGTTAATAATAACTCACAATTTGTACTCGCTGACATGAGGTGAAAAGTCTGCTGATAGGAGATGAAATGGAAAAAAAAAAAACATTGAAAACTCCAGGAAGAACCACACACTCCACCTTGAGAAAGGCAACTGAGCGGAAGATGTGGGCAGTGTATTTTTAGCAACAGTGGCAGCAAGTGCACAAACTTTTTTTTTTTCTTTCTCTCCTTTTTTCCTCTTTCCAAGCGGGGCTGTCTTGACGCACAACATCAACCTGTACTGTTACACACATCAGTGTTGATTCATAGCCGCTTTGGTCTGGCGTAAAAGGCAAGACAAGCGCTTCTGTCGAGACGGGCGACGGTTAGGGACGAGACAGCACTGAGGCAAAGCTTCTTTGATAGTTTTTGTTGTCTTTTTTTTCTCTTTTTCATTTTTTTTTTCTCCTCCACCTCCTCCTCCGCCATTTGACTTTCAAGGCTTTTCTCGGTCTGACGCTGCGTCTCGATTTTTATCGTGTCTCTCTGTAATGATGACACTTCACCGAGTCCCAAAACCCTCAACCTCAGCCCCTCCTCCCCCTGCTCCTCTTCCCCCTCCTCCTCCACCGCCGCCATCATCCTTCAGCTCGCTTCAGACAAGACAGAATATTGGGGAGATGAAGCGAGAGAGTGGAGAGGCTTTTTGGTATGCGCAGCGTGTCGTGGATGTGGAGCGTTTCAGACGCCGCCGCTGCTGCTGCTGCCTCCTCCCTCCCCTCTGCTTTCCACTCTGTCTCTCACTCTCTGTCTGTCTCTCTGTCTGTCTGTCTCTCTGTGCTTGTTGTACGGAGGACTTGGCGGCTCGCCAGTCTGGGCTGCCTGCCACCTCTGAGGGTACAGTATGTACAGTCTACCTTGTGCCAGCTATTTATTTTTTTCCTCTCGTCTCGTTCTGTCTCAGTCCTCTCACCACATTGTGTTTTTTTTTTTTTTTTTTTTTTAAATCTCCGCCTGACGTTTTCGTGTTTGACAGCATTTGCAGAGCCAAATCCTGCAGATGGGGGTTCGTACTGGGTGGAGAGCTGTGACTCAGTCCCTTTTGGGTGCTGTTTGAGATCCTAGATGTTGTTTTCCGTAAATGATGGCAGCATTTGATGAACAATAATATCAGCATTTAGTGAACTTCGACAAATTTAAACCCAATATTAATCAGAGTAATTGTGTATTCAATCGAAGCTCAGGCTGGATACTGAATCCTAATACTTTTTTGTTCTGACCAAAATGTATCTGTCACACAGAAACTGTCTGGTAGCTACTTTAAGGTTAGAGTCATAATCTTATTCTTTGAGCTTGAGTTACATTTGTCCAGTTGTAGGTAGCATATTCAGTCAAAGTTCTTGCATGGATGCTTGTATCTGGACAACATTCAACTTTTAATACATTTAAAAATGGCAAAAAAAAAAAAAGCTGTGGAAAGCTCATCTGCTGAATTATTATTATTATTATTATTGGGTATTCCTCCACATTCCTCAAAGTAAACTTAAACTTAAACGCAGTGGTATTGAGAAGGACATCCTGTCACAAGTTTTAATTCATTGTCCAAAAACTTGTATCAGTCAAACTGTATTTTAATCCACCATATCAAATCAATAATCTGGTTTCTAAATCTAGCCCAAGTGTGTGTGTGTGTGTGTGTGCGTGCGTGCGTGCGACCAGACCAGACTGATATGATTCGCAGTTTGTCTTGGGAGAGAGTCGATGCAGCGTAATGAGATTACCAATAAGACTATCCCTGAACACCCGCACCACCATCTCTGTTACCACCAACTTTTCATCTCACTGCCTTTATAGCTTAAGAGTGTTAATCCTCTGTTTACAGTATGTATACATAGTAAAGAGTCCCTGGATTAGCCAGCTAAGTGTGTGTGTGTGTGTGTGTGTGTGTGTGTGAGAGAGAGAGAGAGAGAGAGAGAGAGAGATACCTGAAGCACATCATAAGCGATCCATTTTATTTAACCAGCAGTTGCAGGATAAGTGTCTTGCTCAAGGCCACAATGTGATAGTATATGAATGAAGAGACGGTCCTCATAATGTGTCGCATGGTGCTGGGGAAACCAAAAAGAGGATTTAAATATAGATTGTGCCATCTACTTGACTGTAGTCACCTTCACATCACTGTATTTCCATGTTGAATACACATTGTGTAAAATTAAATTACAGTATATGCTCACTTCTGATTGAACTCCATAACAAACCACTTGATCTCTCAGTTGAATTCAGTAGAGATACTGTTTGGCTAGTTCCTGTTTCATGAGCCTCAAAGGCTTTTGTCAGGGCAAAACTGAAAGGTTATATTGTGATCTTTGGTTAATATTCTTAGGTAGGTGTGTTACTCTCTGAGGATCAACTTGAATTCCTTCATTCATTGTTTGGCAACAATTCGTCCATTAGAGTCTTATGCATGTATCCTGATCAGATACTTCCTGCTCTACACCAAGAAGTCCTTCTACCCTTGGGTTATATTTTATTTAGGAAGACCTTTTTTTTTATTTAACAATAATGCACTGAGCAGTTTGGCAAATTTTGTTAAGCGAGGCAGAACTGGTACCAAACAAAAACAAGCACACAAAATTATGAACTTTACAGTAAAAAACTGTTTCAGACATAGTTGGTCTTCAGCCATCATGCTGACAAGCTCAATCACAGTTTACCCACAAACCCATATCATCTCAGTCTCTACATTATTGATGGAAACATGACTTGACATGAAAGTCTCCTGGCATTTGGGGTCATATGTTAGCACAGTGCGATGGTGTGTCACACAGGCTTCATCAGTTTGGTATGCTTGTGTTTGGTTTGTGCATTAGTCAGCCAGTACACCCAGTACAGTGTATTTCCAGAGTGAGGTTTGCAGTTTAGTGTCTGAGACCAGCCTGAGGGGAATTCGTCTTTTTACGACACCTCAGTTGATAGCATAGCATTATGTTCACTGCTGGTTGATCTTTTATTGGACTGCATGCTAAAAAAGAAAAGATGGACCTTGTAGATTATTTAAAACCACTTTATGTAGAAATAGAATATTTCTGACGATGCCATCAAATAAGACACTAACATAAAATAACCAATATTTTACCCTCCTTTTCCACTCTGACTAACAGTGAATGACAAGAAACCAGTGACATGATTACATGGCCAGATGTGGAGCTAAATAATGGAAGGAATTATTTTTAATAAAAAGTAAGAGGTGGATTTTAAAGGTGGAAAAGTATGCCAGAAATGGAGAATCTGTGCACCTAACATTATTTTTTTTAATATATTTTGTTCCATGTTGTATAGTGTATTTGACCTGAACAGTGCACATGTACTATCATTATTGTAACTGTGCCTGAGTTTCCCTGCTGTCCCTAACCAGATGTTCATCTTTGCTCTCTGAAATTAAAAGCTTTGTTTCAGTCCTAATCTGAGTGTGGGAAGAAAATGCCCACGTAAACGTCCGGAGTGTTTAGATGAGGAAAAATGCAAAGAATCTGGATGTGAGCACAGCAAGGCGGGAGGGCTGCTTTCCCACTGCTCTTTGTCTGTATTCCTATCTCCGTGGTGTTTGTTTGGCTGTTTGGCTGTCGGCTGGTCGGCTGTTTTGGCCTCATGCCGGCTCTTCCCTCTCAGTGATGACGACATATTTGTGCCGGCAGGTCTGGATGTTCTGCCAGCATTCCAGCATTTATGATCGCTTGCAGATGTGAGTCCAGGAACACACTGTACTGTACCCAAACCCAGAAATTAATGAAACTTGACTGCCTTCCAGGCCACAAATTCCTAAATGTGTGTGTGTGTGTGTGTGTGTGTTTATGTGTGCGCGTGTGCGTGTGTATAAGCATGAGTGAGAGGAGAGACAGGGGACTTGAAGAAGGGGGTGGGGTGGGGAGGGTGGGCTATTAAAAGCAAGTAGTAGGAAAAGAAGTAGTTCAGAAAAAATTATGGCCCTAAGTGTTAAGCAGCTTCATGTACATTTTTTTTTACCACAGCTGATGTTATGTCCGGTTTGCGTGAGCATGAACACACATATATCACTGCTGTTTCCTCGAGTACATTAACACAAGATGACAGACAGAACTGATAAACAGCAGTAGCTCATGCTTTAGTAGCATAACATTACTCCTTCTATGCGACTTAAAGCCCCTCCCACTCCCCTCTCGCCTGCACTTCTTGTAATACTTCCCCTGACCTGTTGATTTACTGTTGCACACACCACTGGGATTATGCAGCTGGGCAAATCTCAGCTGGGTTATATTACATGAGATGGGGGCAAGTCGAGGACAGACAAGTGAGAGGTGACACAAGGCAGGGGTCGACTTATAATACTGTAGCATCAGCCACTGCTGTCACACTGATATTTTTATTTTCCCTCACAGAGACAGGGGGGTGGAGGCAGAGGGAGGGGGACTTGTTAGACCTCTGTCCTGAGCAAATGTGACTTCATTGGAAACGTGTTACTCTGAGCAGCTGCGCTCCTTACCCAGAACTCAGTGTACCTGTGCTGTGAGTTTCTTGGAAAAGCAGTGTTTTTAAAGAAATAAAACATAAAAATAGCCGGGCCAAACGGTGTGAGGGATGATCCTCTGGGTCTCTCGCCGACCAGGTTGACAGCTCTGTGCCTGGAAGCACACTCAGACTAGATGTCCAGTTGTTTTAAATGTCATTTTGCCCAGCATGGATCTATGTGACACTTGTAGCTGCCTTCCTGGAAGAGTCTGTGTAACTGTAACTAGTGCTGCAGAGAAATATGTCACTTACTAGCAAAGGCTGTCTCACTGTCTAATAATATGTTATATAGAACATAATATAATAATATATAGAGCAGATCAGTACAAATCATACTTTGGTATTAAATGGCCTTTACAGGTGTCAGAGTATAGGAGGCTTTTTTTCCAGCTGGGCCAAGGCTTAGGATGGAGATGGTGGTTAGTCCATCTGTCTACTCCTTTGTTTAAGAATGTGATCGTGAACTGTCTCTTAGAAATCCTGTTTTTACACCACTAAACAGTTTTTTCCAATTACGTTGTGGACAAAATATGACCATTGACTGGATTATGTTCAAAGGCAAAATATTTTTGAATGCTACATTTATCACCCACAAGGAGGTGGTTGGGGTGGATAGAAGGAGTACAGAGTGCACGTGTGACCGCCTGTGGTGAGGTTTAGGCTACAAAAGCGTGTTGGTTAAGGTCGGAGATAGTTCGTAGTTTAAATAAATATGTTGTGTTGTGTTGTGGAGTCACTGTGAATGTTCTCTGTGTTAAACCAGACCACAATCATTGCCTAACCTTAAGAAACTGGACTAAGTTGCACAAACTAGTGGCATCAAGACTTGTTTCTTGATGCTTAAGAAAAATAACAATGCATTGGGCTTATTGATATGAAATTTGCACATTCTGGCTGCCCACAGGATGAGCCCTCATTGACCCTCCATGAGTTCTTTTTAACTTTAGTTCCTGAGTGTAAAATCCTGAATGTGATTTTGATCCATCCAGCTCCTTTAGCTTCACACTTTTAGTCTTGTGAAATGATAAATACAGTATGTTTACTGCTGTAAACAAATGGGGAAGAAAAACCCAATTGCTAGCTTCTACCTCATTTCAATCGTATCATTTGCCCCAGAAATATGATACGAGGACATCTTACTTCGCTGGTTAGATTAGAAGTTGCTTTTCTATTTGTCCCCTTTTCACTCCATCCACCAGCTGATAGCACCAAAGAAAGTTTGCAGAGGGAGAACAGCACCGTCCTTCTGTCTGCTGATCCAGCTGATTGCTTGTTTGTTGTTGCTGTCAGTTTTCTTGCCAGTGATCCTGGCTTTTTTATTCTCTCAATATGAATGTGGAGTTGATTTATTAATGCTACAGCATGACTGTGGCTGGAACACATCCAGCCCGTGTTGAGATAAAATTAATGAATATGGTGAATTATTATTAATCAGGTAAAGAGTTGTCAGCTGCAACCCATAGAACTCTTTATTTTTGTTGTATATCAATTTATCTTACTTATATGATTCATTATATGATTAATTAAATATGCAATTACATATATGAATGTAAATATATACAGTACAATAAAAACTTAGGTCAAATCCAATCAATAAAAATGCTGTTTTCTCTGGTAGATCTGATGTATTCATAGGTCAAAACTGACATAGAAATACAATGGCATTACTCCATATAGAAGTTACTGAACAACGCAATTTACACTCATTTCTACGAGCTCAAATCTTAGTTTCAAGATGTGGGGGGAAAAAAAAGATTTACCCTCCCTCAAGCATAACTGCTTTTATTAAAATAATCCCAAAAGTAATCACCTTTTGTCAAACAAGCAGCTCCGGCAGATTAGTTTGTAGTCAGATTACTGCAATTCTTTTTCCTGTGGCACTGGTGACTCATAAAGTCTGTCAATCAAAAAGTTAGACAGGGAAGCTCAAAGTTGACTTTGCAGCCCTCTCTATTTTCAGACAAGAAGAGAAAAACAGGAGGACTTGATCTTATTCCTTTTATTACAGGGATATTGCAGCTTTAAATCCTTTTGGTTGCTAAGTAGCGAGTGCCCCTGTGCTCCCTTAATGGGCCTGATTTGGTATTCCACTCTGATGCCAAGTCTTATTTTTGTATGCGAGACAAAGTGTTTTGATGGAGGGTGATTGCTGAAACGTCAGTGTGTCTACCAAAGGCTGTTTTTTTTTTCTTTTTTTGGTGGAGAGTGAGAGTTTTATGGCCTCTCACAGTACAGTACACTGTGTGCCTTCTGCTCAAAACAAGAACACAGTCGATTGAATTTTGGATTCGCTTCATCATCCCTCCCTCCTCCCAGCAGCTTTGTTGTCAGCGAGCAGCATGTGTGTGTATGTGTCTGAGAGAGGGAGAGAGAGAGAGAGAGAGAGAGAGAGATGTGAGTGCTCGCTGTGTGTGCTCGATGCATGTGAGTGTGTGTGTGTGTGTGTGTGTGGTAAAAGTCAATTATTGCAAAAGGCTGCCAATTAATTTGCTCTCCTGGAAATTTGAATGATACTGTAGAATGCACACAGTCATAAACACATGTGTACATGCATCATGCACACACACATTCTCACTAACACGCAGTGAGCTACACACAGACACACACTGCTTACCATTAACTCAAAAGGAGGGAGAAGATGCACAGGCTGCAGACATTTGTTTGCTCCAGTGTGTGATGTTAAATTAGGTCGTGTGTGTGTGTGTGTCTTCGGGGGGCTCTTACTGGCTGAATAGTGAACATTGCTCAAGGGGGGCTAGAGCAGGATCAGGTGGAATTGCTCGGTCTAGTCTCCAGGTATTCAGGGATCGTCTTTTTTTAGACAAAGGGTCCTTCAGACTGTCTCAGGGTGTTGGGATGACAGAAGGGAAGAGCTGATTGTGACTCCTCTGTGACACTTGGTTTGAAGGCAGTCAGTAGTCACTGTCACAGCAGGTCACTGAATGGTTTGTTATGGCCTTCATAATCACCAGATCTTAATCCAACATGGACCAACATCACCAGTAAATCTCTTTGAAGAATGTTGTTCATCCCTCCTGTAGAATCAATGCCAAGGAGCATTGAAGCCGCCCCGTCACCTGTCTGCATGTTTCATGTGACAAACCCCTCTGGCCTTTAATGCATGGCCAAAATGAATTGTTCATAATGAGGAAATGTATTCGCAATTTCTGGTCTGGATGAGTTTAAAAAAAAAAAAAAATGACAACCACATGAAACCATAGTTTACCAAAGAAAACTGTTATGTAAAAACTAAAAGGGTGTGCATGTGGTCCTGGCAGGGTCCACTTGTGCAGTTCTGTCTAGCAATTAGTGGTGTTGGCCACATTTGGAGGAGGTGCTGCTATGTGTATCTGGACTGCACATGTTGATATAAGCCCTGCTTGATTTTTGTTCTTGTTTTTGTGTGTTCGTCTTTGATATGTAATTATTCTTTGCAGAGATATTCACACAGATCACTGAAGTTCCATAACCTTATCTCACTTCTTGCATGCTATGTCAAAGTAGGCCTTCATGCATGTGGAGGCGAGTGTGCTTTCTGTGTGTGTGTGTGTGTGTGTGTGTGTGTGTGTGTGTGTGTGTGTGTGTGTGTGTGTGTGTGTGTGTGTTTTGTGGGGGTCATTATAGGTTTTCTGAATGCATTACAAAACCCCCTCCCAAAACAAAAAAAAGAAAAAAAGCAGTGGCAGTGATGAGAGGTAGGTAGAACTGGGGGGGAGATAAGGTTGTGAGAGCAGGAGGCTAAATTTAAATCGTAATTGGCCGACTTCCACAAGCTTGTGGGCATTTTAATGAGTCATAATAACTTCATTTAAAACCAGCTGAGCAGAAAATAGATTGGAGAGGAGCCTGTGGCTAGTATGGATTTGTGTTGCTTTGTGTGAGTGTGTGTGTGGGTGTGCATGTATTGAGCTTGACTGTAAAACATACAGACATCCACACATGCACACAAGCACACACGCAGTTCAGGAACTAACTGGTGCGACATTATACTGGACAGCTCACAGAATAACATGCCTCTCATGCAGCGTTCGTATGTGTGTAGGCTGATGGTAATGACACAGTCAACACATTTCTAACGTGGTGACCACAACAGTGTTTGTCAGACACATTAGGTCTAGAGCTACAACTGATTCCACAGCACTCAATATCCAAATAATATCAAGTGTAATGATGGAAACAGATCTGCAGGAGAGTAAAAATGAAAGTATAAATTCCAGACCATGGTCCACCCACGCAGGTTTTATTTCTACTCTCAGGACTCAGGACTGGGGGTGTGGGCGTGAACAGGTGTGAGTGACATACTGTACAGTTCAACTTTTTGTTTTGTTGTACCTGTTAGGGTGGGACTAGTTACACCTTTACTGTTAATATTAGTATACTGACAGTTATGACCTCACATCATTCCCAGCTGACTGTAACTCCGCCCACCTTCAACCTGAGCAGAGAGTATTGCTGAGTCAGAAACTGTTAAATATTCACTGTATGGTCAATAATAATTATTATTACTCTCACAATAAGTGAAGAGTTTTGTACAATAGATGGTCAATAACTACCACCATACACAGTGCATTATATAATCATAATCATAATAAGGATTTATTTGGTCCTTGAATGCACAGAAAAATGAAAAGGTGTAGGACGAAGCTTTAGCTCATTATTATTATTATTATTATTATTATTATTATTTCATTTATCATCTTGTAGAAGACAAAAGAAAAACAAAAGAAATAGAATTTAGAAAAAATGTACATAAACTTTTGTATCATATTATGTTGTACGTAGCTAAAACAGCTTCACACTGCTCTGTATTGATGCATTCACATATTATATTGTAAGTCTGAGTTCCACAGACCTTTTGCCCTGTGTGCTAATATGCAAGCATGAAATGTGCCGCCTGTCTGAGGGTGGTGGTGTCTTGTAAACTGTCCGGTCTGCTGTGAGTGCAGCTGAAGCTCTGTAGCTGTCAGCTGCCTGAGCACTTCCTGTCACCTCAAATCAGAGCTTCCTCTGATGATCCTCTCTGTGCATTGTTGCCATCATCTGCCCACCAGCTCAACAGGGAGTCACACCTGTAAGTGAAATAAGAGTTATTCTGTGAGACAGACGGCGTGTGACCGAGTCCTGCCAGCACAAAAAAAAAAATGTTCCTGTTTCATAAATGCCTCCGAGTTTTTCCAGCATTATGCCCAACAGTAAAACATTGTTCTGGTAATGATATAACAGTGTGTCATACATTCACACTGGCTATTAGATTTTCACTATTACTTGTCGCCGTTTCTGTAATGAGCCCCTTGTATGCACTGACATCGGCAGAAATGGAACTCAGACAATCAAATCTGACAGCTCCTTCATTGTGTCATGACAGTGTGTGTAATTAGGCAGGTTTTATATGAGTGTGGGCAGTCACACACTTCTCTGTTCACATGTGCTGTCCAGTTGTTCTTCTGTTAGATTATTTGCAGGCTCACTCTGAGGGCTTTAAGTGAAGGTTGGATTTAGTCGCTGGTACTTCCATGTTAAATGAATGGCCAGACAAATGCATTTTTCTGTATCCTAACTGCACCATGTGACAGTCAGATAAATGAATAATTATCACATGCAGCCCGGACAGCGCATCTCTCAAATCTTGCTTTTTTATGTTGCCTACTCTTATATTAATTAATCAAATCCCCCCCAAAAAACTTCCACTAAGTCTTCTGACAGTTTGCTTTAGCATACTTAAAATGTGTTTGTAAATCTGAATGAAATGTCATGAAGGCTTTTTTTTTTTTTTGGAAGGGATTTCAATTCTGTTATAGTCCCAAATGAGAGAACGGAGAGGGGGGATTGTTTGTGACACAAATGGTAATAAAAGTAAATATTCTCTCAGGCACGACCTTTTATTGCATTATGTAAGTTGGCCAATAGCTCTGGGAAACTTTTTAGATCAATTTCGCAGCGCAGATTAGAAAGCTATGAATCCCATTTATGGAAGAGCTCCCTCATGAAATGCTCTTTGAAACTTTTATATTTTCGGATGAAGAGAGAATGAACCCGGCTAAGCAAAGATCTGCCGACGGCACTTTCATGTGGGGGGAAGAAAGAAAAGCAAGAGAAAGTGAAAGGAGACAGAGCAAGCGAGGCAGAGGGAGAAGATAAAAGCACTCCCAAAGCCATCTGGAAGTAGCCAGGACACACAAGGATTGCTTTTATGCTACTAATTCCACTGGGAGGTGTGACATAAAAGCAAAGCATGGATATTGTGTTATAACTGTTGAAAACAAGCAAGTGGCCACGGAATACTAATATGGCCGGTTAGAGGGAAAAGCACTTCAATCCAGGAGTAAACAGGCTTTTTGGATGGCCCCCAGAGGATTTTTTTCCGGGGGTGGTGGGTTAGGGGGTACAGGGTGTATTGATTTTCAACTATTAGTTCACTGTCTCGCAGACAGTTTCTGAAGCACTCTGCACAGATTTTGAGACTGTGCCACATTTGTGCTGTGTAGGCTGTGTGCATGTCATTCGATAACTAGTTACTGGCTGTGTTTACATGGAGGAAAAATACTGAGTATTGTCCATATTTCGGATAAGTTATAGTTTGGGTGTGAAGACACCGTCCATCCATCTCAAAGTCCCCAGTTTGAGTCCGGCCACAGACCTTTGCTGCATCTCTCTGCTGTCTGTCATAAAGGCATAAAATTGCAGGACAAAATTCTGCTGTTGGCATTTCAGTGATGTTTTTGAACCCATTTTATTCATTCATTCATTTGAGAACTCTGTAAGAAAAAGAAACACATGTTTCCTATTATAACCCCTAACTACAGGTGTTTCTAAATGAGCCAGGACTAAGATTTTAAGAATTATAACTTTAAAGTCATGGATTCAATTTAGGGTTATGAATGAAGCAGTAAACAGAACACTTCAGTGGTCCAAACTGTAAATTCAAAATCAAAAGCTTCTGGGCATTTCCATGTCGCAGTGGCCGATAGCAGTTTAACAGCCCACTTAACAGGGTTTCTTATAAGCCTATTTGTGGACCACCCCACCCCACTGCATGTTGCATCTCAACCATGATGCACTGTATGATCACAGGGTAGAAACGGTAAATTATTACTCAACGCGACAGTGCTGACACAGGAAAACACTGACAACACTGTTAGTTCACTTTTGCCTGAGGCAGTCAGTGTGGAGAAAGACACTACCCTACTTCTTTTAACTCAGTTATTATGTCTGCATGAACTGACCCAAAACCAGTTTGCTTGACTAACTGGTTTTCAAGGGAACTGCATGTAAATGTACCCAGGGAGAGTCTAAAAGAAAGAGCCTTTACTTCATTAGATGTCCACTAAATATTCAAAGACTTCTCTGTGGGTTAAAAACTGAAAAGACGTAAAGAGTACAAAGACGTAATGAATGCACATGGTGCGACAGCAGCACACGCCACCAGTACAGATGTTTCTGTCAAACTGTCACCCACTTTCAGACTTACACAAACCTTTGAAATGTTGCATAAAATTCTGTGTAAACTGGGGATGTTTCCATCAATTTGGTCGAAGTGAATAAATCAGCTCCTCCAACATCAAAAAGCTCATCCAGCTGAAGATGAAGTGGGAGCTGTCTCACCCTGGTATGTTCTGTCCCAATTGCTGCTAGTGGCACAGTTTAACACAGGTCATTAAAGTTTGATTTCCACCAAGGTTAGAGACTTCAGAATATGATAATAAACAGAGTAAATCTTAACTGCTGAATAGATAACTGCATTTTTATTGTTTTTTTTAAATTCATCCAGGCATGGCTTTGTTTCCATTTAAAACAGATCACTGAAAAGCCATAAAGTAGGAATTACATGAATACAATCATTAATATCAAAATGCATTCAGCAGCAATAGGGATTAAGTATTGATTAGTGTTGTTAATTCACAGACAATTTGTGCTTGATCTTTTGTAATATATTGCCATTTAGTATTTCACACATGAAGTGAATGGGATGCATACAGCTTATTTTAGATTTAACTGACACACCACAGTGCTCAAAATGACTGACATAAACAAAATAAATAAATAAGATGAAATTTATACCGGGGCAAATCATTTCCCTTTCACC
Organism: Trachinotus anak; assembly: GCF_046630095.1. Taxonomy (NCBI): domain Eukaryota; kingdom Metazoa; phylum Chordata; class Actinopteri; order Carangiformes; family Carangidae; genus Trachinotus; species Trachinotus anak. The sequence continues at coordinate 4,020,861 of NW_027273871.1, forward strand.
CAAACTAGGTAACAGCAGGCAGGAGAGGGAAAAAAGCCCCACTCAGAGAGCAACTAGAGAGGACAGGCGAACCCTTTGAACCGTACAGTCACCATTTGGCCTATTTCTGCCTCAGCTGATTGTATCCCCACACCACCACCACCTCCATCCACACATATACACACACAGACATACACACACTTCCCTACTTTTGGCTGCCTGCCAAGAGCTGTCATTGCCTCTACAGTATCAGTTCTGCTGTATCTATATCCAGAGCTATGTGACGGCTCGTGCACAAAGTGACGGGGCTGCAGGAAGAGGAAAGCCGGCAAATCCTCCAATCAAAACTGTTTTAACAGCAGGAGCCACTACACTTTGGATAAAAGAGGAAAATTATTATGATATTAACATTTATATTAACATGTTTTTTGTTGGTTTTTTAGAGTTAAAATGAGCAAACTTTTAATTTTCAGCTGAATTTAACATTTAAAGTTGAGTAAAAATTAGTTTAAACCCGTTGACACCCTGGTTTACTTTTAAACTATTAAACACCAGTGTCAACAGAATGCGTGGAAACCAGTTTCTCCTTAGCTGTTCTTGATTTAGGACTGTATGTGTCCATGTATAATGCAGTGTGCATGCCATAAGAAATGCTTTTAAACTTTATTGTAGCACAAAATAAAAGCAGCTGATGAAGGCAGCCAGAAAGCTGATCTCAGGCGCTCATAAATGATAACTAATTGGATCTCAATGTCATCTGTGCTGTGGGTCTGGACAGAATCTGAGCATGGGGGATTTTCATCATCTTTTTTTTTTTTGACTTTACTCACCAAATAATATCCTCACTCTGACACCCTATTTGTGGAAAAACAGATGACTTAATGGAAAAGGGCTAGTAATCTCTGTATGGTGTCATTTGGCAGATAACACAGGCTTGATGACTGTGGTATTTTGAGGTAAGTTTATTCCCCTAAATAGCTCTTGTTGTGAGATTTCCCTAATTGATCCGATTTGCCCGTTTGAAGTCAGCACTTATTAAGTTTTATGTGGAAGATTTAACAGGGTGGAAGAGAGGATTTTGGAATCAAACAAAATAAACAAGTATGTAAATCAGTGCACCTGAGTGCAGTTAAAAAAAACAAACTGCATGTTTCAAGCATTTCCTGTTGTTAAACCATTTGGATATCCTATCATCTGCAGTCTCTGCCATGTCTCCAGTTGTTTCAGTTGGCTCAGCTCGGCCTGTTTCCTGAGCTGAACTGACTTGCATCAACGATTGTTTAGCATGTTCAAGTTTTTTTTTGGTTATTGCATCAATTACAAGTCTTCTCACAATTACATGGAAACATGTAGGAGAGATGTTTCCATGTAAACATCTCTAGAAATCTAGAAGATTTCTGTCCTGATTGATTCAGTTTTAGTACCTCAGCGCACAGAATTTTGGTGCAGCAAAACAAGTTGTTGTAGTTTTTAATAAAGAAGTCAGGCAATAATTGTTAGAAACCAAGATCTGATTAAATTCCTCACATGGCGTGAGTCTGCAAACAGCAGGGTCCGGTGAGAGGAGTTGATTACCTCGCTGAGAAGTTGGAGGAGTTGGAATTATGCAGCCTGTCGCCTTCAGCTCCTCATCTAACAGCTCACTGTGTCTAGTTCCATTACTCCCTGCAATATTTCAAACTGATCCACTGTCAGAAAATGTTCATTGCTTTGTTTTGTAGACACATTCGTGATAAACAATAGCGGTAAGAGCTGTGCTCACTGACCAACTCATTGCATTTCCTGTGATTCCTTCATAATAGAACACTTGTTGTTTTGCCAGATAAATGCTTTTAATGTGAAGCTACAGAAGCAGGAAATGCTCAGTTTACATTAGCAGCAACTTAAATCTGCCTTTTTTCTGGGAATGTCCCACACACATCAAGTCCATAATATTGCAAATATATACATATTGTATCGATCAATCACCATTGTGTTACCTCATAGGGCTATGGATAGGCTAATGACTTAACAGGCATTTAAATTAAAATCTATATACACCAACTTTTAAATGTTATTTTCTAAATAATTTTCTAAAAAAAAATGTGATCACTATTTTGACAGAGCAGTGTTTCCAGATTTTGCACCAATGGTATTTAATGTCTGGTAGCTTTCACTTTAGAAATCCAAGCATTTCTCTGCAAGTTTACACTTTTCCCTCCTTTTTTCTTTTCACAGTTTTACTACCCAAGTGATCAGTGTATTCCCTTCTTTCCACTCAGGCCCCGTGACTCCAGCCTTAATAAACTCAGCACTGCCTTTGACAATGTGTGACTTAAAAGCAGGAAATAATGGGCCCTAAACAGTAAATCTTTACAGGTTATTGACCAGGGGAAAGGGAGGGGAGAGAGCATGTAAGGGGGGCATCCACCAACTTCTGCCATGATTTTTTTCTCTTCAAGTGGCCATTTTGGTTTCCTGTGAAACAAAAAAACAGAACAGGGGCAGAGAGATGACTAGACAGAGGGACAGTAAAAGGTTTTGTAATGCAGTAAACATGAGATTCCTCAGCATCTGACTAAAATGCTTATGCTAACATGAAACTGGGGAATGCATTGTGTGTCCACCACACGGGTTTTTAATGAGCAGGAGCTCGGTGTCTCCAGTTACACTGGTAAAAGTCCCAGGGAAGGCCTTGGCTTTCACTTTGGTTTCGTTCTCCAGAACTCCTTGGCAGTCATTTTTGCCTGCTGCTGCAGAAGAAGAAAATAAAGAAGCAGGGCAACAAGTGTTGCTTCTGTGTCTAAATTTTGTGCACTGTCCTTAACCATCAGCCCACCTAGCAACCCCCCTCCAGGCAGCCAGAATGAGTTTCCCTGCCCCGATCAGCAGCTATCTCATCCCTTCCTCTCTTGAACTATAAATGCATTTACAGCACTGTAAAGAGGATGTCAATTGCTGGATTCCCAGCAGCTGGCTGGGCAACAGCCTGTGGTGGTCACAGAGGTAAGGGTTCAACTGCTGGTCAGAGTCTCATGTCTGTCTGTCTGTCTGTCTGTCCTTCTTCCCAGTACACATAAAATAAAGCTAATAATTGTTTGCTAATTAGCTTTCTGCTCTGTTTGTGCCATGGCCTAATGCTGATGATGTCAGTCTGTCCAACACTTTGGTCCAGCATGTCTCAACAACAACAAATTTGGTCTGGTTGTCCATGGTCCACAGAGGACGGATCAGGACTGTCCTCATCAGACAAACACAGCCTTTGTTGTTTGATCAAACACTTAAAACGACCTGTATTTAAAAGTTCCCAACATGTGACTTCTTTTGGCCATGCAGTTGATGACTGTGCTCATACAGAGTGTCTGACTTTCACACCAAAGATCCTTGTTCCCTGGTGTTCTCCTACAAACAGTCAATGCTAGTTTCTTTGAAACTTGACTACACTCTCTACCAAGTAGTTTTAGTTGTCTAAAGTAAACCAGTCCTTAACCATGTAGGTGTTAGATCAACATTTTAGCAGTTTTTGGTTGCACTGACAAACAACCTGTTATTAAAATTATCTGTTTTGTTGTTCAGTTTGGGGAAATATTGAACTTTTTAGCTACAGTATTTGCAAGTTTAATTAAATAATAAAATTACTTAATTGTCTCTCCTGATGAAATGAGCATTGCTGCCTCAAGGTGCCACTAGCAGGGCTTTGGTCTGGTAACTTGTATATGGGACACGCCAAGATCTGTAAATCTCAATCATCTCCAAGCATTTCCTTAAAAACGTGTTTACTGCTAACACTCCCTGGACACATTGTACATTGCAATAAAGATCCAGAACTGCTCTGTGTTGCCAGTTTCTGTTTCATGTCAAATTGCTTTGGAAAACTACAGTTGAGTAAAGGAGCTGGTTTGAAGTTTTAGGCAGCAGAAATTCAACAGGAACATTCACTCGCTGTTGAAGACATAAACAAAGCTCAGAGTTGAGCTCCCTAAGTAGAATTAAAGGAGCAAAGCTTAGAAATGTCAGGGTCTGAAAGACTCTGTGGCAGCTTTTAACAGCACTCTTGCTAAGATAATACTGCTGAAACCACTGTGATCTCATATTGTCTTGTTCTTAACAGTATTATCTGAGGAAGCTGTTGATGCAGAATGCATTGGAATGCATTATCAATGGGCAATGGTTGTCTCTGTAGCCTCTTGTATTTTTGTTGGTTGCTCTTCTGTGAATGGGTAGATTATACATTAACTTATTGTCCGCACACTACTTGCTGGGGCCTTAGACCAAGTGTCAGGTTGGTTTCTTTTCACCTCTACTTTTAATTCTGACATCAGGTATGATTACTGACACGCCCGATAATTACTACTTGATAATTGATACTCAGTAGTGAAATCCATGTGTCATTGTCGGCAATGACAACAACAGTACAAACCTAGCTTACTGTCCAGGTTGGAGGACATGTTGTAATGCTGACATTTCCATATCAGACCAGTCTTAAAAATGCAAAGGTGCTACATTTAAACATTTGACACAACTTCCACAGCCACACCATCTTGCACAGGCACCATTTTACTGTTAATGCATTTCACTAGCAGCTCATAATCTGGGTAAGTGATATTTTTTCTGCTTAACATTCACTACACGTCACTTTCAGTCGGCTTAAAGTGCGTCTGAGCAGTTCTACTTTAATGCAAGAGACACATTTTCAAGTTTCATCCAATATGGATCTTTGTGAGAATTGTCAACTAAAAATTCAGCCCTTGATGGCGACAGAATTAACAGGACTCTAATGTTCATGTACGCAGTCCTGTCACAGGGATATCAAGCATAAATAAAGCAGCACAGACTGTTTGGGTTGGTAAACATTAGTGCTGTGTGCAATTTCCCCTTGTCAACTTAGATTATATCTTGGTTTAGATGTATTCAAAGCTACAACAAGTTTCACAATGCTTTCCCAAGCATCAGATTTATTTATTTAGACTCAAACTCAAGTTAATCGAAAGTTCAGCTTAATCTCATTGGGTCTTCTATCAACAGACTTCGGTAGACTCAAACTGCAGTAGGTCATTCATTCATGTCAGCATATATTTCACCAGAAGCCCACCTACTCTGTCCAACCAGGGTCTATTAATACCAGGCCCTGAGGCTTGTGAGAAATGGTCCACTTTGGCATTTTAGAGCAGCCTAACTTATTTCCTGCCTCCACACACCAGGAGAGCCCCGGGTAGTTCCTCAATGCATCCAGCTCTTGTTTCCTTCCTTGCGGGTCCTCACACACATCCATGTACCCACACTCGCACACAAGTACACACATCCACCCAAGGCCCTGAAGATATCCTTGCGTCTGTGGCCTGCAGGAGCACAGGGATACATGTCAAAGCCTCATTTTCTTCTCTCTTTTTGAAAACAGAGGGGGGTTGAAAGGAAAGCTGAAAACACATGGCACCTTTCACCTCTAGGGGTAGCCAGGGAGGAGGGGAGGCCTGGTTATGGAGAGGGTGGGGGTGTTTTGAAACATTTGGTCAGTGTCTGGCAACAGCAGGGTAATTGCTGTTACTGGACAGCGAGGTAGGGCATGTATGGTTGTGTGTGTGGCTGTTCTTACACCTGGGAAAAATTCAACTTTTTACAGCCTGCATTTTATTTTCTTTACTCCGTCATCATTCTTAGCAGTTATGATTAAATGCTTTTTACCTTCTTCATTTCACAGAGACAATGGGACACAATCACACACAATTAGACTACAATAAACTTTTGTCTGAAAACTAGCTTGTGTGACATCTTGTGCCCTCAGTTGTAAGGATGTCTAATGTTGTCTTCATGTCCTCGTTTCCCTCCATTGAGTCAAATGTTTTTTTGAAACCAAAACCTTTAAATAAGTTTAGTTTAAAGCCTTAAATAATGATAACTTGCATTATGTTATGGATAAAAACAATAATAATAATAGTAGTAATTTATAATGCAGCCAGGCTGACTGCTCTGTAAGACTTTACACCTAGTCACGGTGTTGCTTTGAGCAAAATGCTAACATTAGCATGCTAACATGTACACAGTGACAATGCTAACAGTTAACTAGCACTACATAGTAAGAAAACCTGAGGCTTTGATTTTATTATGGTGCTAGATGAAAGGTCAAGGGCTCACCAAAGTAATTGTAATTCATCCTGTGGGGACCATGAATATCTGTGCCAATTATCACAGCGAAACATCACTGGACCATCATATTCATTAATTCAACCTGGGGTGACCATGAATGTCAGTGCATAATGGCCTGGCAATCCATCCAATATTTGTCAAGATATTTCAGTCTGGAGCAAAGTGGTAGACTGCCTAGAAAAGTCAAATGGGCAACAGTAAAATACATTAAACTGGATAATAATTTAAAAGATAAATAAAAACTGACAAAAAAAACAAAACAAACTAAAATCAGCATGAGGTCTTAGATAAAAAGAAATAAGACCGTGTTATCATGTCACCAGTTGCCTCTAGAGCTCCATGCTAGGTACCCAATGGCACATTAACAGTAATCTGATTGTACTTATCTCAAATGAGATAATGGGAAATTACAGTGGTTTAGAAAGCTTAAGAAAGAGTTTTAAATGATGCATGTGAATTTGTGTCCATTCGTGTCAGTGCACACTCTAAACCTGGTTTCTCTGACGTCAAGACAGTTTGAAAGTAAGGAGAATGGAAGAGAAAGAGATGGAGGAGAGGAAGCGACTGCAGTAAAGGAGGGAGGAGGAGGGATGGATGCGTGGACTGAGATGCCCTCGATCTCCCAGGGGGCAAAAGCTCTGGAAATGGCTTCGTCGTTCAGAGAAAGTAAGGCAAAGGAGAGGGAGAAATAAACAGTACAAGAGAACAGGGAACAGTGAGGGCAGGAAACTGTCTGTGACCTACTGGACAAACAAATTGGTTTGCAGGCAAAATGGATTAAGAGGTTGAGTTGGGCAAAAAAACAAGGGTGACTGATGTTGCAATGTGAGCTCATCCATTTTGAAGGGAGAGGGGGTGTAAATTTAGAGGCTTCATGTGGAAGTGTCTTGTGTATTTTCCCTGTGTGTGTGTGTGTGTGTGTGTGCGCGCGCAAGCGAACGCTCAGCAAGTCAATATTTGTCTGCTTTGCCACGTCCCTAGACATCCCATTCGGCGCAACAGACCGTAAAGCTGTCAAATGCGACCTGAATATTCTCTGTCTTCATCTGTTTCCTCCTTTTTCTCTCCCTCCCTCTTCCTCGTGCTCTCTCACTTCCCTTTGATTTCTTTTTCCTCTCCGTCGATAATAATAACAATATCATCGGGAGCAAACATGTTCCTGTGCTTTTGATGGCTTGTCCCCCCCCCCCCCCCTCCCCGTCACCACCAGTGCCACCACCCTTGCAGAATAGCAAGATTATCTCCTCTTATCTATAGCTCTTTGTTTGATCACATCATAAAGTCATTTCTGCTCGTCTGAGTCTGTGTGTGTCTGATATTTGTGAGAACCAGTGTGCGTTTTACTGCAATATCATCTCCATAGTACATTATGTATGTTCCATGTGCAGCTACTTTGTGTTTGCACAATACTCTTGATTACATTTTAAAAAGCCAGAGTTTGATTGTATTTGTCCTATGAGGATCATTTACCACTAGATAGCTACTGTCGCTTCCTGTCCCATCCATTACTTGATCATTTGTATCAACATCCCCAAAGCTTAGATCAAATATTGCTCCTCACGTGGGTGCCAGCCTGAAAAAAATGAGAAGCCATTAAAAAAAAAAAAAAGCTAACTCAAGTCATCTTCCTAATTTCCATCCGAATTCCAAGTACACAAAAACATCTCATGTCAAATCTTCATGTTATTTGTCCCACTAGCAAACAGAGCCTCTTCATGACTAGCTGGTAATTAATGCTAATAACCAAGCTAACTAGCCCAAGAATTCAAGCTGTCATTGTGGTGGTAGGTTGTAAGTTTTATAGCTGATGTTTCTGTTCCCGTCTGCTTGCGAATTGGTTTAGTTTTCCATCATGACTGTTGAACACGTTGAGACTGTTGAGGCCAGATTTATTGCTGTGACCTGGGTGAAGGAGCCACTTGTTGGCTGCTGCGTCCTGCTCTGAATCCTTTACGTGATGCACTGCACGTTTCTTAGCTTCTCCTCTGTCTTTACACACATTGGTGAAAACATTTTTCATATTTGTCCAGGGCCTAAATGCTATTACAGTATAGCGCAGACATGATAACACTATTATTAGACTGTATATTTTTTAATCAAATACATTGATATTTACCCAAAAATAGTCAGACTAATGCATTTCTACAGTGAGGTGCACAAGTGAGATCACCTTCTCTGTGTGTTGATTAATAGACAACTGAAGAACAGTCCACTATTTTAAACTTTTAACCTTAATACAATTTTTTGTCATGTATATGCATGTATAGACAGACATTTAGACATCATGTGAATTAATTCTAAACCTGCACTGACATTTAAAACCTTCCTCTTTAATACAGAAAGTTGAGACACATTTGAAGTCAGACCTGTTTCATCTGTGTTGTTGTAAAATCATTAGATAAATGATTTTTACAGTGGCATCTTTATCACTTCTCTCCCAAAATACATCATGAGAATTCTGTCATCATTGTTTTTGATGTTGAACTCAGCCACCTCCTGCATGTCGCCATCTGTCACACTAAAAATGCATTTGCTGAACTCTGTTCCTGCTCATGAAAAGATTGATTAAAATAACTGAAAGTGGGTTTAACTCCTATCACATCCCTATATGGAAACCCCACGTGATTGTATGTGTGTTGCCAGACCTGGTTAATTATGTGTCTGTATTTGTATTGCTTTTTTTGCAAACTCACCCTGTGTGTGTGCGTGTGTGTTAGAGTATGAGAGTGTGTTTTATTATTTTGAGAGGCAGCATGGCGCGGGCCCAGTCTTCTCTGAGCCTTGATAAAAACGTGCTGGGAGCATGGCGGTACACACCTACTTCACTATAGGGTACAGGCAGTACCGTGGTCTGTCCTCTCCAATTGGCAGCCTCTGTGCTGCTGTACCACTGATAAGAGGTTGGTGTAAATAAAACTGTACAGCACAGCTCGTTATAACGCTGAAGGTAGAGTGGGGCAGGGAGGGAGGGAATAAGAGAGAGAGAGCGTGTGGTGTCTGTACTCATTGTTCTGACAGCATACTGCGTCTCTGTGTGT
>NW_027273871.1:4032500-4170000 GCF_046630095.1 Trachinotus anak
GGTGGCCTACTTCTAGTGTGTCGCTATGAGCAAAGACAGGCTCTCTAACTCTTATGTTTAATTCTGCGATTGTCTTTGATGAAAGATTCTGTTTAGACTGCAATCCCCAAGGAGGTGGGGGGCATCTGTTGCAAACTTAGCATATATGTTCTACCTGTGAAAGAAAAGTAGGTTGGAACAACTAGTGTCAAGTCTGAGTGTGGGGCATACAGTCACAAAAAATATTTCGTTTTTCCACAGGAGGTAGGGAAAAGCTGGGCTACCACCCCAAACAAACAAGGCCTTTCTCTGCCTCTGACATCTTTTCAGTGAGACAAGCTTCTGAATGGCGGCATTATGAGATCAGATCGCTGAACTGGATGATGTGAGTGTGGCAATGGTGTGTCTGTGTGTGTGTTTTGTTGCGCCCAAATACACTTATCACACCCACAAACCCTCCAAATGGGCACTGAGGTTGCTTTTTTCCTGGTCTTTGTCTCTGCATCATAACATAATGATGGTTTGCATTTGCAACTCAGATTCCATGCAGTCATGGAATCAGTGTAAAAGCAAATAGGACAATGCACCATTGCACACCACATTATTTAGTCAAATGGGAGAATGAGCACTTAGCATGTGGGGGGGGGGTTACAGGCAAAGGAATGCGCCATCACTTCCCTGTGAGTCCTGTGTGCGCGGTGGGCTCATCCACAATCCTCATCACGTCTACATGGTGAAATGTTGCTACTGTTTGGGGAAAGCACGCAGCAGTTAACTTTAAGTGAAACACTCCTGAATGCCAAGGAAGCGGTTAGAGTACCTGGAGTCAAGTAGACCCAACAGTAATCACAAGTTTTATTTATAGAGCGGTAGTTGAACAAAAATGTGCGGGACAGGATTGTGACATTGTGTTAGCGTGAGGTGGGAGCGCATGTCTCGTGACTGGGATATATGGCTGACTCAAGTCTTTTTTTTTTTCAAATGTTGTGTAGACTTTTGTAACCTGAAGTGGTTTATGACAAAGTAATGACATTTCGATGATTGTTTTATTTGTTTATCTTTGAAATAATTCCATTCATATATCGGATATTAGATAAGCAGCCTTAACTGTGTCCTGTGGTTTTATTCAGGATCAATAATGATACAGATTTGACATAGACGTGACTTGGTGCTCTGAGTTTAAACCCAGAGCACATGACCAGTTTTAAATACTGTTGTTCCCATGCACTTAATAGGGCCTCTAAACCCACTTAAAAGAGCAACAACAATGCTGCAACACCTAAAAAAAACAAAACAAGTTCACTTAAAGTTACACAATTTGCCTTTTCAGGAAACCAAAGAACCGGATGTGAACGTTCCACCAACACACTACACATACAGTTTACACATACAGCTGCAGTTTAAACTAGGATTAACAAAAACAATGGCTAATCTGGCTTTGAAGATCAGCACAGCAAACTGAGAGGTTAGTGCTTTTAAAAAGTTAACAATGTGGCACCATACGAAGGAAGGTTTTCTTTATCAGGGGGATGCAGGGCCTGTAAAGACAGATCGAGTTTACAGTACAGGGCCGTTATATTACTTTTTTTGCTGCCGGGCTTTGCAGGAAGTTTACTTGATTGGCAGGGAGCCCTCTCTGGGTTGTTCTCTTTTACAGCCCTTTATGAAATAACTGAGCCACAGTGCACTGCAACAACACTTGTGCAATATCTGAGAGAGGGAAGCGAAAAGGGAAGCGGCTTCAGTGGCATGTGGCACCTGATCACCACCCCATCCCTACCTCCTAACACACACACACACACACACACACTTAACTGGGTTGTGCAATTTTTATTATGTCAGCTAAAGGCTGAATCTGTGGCAATGTGACACAGGTCTCCCTACCAACAGAGGGCAGGTCAGCCATTTTTGTCTGTCTATGGTTTTTTTGTATTGCATGATGAATAATTTTTATTTGCTGCACATTACATTTTTTATGTTTTTGGTTTTTTTATTCACTCCAGTGTTTCCAGGTGAGCAGCCACCTTTTTAATTTTTTTTTTTTTTGTCTGTGTAAATTAAAAAGTTTAATAATGAAATCAAAGACCAGATTTATTTTAGTTTTAAAATCATGAGCTTTTAGATTCTCCAGTGTGATTTCAAATGAGCCCCTAGTTAGAGTGTAGTTTTTGTGCTTGAGGTAAACTATTATTTAGTAGACACGTGACAAAGAGTATCAGCTGATGTTAAGTGTGTGTCTCCTCTGTCCCGGTTACCCTGTCTTTCCGAACTAACAAGTTCACCCTCTTGCAATCAAAGGGGCCTCAAGATTTATCACTTTAATTTGGCAGTGAAAATGTCTGATGGCGGCTGTTACCAAGCGGAGGGCCCCTTGTTAGCACTTAGCTGGCTAACTAGAGTGACAGGCATCTGGCTGGGTGGCTGCCTGGCCGTGTGTACCCTGGATTCCTGTGCTCCCACTTTTCCTCCCCCCTTTGCCCCACAGTGACCTCACACAACTTCATTCTCCTTGAAGCAAGGCACCATGCAGGCATTTCCTGACAATTTATGTCCTTGTGCCACAAGCAGGGGCATGCCCTGCACTAAAATCCTATCCCTGGCCCATTTAGCACACGCCTCTTGGCCTCCCAGAAGACTGTTATAATGCTGCACCACTGTCTGTGAGGCGGAGTCATTACTTGCCAGTGTAAAGTTGATTTACTACAAATCACCTATATTTTACAGTACTGCAGGCCATACACATGCATGTGTTCTTCTTACCTTCCAGGCAGTCATTTGTGTTCATTCATGTCTTTTTTAAAAACCAGATTAGATTACTTTAGCATGAATACTGTTTTCCAGGAACACACACGCTCACACCTGGAAGCTGCCTGGTACAATCACAGTTTGATCTGTGGGTTACTGAGGAGGCCATGTGGGGCAGCTGGGGTTTAAGTGCCCCACTCAGGGGCACTGCAGTAGTGGCAGTGAAGGAAAAGATTGTAAACTGAAACTCACTTACAACTTTCTTGTCACATAATATTCACTGCAGTGGATTACTTATTTTCAAGCAAGTTTTAATGCATTACATTAATTAATTTAGTCCTGTAGCTACCTGGAAAGTCAGAAAGCCCTGTTGATAATTCTGAAACACTACATGATTTAGGGAATGGTTAGCAGTTATGTAAAGTATGCAGATGTGCATACTTTAAGAATAGTTTGTCAGAAGTAAAACCATTGTCTATTTATTTTGAGCAACAATAGTCTATGTGTAGCACATCATGGAGTCGTGATTACACTTGTATGGTCATAAAATCGTCCCACTTGGTTGCTTCAAGGGCAATCAATGAGTTTAAATCAATGGATGGAAGGAATCCAATGCAGGTTTGCAGGGCAACTGTAGCACGTAAAAATAATAATTGTTGTCAAGCCAGCAATGATGAATCAGGGAGTTAAAGACGAACAGAGGGACTATGTGATTAATGCAAATGAGGGACATCAGTGGGTGTGTTGGGGGATTCTGTCTACATCTCCACTACATGTCTTGTTCTCCAAAGGTTAAGTGGCTGCTTTTGCCAGCTAATTCGGCCATATGCTCATCTGTGCATTTGACACTGGCGCACCATACGCTCACACTCCAAATTATGCCTCTTGAATATGCAGCCAATTAAGAAGGACATTTCTTATCGGCTCAGTCTATTTAGTTGTTAGATGGAAATAAATCTTTTGATATCCAAGATGAATCTAGGATGTTCTAGCTTTAAAGGTTGCATTACAGTGGCTTATGATCTTGTCACGCTCACTTGTGCAGCGTACCATCTTTTGCATAACTTGTTGCATAAGCACTCTACTGGCAGGCACACTCTGTCATGTACGGTCCATGTCATTTCTGCTTTTGGTAGGGCTTATTACAGTACAGGCCGTTCCCTAATGTCAGTGCGGTTGCAAAACCACACAAGCCATCTCTCCCCGACTTTTTTTTCTGTCATCTAAGAATCGGCTTCCTGTTTTCATTGTGTTCTGTTTCTCTCTCTGGAGGTGTCGTAACCCAGGAGGCCGTGCCAAGAACAAACCAAGGTCTGGTCGGGAGAGATCGCTCTGTGCTTGCACTGGAAACAGACACACAGGCCTGCACACACGCACGCCCATTTTGCACGCACACAGTATCCAGATGTTAGATGTGTGTGTGTGTGTCTGTGTGTGTGTGTGTGTCTGTGTTTGTGTGTTCTCTCTGTGTGTGCTTGCCTCTATTTGATGTGTGATGTGTATGGCATGTACAGTGCTTGTTGCCAAGCCATAAAAAGTCATTTGTGTGAGCCTGATCTGATGTGCCCTCCAACGGCACCATGTGTGTGCATGCCAGGTTCCTGCCTCTCCTTTTATTGTTGTACAAGATTGTACACATTCATGAAGTATAGGTGAACATGACATTTCAGACCATTGCCCAAGGGCTACACACTGCTAACATAAATAGAAGTTAAGTGTCATGGAATACAAATGTACTCAACAATAATGTTATGGCTTTTGAGTCAAAAGCAGGAGTGTGTGGGTCTTCTATATTCAGCTACATTTTGTGAAGACTAAATATATTTATTTAGGTCCACAGTATATAAGCACAAAAAGAGTGTTCACTTTTAAATATCCATTGATGTGGAAGTTAGAGAAATTAGACTTGCAGAGTAATAGAGCTTAGAGAATAACATGCTTGTGGACTAAGCCCCAATCTTACTGAGTCAGTCACATGAACTGTCAAAAATAATGGACTATATAATTATTAGTTAGAATTTTATTTTTTATTTTTTGGCATGGCTGGGCACAGGGATGACACCTTCTGCCACCATTTGGGTATTATAAATTAAAAATATGGAGCTGATTCAGACCAATCTGAAGGCTGATCTTTCAACTCATCAAATTATAATTCTAAATGTAGAATAAATTATATTTTCCAATGCTCCCATTAATCAATCAAATAATGAAAAATATAAATCTGAATTTTAAAAAATGAATGAGGATCGAATAATGAAAATCCAAGTCTTTGGATAATACAGTATCAGACTTTGTGTCTAGTTTTGTTGTTTTGTTTTTTGGGTTTTTTTTTTTTTTTATTGTGACCAATACATGCTCTGAGCTTGATATTTTATAGTATAGTAAATTGCTCTCTGGATGGACTCACTATGGCGTTTGCATTTTTGTACTGACATTTCTTGTTACTTCTCAGCTGACATTCAATCTATTTACACTAAGCTAATTTTAATATTGATTTTATCGGTTCCCTCCTTGACTTTGTTGTAACTTCTGTTGAGGGTTGATAAAACACTTCCTCCTAGGTCATTGGTTGTCTTTGTTGGGTCCAAAACAAGAAAGTTTGAAACATGGGTTCCTCGCTAAGGGAGTTATAGTTGCATTTTTTTTAATTAGCTTTGATACTAACTGAATTAAAGTCTCAAATTATAATTGGATGGATATGTTTCAGAGTTAAAATACATTTCAAAAATTCTAACAATTTTTTAATGAAATTTATTTTGCCTCCACTGTAGCTTTAAGATACCCTTTCCCTCTCTTCATTTCTGACTGCTTTTCCAATACGAGGTACATGTGTGTAAGTGTGTAACAGGCGTCCACTCTCTTGTCTCTTGTTTTCCAGCTGGTGAGAAGGCCATAGTTTGCGACCAGTGTGGCGCCCAGTTCCAGACAGAGGAATCCCTGGAGGCTCACCGACAGATCCACACCGGTATGAGCACACACACAGCCAGACACATCATCATGGCACCGCGGACATAAACAAAAAGATTATGAGCTCCTCTGCTGCACCAACGTGTTTCTACTGGCTGTTCCACCTGATTTTGTTCTCCACATGCACATTCGTTGAATAGGCCCCAGATAATAAGCATATTTTGACATGATAAATTATTTTACGAATGGCAGTGAAGAAGTCAAGGTGGCGTGACGTCTACATACTGTAATCAGATCAAATTCAGAAAATCACATTGAATCATCAGGTCCTCACTGATTCACGCTCGCAATCTGTTTGTATATTTCCACAAATCAGCATGCATGTTGTGGTGTGGTGTGTTTTTGTGGTGGTTCAGCCTTCTCTGCCTAACTGGAGCCATGGATTGACACATAGATAGATAACATCATCTTGGATTAGTCCCACTCGCCCTAAATCAAGACAGACCCAACAGTAATCAACAAACCGGGAAAACTTGGCAGGCCGATGTTGTTTATCAGTGCTCAGCTATGAAGATGGGAAGACGAGGATGATGTAGGTGCCAAGATGTAAATAGGAAGAAGTAAATCCCCCTTCAACAGATGTGTGATGGCTCACAGTTTCACTGCCGGTGATGAACACTTTAATTTGGGTGGGGAAAGAATTGCTCAAACTTCCCCCACTTCGTTATGGAGGTGGTGTGCTTGGGGCGAAGGTACATGCTGGAGGTTTCAGTGTGCATCATGTATGTTTGTTTGTGAGTCCTTTTTTTCTTCTATCCAGATTTTCTGTCTCTTGAACAATCTGGACAATCACTGCAGACTGGCCATAATTACTTCCTGTCATGACCTGCCTCATAGTTTCATAGTATGTACTGTATACTAACATATAACCGCTGATAGGAGGGTTGATAGATATTATTGTCCAATAATGTAATTCACTGCATATATGGAGGAGCTATTCACAGCTGGAGATTTCTTTCAAATAAGTAAAATGATAGCACAATAGTGACAAATACAAGTATGCTTTGGCTTGCTCCTTGTATTTCCTCTAAGACAGGTTTCCTGGAAATCCAGCTGTTAGTTTGTGATATATATTTGTTTTGCATAAAGTTGACGTTTTGCACTGTGGGTGGCGATGGAGGATAGCGTGTCCAAAATAAGAATGGTTCATCCTCTGAGGTGCATGACTGCTAGTTAATGTCTTTACAATCTGTCCAGCAGAGTGTTATTGTGCACAAGTACAAACTTAAGCCTAATAGTAGTATTAGAGGAAAGGTCGAGGGATCGCCATCGGTTAGCCCACCCTCGGGTGTCAGACAAAATAAGATGAGAGGAAAGAGTGCTGCCAATGCACATTCAGACCAGAAACCGTTCCCCAAAATAGCCACACATCATCATTATCATCATTTGTGTTTTGTCCTTCATCTGAAACCATGACCCTCAGGCTGCCAATATCAGCTCCTGTCGGAGGGCTCCACTTTTTCTTCGCAGCTACTCATACCCCCCACATTCCTCCTAAACATTTGAGAGGGGAAGGCTGGGTGGTGTAGTCAGGATTTTAGGAGGGGGGGTCACTCCTGAAGGGCATGCCCTCAGCCAATCAGCTCACCAGAGGTAAAGAAGGGTTAAATGAGGCTAATGATCCGACAGCCATAACAGCGGAAAGGAGCACTCTAAATATAGGCATTTGAGTCTGGAACGAATGGAAGGGGTTGGGGAGGGGGCCAGCCGCAGTCCGGGCCAGACGTGTCTTCCTGCCAGACAACTGGAGCAGCAGCAGGAGTAATAGTATAGTAGTCATCCATGTGTTCAGCCCCTGTGAGGGATCAGGGTTTGAAAAATGGGCTCTGGTGAAATATGACATGGCAGTTTCACAGCACTGTCTGATTCTCAGTTTCAGTTTCTCTTTCCTTATGATATTTATTCTGCCGTTCACCTACGTTACAACCTTCCTGGCTCTGGATTCAAACTCTTGACATTTGACATCCTCATTCTGAAAGCACGGCCTATTGTTTCAATATTGATGTGAGAAGGCTTATTGCTGTCATTACTGTAACTCAAAATCAATATACATTATATGTGTGTTAGCATCGTTATGGAAGCCAAAAGTCAATTGGCATACCAATATTCAAGTAACTTATAATTCATTTATTTTTGTTTTTTTTATTGCATCCATTAATAATCAATAGAAGTATCTGTTACAGTCATTTGAATTCTAGTTATCCACACTGCTCTGTACATGTGAAATAAGCAGAGGTTTTCTTTGTGCTGCATATCAGCTCATTTGTATCAGACAGTGTGTTTATTATTGCCTCATCTATGTGTGTTTGTGTGTGTGAGTGCTAGTACATATGGTGACATTCAAAGGTTAAGTATTATTCATGCGCTGAGCTCGACACTGAGTCGAAGGTTGATAGCATTTAGCCAATTGGTCTGTTTCCAGCAGAGAAAGACTGATGACACGATGATGAGAGTTAGAGATGTAAACAAACAAGTCCCTTCCTGTGTCTCTCACTCTTAACTTTGTGGAGACTTATAATGAACTTGTCTGTTTTTGTCTGTTGTACTGTCCAGTATGAGCTACTTGTACGACCACATGTGTAGCTCTTCTCCAGTCAGGAAAGTGGCCCAGTGGCGCATCATGCTGCTGTGTACTGTAGGGTTGTATTCAGTTTATTTGCCACGTGGCGGGCCAGTCTCTCCAGCTGTGGTCCACAAAGACAATGACCCCGAAAACCAAATTTTGGAAGTGGCAACTGTGGATCATAGATATGTTCCTTTCTAAAAAGTTACTCTCTTTCTGCCCACTGAGGCATCTTTAGAACTACAGCTCAAAAGTTGTCCCAGTCATCAGAGTAACAAAGTTTTCAGGTTTTATCCTCCCAGAGGAAATGAAATTGGCAGAGTACCTTTCATGGCCCTAAGAGGATGGCCCATTTCTTTTGTAGTGACCTTGTGGACTTTCTTTACTTAGGCCCCTTTACTTTCTGAAGCCCTTAAGCTCTGAGAAAAGCTTGATTGTTAATATTTTTCATGATATGAAAGCCCCACTTTTGTGTCATGGGATGTGATGAATATGGGCTTTGGACTTTTATATCATGTTTCAGATATGAACTTCTTTATGTGTCTAGCAATGTAAATAATGATCTCATCAGAATATACAAAACAAAAGGAACTATATCAGATACAACAGCAGCCCCACTGGACAGTTCTGTGTTGAATCACTTTGAGCTAGAAAGCTTAACAAACATGGATTTATTTATACAGAAACGTCTGTGTGTACAGTACCCAAGACGCAAAACATCAGAGAGGGCATGTGGTGGGAGCAGGGGGTTACTGTTGGCCATCAAAGCCAGATTTGATCTCTGCCTGCCTCTTGGCAGCATTTCAGCCCTTGGCTAATGTTCTCTGATGACAATATTTGGCCTCTGAAACTGTGGCTGTTTCTTGCTGCTTTGAATGGGAACTATTGTGGCATCTCCTCTGTCGGCCTGATCAGCTGCAGTCTGACTCAACCTCTGTCTCTTTCTCACTTTGTCTGCCTTCTCTCACTTTTAAAAGAATTACACATGCTTGGTATACCACACACCTCTCTATGCTACTCAGCAGCTCACATATATGGGACCTATAGGCGGTGGTTATCCAAAACCACCGGACAGTTTGGAGGCCGTTGAGGCATTCCTGAAGTTGTCGTCATTCCTAACGGACAAGCTCTTTTGCATGCGGGTGGGGGGTGACTGGTCAGGATGCCAGCGGAACGAGCAGCAAAACATCATGTGGCTGTTTTTACCCTTGTGAACTCGTGCAAATACACATGCACAAACACTCGCTGCAAACTATCCCCTACTTTGTCAGTGTTGTGCAGCAAATACACACTCAAATAAATCCAGGAATGCCTGTATTCAGGAGCTGAAGTCACTTGTGAGTTGCATTACATCTACTCACAGCTAATTTTTGTCACATATTTCCCCAAATTGGATGGCATCGCATCAGACAGTCTCCCTCTCTCTAAACTGGGACTTGCCTCAGGGCTTTTGTAAGCAAAGAACACAGTCTGTCTGGCTTTCATGGAGCTCTCATCCTTAAAGAATAACACTGCTGTCATTTAAAATTGTAGCCCATTTAGCACTGTCTCTGTTTCATGTCCTCCAATTGTTATGCAATGTATGCACTGAGACTTTGACTCATTTTTAAAGGCCCAGCCTTGCACTCATCGTAGCTTCCCCAGGAAACACAACATGTAAGGCTGTTGCTTATACAAAGGATTTCCTGATGGAGGCTTCCATTTCATCATGTGCCTGTGACTGACAGGAAGCTGAGCGTAATGTAATGTGCATACTGATATGAAACCACTCCAGACTGCATTTTTATTTTAAACATAACATCTAGGCAGGCAGTGGCTTCCCCGGAATGGAGAAGAAAACATAAAATATAAAACCCCAATATATGCAGTGATTACCAAATAAAAGGGGGGGGCTGATTCAGAGCTGTCATACCACATATCATGGCGGTGCATCGTGGTCCTGGATGGTCGTCTGAATTCAGATTTCTCTGTAATTCATCAAATTTGTTATAGGAATGTTAATGTTAAATGTTAAAAATACAAGCAAACCTATCGCAGGACAAGACCTTTGATTGTATTTTCATGGGTGATCCAAAAATGTATTACAGTGGGAAAATTGTCCTACTGTAAGGCAAGGAGAGCTAGACCTTTTGCAGACATATCAAAAACCTTAATTAAATTTCAATGTGATTTCACATGATGTAACGCCAGCCGCAGCCAAATGTCCTCAAATGCCAACGCATGCCAGTGTGCTCAAACATTTTATTTTATTTTTTTTATCTGAGCAGCATTGTTTCTTTTTTAGAGATTTTTTTGTTCAAAATGAAAAATGACTTGCTTGACATGCACTGCTAACAGGCATTACTTTCCACTGGGAGCACACACAGTTTTTTTTTTCAATGTCAACATAAGCATCAAATTTAGCCGCTGTATTTCTTACAGATTTTACCCCTTAATAAGGCTTGGATTTTTTTTTCTTCTTAAATCAAGGACAAAAAAGTGTTTCAACACTTAATATGAGCTCTACTATTCAAGAGAAGCGGTTACATTTAAGGAGCTAGTTATTGTTTAACACAGAGATTCATAACTGCATTCTGTTTTACAAATCTTTGGAGAGCGGGTTTGCAGAGGAAGAGTTATTCAAGCAGTACGAGCAGTCGTCAGAAGTCAGTGTTGCTGTCAGAGAAGTAATCGTCCATTACTGCATTACATTTCCTCTTTGTGATATTAACTATAAGATTCCAAAGCTGTTTAAATTTTTATATCAAACCATAATATCATATTGTGAAAGTGTTGTGCTCATTTACATGCAGCCACCTCCAACGTGTCATTTTCGGTTTGCATTTCCAGTAAAGCCTCTCCCTGTCAGGCTGTACAAGACTGTTCTGATCTCTGAGCTGCTGTTTTTCTCTCATGCTGTCCTTAACTCTATACTTCTGCCAGCTATCTTCATCTCTTTTTTTCATTAGATTGTTTTGGGCCCCACCATAATTTATAGCTCTTGTATTTTTATTGGTAAAACCCACCACACTCACATTCCACTTGATTAAACTGGAGCTCGGTGCAGAAAAGCAAAAAGGTCAGAAGATGTGCAGAGAAAGTGGCTCATAAACAAAAAAGTAAGCAATAAATTGAAGTTAAAGGCTTTTTTGGGTTTTTTTCTACTCTCTCCAGATTAAAAAAAAAAAAAAGCAGATTTTTTTGCCAATGTGAACTGTACATGCACAAGTGCACACTTTGTAACTTGAATTCAAATCTGCACATCGATCCGTCAAACTAAGGCCACGATGCGTATGAGCAGTTGCATGTTATTCAACATTAGCTGAGTAGCACTTGAAACGATAGGGAACTGCTTCTCCCATGTGACCTGCGTAGAAATGAGTCCGGAGTCCACAGGCTTTGGAAGAATTTGTTGTCCAACTGTTGGTGTTCCTGTTTATACATGAATCATCTCCATGAGCACACACACACACACACACACACACACACACACACACACACACACACACACACACACACTCAGAGCAGTGCCAGAGAAAATCCACATATAATAGGTGGGGGAGGCTGCTGTCTTACTCTTCTATTTTTCTTTCTTTCTCTCTTTATCTCCCTCTGTCCTTTTTTAAAGTCTTGTAATACAGGGAAAATATGCAAACCATGGAGTGGCAATAGTGGGTTTAGCCAGTGGGAACACAGCGTGATTCCAGCAGGCCGCGGCCACAGAGTAAACACTTTCTTTTCTCAAGCCAGAAATAGTTTGGCTGGAGAGAGTGCGGCGGAAAAGGAGGGAGAGAGGAAAGGAGGAGAGACAGAAAAGGAGAAAGAGCAGAGGGGGGAAAAGGGAATGCAACAAGGGGGGAAAAGGCTCTTTTTAATCATATTATTTCTTTTATTCCTCCTCTCTTTCTACCTCATGAAGTGCTCACACTGTTAGCCTAGCAATCTGTTACCTCCAATACTAACACACACACACACACACACACACACACACACACACACACACAAACAAAAACACACACACACACAGTCCAGTCATGTCACTCAAGCAAATTAGGCCAATGGCAGCACTACACAGGGGTCACGTCAAAAGTGCCGATTGTCTCAATCACATTAGTCCAGCACTGGCATCTGTTTAGCATTTAGTTAATTGTGATGTTATTAACTTGTCAGTGAGCATTAGGGCGGCGATAAGCAAAGCAAATATTCCTCCACCTCGGGCAGGCAGTGCTACACATGTGTTGCTGATACACACACTGAGGCACACACACATATATGAATATACAAGCAAACAGCCCCCCTGGACCGTGGAAGTGTGAATGTGATTCCACTCAGCCTACTGATCACTCTTCACTCTTGTTTGCTGTTGGAATGAAATTATCACCATAAAGATAAAATAAACACGTTCATGAGGCTCAGTGCAGCTCTTCGCTAAAGGGCAGATGTGCATTAGCATTATGACTTCTGATCACAAAATGTTAGCATGGTGTAGCTTCCTGTCAGTGTCAGCTGGTGAGTCAAAATGCTGATTCGCACCATCCGAACGCTCGTTCATTTCAGCATCCCACTCATAATTGAGCAAGCTGTTCGTGGACGAAGGCAGATTATCCGTCTGTCTGTCTGCGGCCAGCTGGCCAGGGAACTCACACAGGCCATTTTTGGGTCACAGTAGGTTATCACGCACCGTGTTTACGATGCCAAGCAAACACTTAGACGTACAGACACATACAGAGACAAACGTATCTGCCTGTTGGTATCAAACACTCCAGAGTATATATTCACAGCTTTATGTTCAATCCAGATCACAGTCAACCATCTATGCAAAAAAAAGTTTAAAAAAAACTGATAAAAGCAGCAAATCCTCTCATTTGAGTAGCTGGAACAAGCAGAATTTTGTAGCTATTTTTGCTGGATAATTGACCTCAGCAAGTAATTGATCAATGAGCTCTCTCAGTACCACCTGCAGATTACACAGATTCAATGTCAATGGCTCACAGCATTATATCATAAGAGCAATTCTTTAAGATAGTGATACTCTTGATATCTAGGCCGATATGATCAATGATTCTGCCTCTGTATTCATACAGATTATTATATGCTATCAGTTCACTGTGGAGATGTGCGTAAGACGGTCGTTTAAAACCCCACAGTTCCCTTTACCTCTGTCTCTGTAAATAAATACCTCTTTCTTTTTGCCTCCCTCCATCTCCCCCTCCTTGGCCCTCACTCTCGCTCGCTCTCCAAAATAAGAAGAGCACAAGTGGTCAGAGACACTATCGGTGGCTAAATTAAATCAAGTGGCACTAGCTGGACTACAGTCAGTCCTCCTGCTACTAACCTCCTCCTTCTCCCTCAGCAAACAAATTTTTCCCCAGATAAGATCTAAATGAGTTTTTCCAGGCGGAGGAAGATCCTCCGTTTGGCTGATGGATACTGTGCGGGGCTGCGGTGTGACCAACACTCAGTAGTAATCATCCGCCATGGCCATAAGTGTTATGCACAGCGGCCTGTGTGAATAGGGGATGTGTGGTTTGTGTGTAAAAGAGATAAAATGTGTGAATGAGAGCTGGCACTGCTACGTTCCCCCGCACCCAGCTTCATTCATTGAGAAATACCAAACTGGGCCCCTGCACTGCGGAGCCTCAGTGCCGAGGCTTAGTGTCATGGTGGGCACAGTCGCATTGAGGCACCGCCACAGGAAACCATGGGACAACAGCATGTCAGGGAGGGAGGTAGTATTCTTATAAGGGGGAAAAAGGTGGGTGGGATCCAGTAGCAAATTGGGATGTCCGTAGTGTGCAACAGTCTGGCTGCGGGAGAATCCCCACATGGATGGATCATTGTAAACCAGGGACAGCAGCCACACATCTAGAGAGACCAATAAAATGATGTGGTATGGGCAGCAGGAGGGTGGGTCGGGGGGAGCGGATTATAGACTCCCAGAGGGCTCTGCGATTCACGGGCCATAAAATGGAAGTCAGCAGGACACACTGCAAATCTGGCCAGCCAATATCCACCATCCCTTTCCTCCCTCTTTCGACCCTGAGGATGTGTCTCAGCCGTATGTCACAATGCAACCCCAGCAAGCACGTCCCGTTGTCGGACAATCTTAACTCCCTTGGATGCCGCTTTTCTCCCCTGTTACATTTGCATGTCAGCCGCTGCGGCTTTGTTCAAAATCTGCTTGGTTAAAAAAAAAAAAAAGGGGGGGAAAAAAAAGGATAGATAAGGAAAGAGACAGAACAGTGGAAATCAACGAAGGCATTTGCCATTCAGGAAATAAAAAGGCCGCTTTTGTCAGGAGGTTCCCCACTTGCAGATATCCCATCACATTTTAACCTTGGCAAGGCGAGGACTTAGAATATAAAAGGATTCGCCCAAGAGAGTGAAAGAGAGAAAGAGATGTGGAACACTGGCCCCACGTCAACAATAGCCAGGGTTCTTTTGTCCACAGTGTTATTTGAAGTAAATCTCCCTCTGTAATTAGATTGGAGCTGTTTGTGGACATCTTAGGAGAGCGCGTCAGTGTTAAAACAGCAACGCACGAGGGCCCTTTTAATTTACAGTGCAAATACCTTTCGATTAGCGTGGAGAGTGGGGAGGGGGAGTAGGGACTGAGGAGGAGGGACAATAGAGGAGTCTTTCAATCCTTTTCTTTTTGTTGTTGTTGTTTGAGAGCGGGAAGAGGTTCGAGCAGCTCTCCTGTGTTCCTTAATTGTGAAGCAAGGAGATTAGTACGAGTGCTTCCAACCTTTCACCCCAAACAAAGGAACCATCAGATCCAGTTGCCTAGTGACACGGGGGGTTTCACACCGGCAAATTTAGCCACTGCCTTCGCCACTCCAGCTTTTCGTGGAACATCTTAAGAGAAGGAATGAAATCTCCAGCCTTCGCTCATGCACCCCATGCAAACCATTTCTGTCCCCGTCCGTCTGACAGCACCCTTAATGGCACCGAGCAGCCACGCTAATGAAAATGGCCGTTCATCCTCACTCCAAGTCTGTCTCTCAGACTCATATAAAAGTTAATGTACCCGTGACAATGACATTCAGAAGACCGTTTAGCTTTGGACAAATGCTGCATTTCTTGGTGGCAAGAGCAGCCGGGCACACAGAAATGTCCTTTTACACTGCGTGCAGCTCAATCAAAGGGCACTTAGCAGTGTCATATTGATTATGGGAGCTTAACCCCCGTCAATCTCTGATGGGTCATTTTGGCAGCCTTCCCATAGATGGCTTTAATGAATAGAACTGCCTCAACAGGAAGAAAGGGGTTCCCTCTTCTGAGGTCAGTGCTGATCATTTCTAACATCAGATGTTTGAAGTGATAAATGCTCATCTCAGGGAGATGGTGTGTATGTCTGTCTCTCCCTCTGTCTTGAGCCAAGAGAAAATTATTAAGGCAAAACAAGCACAAATCCTGGACAATCCCAATTACCAAAATGACATTTAGACCTAATTAATTATCACTCCATTTGAATGTGATTTCGGCTTCCAGTTGATGAGCTGACTCTCTCTGAAGGAAATGAGCTACCAATCACGCTATAAGCAATCAGCTTAGATTGCTTTACACTCATGCAAAGTGGTTCTAAAGTTCTGTACAGAAAGTTCCTTATTATAGAATTCAAGGTTATGTGTTGTCCAGTGGCTTTAAAAGTTCTAACAGCAGTCTGTGTGAACTAATAAGAAGAATAATATACATTCCATTAGTTAAATGGGAATTTCCAGGCTGGTGCAATTTAATTGTAATCTGGGTGTGTTCCCGTAAACTAAATGAGATACCTGGGTGTTTGCCAGATTTTCATTTCCCATTAGAGTATTCTATTCTTGACAAGCTCTTGTTGTCATTGATGTGTCGTCAGGACAAGCAAAGCAAGCATACTTGACCAGTTGAGGCTAAAAATAGAAATTAGAAAGATAAGGAAGAATCTGATTTTCCTGTTTACATTCATGTTGTCATTTACTACCCTCTTCTGGCTGCTTTAGACTAATGTCTCTGAAAGCTAGCTTGACCATCAGCCATTGGATCTATCATTTATGTAATTTTTGTGGGCGTGGCTATGTCCAATTGTCAAAGACTGGTGCTTGTCAAGCACGCCCTTGATATATGTTAGTTACCAAACAACAAACCCATGTTGTTTGTTTTATTTATGACGGGTCCACAACTTAAACTGGGTGTTTATTGTAACCATGAAGATGAAGGCTCTCTAACATTGAAGAAGTATGTATTTTAACCCAAAACCAATTTTAGCTTTTGTGCCTTAAATTAATCAAACCACTACAAGCTTAACCATATGTTTATTATGGTTACTATGATGACTACAGTCCAGTACACCTGGCACAGGGACTTGGGTCATACCTGAGGATAGGGACAAGCAACTTATATGGTCGTTTAGGTTGGAGAACTTGTTGCAAATTAATACTTTGAAAAATCAATCTCATTATTACTACTGTGCACATCCTTTTGAAATCATGCTTTTGTGTTCTGGATTCACGAAATTTGTTTACAGCACCTTCACCTCCCAGACAGCCATTGTTTTCCATTCACTCCAGTATTATATAAAAATCATGTTAAACTCAGGAAGTCAACTCTGAAAGATCCATTGCATGTTTTATTTAGCTCATTAGCTACAAATATCAACTGCTGAGCATGCTGCTCCTTTTTTAAATTTAGCTATGGTGTTTAAACTGCTTTTTTTCTGTTTCCAAGGCATCCATTTTTAGCCATTAATTTCAGTACAGAATAAAAATCTTTGCATAAAAATTTTGAAGATAATTAACTACTGCACACTGTAAAACATTTATAAGTCCATGGCTGAGTGAAAGACACATTAAAAAAATCACATACCTTATGGTTTGCTTGCAAAAAAAAAATAAAATTTTGCACACATGATGAATAGTATAAGGGCTAAAACGTGCAAAAAGGTGGTCTTTTTTTTTTTATGTCAGCACCATATTGATTTAACTTAAAGAGCTGTGAGTGAATAGAACTTCTATGCGAACCATGCGTGTGATTTCACTTAAACTCGCTTGAATATAATAAATATTTATGATATAATGAGATAATGATATATTGTTAAAATAACCTTATATTGCTCAGTAGAGATGAGAGCTGGTCTTTCCAAAATAACAGCGACTTGGAGGAATGAAGTCTCTCACCTCCACGGACTCAGCTGCATGTGGCTGTTGACCATTCCCTGACATGAGGCAGCTGCTGTACCTCAGACTGGGAGGACTGAAGCAGAGGGGAGTCATTGAGTTGGGTTTGTCTTGGAGGTGGCCTGCCAGGACAACACTCCGAAAAGGAACTCAAGTGGGACCCATTACACCCCACCGAGGGCAGACTCTTATCAGTTAATAGCAGGTTTCCCTCTGAGAGCAGATTGTTTTGATAGATGGCACCTGGTCAGGCCTTTGCAACCAGCCACAAAAAGAAAACACTAGTGTATGCTTGATAAGCTCTGGGAGAATAAATAAATAAATAAATTGGGCATCTGTGAGTGTTAATTTGCACATGGAATCAGAGTATAAGTGCACATATGTCTGATGTTTGCCAACCGTTTGAGTCACTGTGCTCTCTTGTTTCACTTCTTTCATTGTTTGCTCGTAGTAACAAAGAGAACTGTGCGTGTTTGCCCAGGTGTGGGGTTAGGCATGAATCAGCACTTCATTCTTGTCACAAATTATTCATTTCATGTGCTCTATTTGGAGAGAGTGCTGTGACCTGGAATGTTTTCATCTCAGTTGCTGTTGACTTCGGCATCCTGTGCTCTACATCAATCACTCGGCTTTTTATCATAATTTCCTCTACAATAATTTGTCTCGTATTGAGTAACAAAAGATATACGCACATAATGACCTGCAAAGTCTGCTTCTATTTACAACTGCTCCTCCGTAGAGCTGCCATAAACAGAGAGAAAGATGAGTTCATGTGGAGTGAAAATTCTACTTCAACTGTTAAACATCTAATTCCCAATTAAGTGACAGATGTAATAAAACACTACTGCTGCTGAATGTTCTTTGGCAGAGAAATTACCTACGATTTAGACATATGAACAAGCTATTTAAATGTCTTTAATCAAAATGAAACTGAGCAGCAGAGACAACCAAAAAAATAGAGTACCACATGATGTGTTATTAACCAACATCGTCATCTTCATATCAGATTAAAGTTAAAACAAATATCTCACGGGTCATTTGTAATCATCGTCTATTTGGTCTGTCCTGAACCGGTTCAACAAGTTCCATGACTCTTATCTGACTGAGGGGTCTTTGTTTATAGACTGAACTGCCCAGGATTTAAGGTTGAAGATTTTGGAAAAGCAGGAAGCTTGAATCC
Source organism: Trachinotus anak (assembly GCF_046630095.1). Classification (NCBI taxonomy): domain Eukaryota; kingdom Metazoa; phylum Chordata; class Actinopteri; order Carangiformes; family Carangidae; genus Trachinotus; species Trachinotus anak. The sequence continues at coordinate 4,051,069 of NW_027273871.1, forward strand.
TTGAATCCCTTTTAATTTTTCCAATCAATGGAAAGAGGCTGAAGTCTTAATTTCAAAATAGCACAGAGTATACAGTCAGTTTTGTTACCATTGTTTCTAATCAACATTATGAATCTTGGCTGTAGCAGGTGAGCATTGACTGCAGTGTATTATTGAATATACTGTTGAATATTAATGATTTCATACAATGAAAAGAATGAAAAAGCTGAGTGTTAGTCATGCATATTAAAGATAAGAATGAAACGCTTGTTGTGTCTCTGTGGAAAAGCTCGAGCATTAAAAACACTTGATCCTTGGGTATAATAATATTTTCTCAGTGATACCAGTGCGTCACTGATCACTGTGCACCTTTCCTTATTGTCTTTGATGCTTTTCATTCCTGCTCTCTTGGTTCCAATATGTAAATGTTCTCTTGAAAATTAATTTAGCATTTAATTATGTATTTATTCACAAGCAAATATGCTGAAAGTCTCTGTGGTGTCAGCAACACGCTCGTAAGTCAGCGGCCAGCTGTTTGCTGTACACTGACCTTGACTAACTTTTACAGCTCAGGAGTAATAGCATCATTTAACAGGAAAATCAGAAGATCCCCTGCACAGCAGTGTAATTCAGTCAGGCACTGGTCAAGCACATACAATGGAGAGAAAATCAAAAATGAATCCATAGCATGCTACAACATTTTTTTTTAAATTTTATAATAATCATAATTATAATTATTATTATTGTTATTATAGTGAAAAATAATTGTCACATTGACAATTAAATTACAAGAAATATACAAATTTATCCAACAAAGCAAGTATGTAATCCAATATTCTGATCTTTCATCAACACGAGGTGTTCACTGTAAACTATAAAGTAGGAAATTCAGTGACTACTCAGATAGTTTGTCTGCTTTGATCAAAATTGTGAATTTTTCAGTAAAAAGCAAAATGAGGAGCTGTATTTTTTAGGCCAACATGATGAAGAGGTTCAGCCATTGCTGGGACTTGTTTGCTGCAGGCAAGTTTGGATTAGAGGAGATAACCAATTATTTTTTAATATTATTATTAAAATTGAATTTGGCAGAAAGGATTAAGTTAAGGAGTTGACAGGATGGAGCAACTATATTTCTTTAAAGAAAAATCTTGACCTGATCAGCTTTCATTTCTGGACCCCCAACCCTTGACCAAAAAAAAAAAAAAGAAAAGGTTTCCTGCTAAGGAATGTTTGGGGGTGGGTCCACTGGTCGGACTGCAGTGTCCTCTTACAGTCCGGCTGACCAGCAGGCTCTGGGAGGTGATTGATTGGTTGGTGCTGGGGCCATCAAGGACCCTTTCTTCAGCTTTAGAGGTTAGGGGTCACCTCTTCTGCAAATCTGCTTCCTTTTGTACAGTCGCAACACCAGGAGAGCAGTGTCACATCACCTCCCCCCCTCCCATCCCTCCTACCTCTTGTCTTCACCCTGGGAAAATGGGGGAGGCGTCAATTAAATCTTTTCTCTCTTTCGCTTCAGTTCTCTCTGTCTTCTGAAGTTGCTAAGCAAATTCTTTAGGTTTAAATGCAAAGAGACGCTGAGGGCGAAGCTGCGGTGCTGTTAAAAAGGGTGTGTTAAGGTTTCCTCAGAATAAAACTAATGATAATGGAGCATGCAAGCTGTTGTAGAAACACTCCTTAATGGATTACTTAAGCAAGCAATTAGCAGTACACTAAACAGCCAGATATCAGCATCTGAATGGTTTAAAATATGTGTCAGTTGTAATGATGCTATGAGGCAATTACTCTTGTTAATAGATTGATGTGAAAGTGGTTGGACTGGGGCACTGATATATTGCGAAAAAAAAGCTCCTCTGCTCTCTCTGGTTCTGTTCTCAAACTAAACTCTGGAAGGGTTTTGTTGTATTGTATAATCTTTGTCCCCCAACAATCAAAAAGCCAAACCAACCTTAAACGGTTGATTTAAACTCCTTGATGGGGAGGAGAAGCGGAGGGAAAGGTTTTCGGCTTCGTGGCCATCCTTAAACACCAGAGAGAAGACAGAGAGAAGCCCTGCAATGTAATCCTTTGATATGTTGTCGGTCCGAAGGGTTTGCTGAGGGATAACATTGCAATTCAGAAAATGCGGCTGGTCCCTGGCCCTCAGGGGCCAAGCCTTTGTGGTCACAGGACCAGGATTACACTTTAACCCCCACCACCACAAGCAACCAGCTCCCTCAGCACCCCCCAGCTAAGGCCTGGGGTCAGGTGAAAGGCCAGGGATCTTAAACAGGATAGAAAAAGGAGGGAAAAGGAGAAAAAAAGGTCCATCCTTTAGACATACCGATATGCAGTTCTGTGACCCAGTTCTGAATTTCATTTGGATTCCAAGACAATAGTTTGTCTTTTGTTCCTCTCCAATAAGTATTTACATCTGCAATCAAGTAAATATAAGGAAATAGATTTTGTCTGAACTTCCTTTGAATCAGACTCTGATCTGATGATGGACCAGACTCCAGCAGCGCTGAAGCAAAACAACACGAGAACCAGCAAGCTACACAACAACACCACTAAATATCTCAGGTGCTGTTATGAATCAAAACAAAGCATAAGGCATCATCATCCATTAAAAACAAGGATGTATCTGTACCTGAAGTTTGTCGTCAGGACATTGATATTTTAGATGAAGTTTGGCTTGAACTTGTCTAGATACTGTCATGGACATAGAGAGTTACAAGCTCACATCTCTTTCTCCTCTTTATGAGTAAGCGAATCATCATCTTATCACCTCTGTAACAGTCTTTTGACATGATTCTGGCCCTGACCCATCACAAACTGCAGAGTCTGGTCAGGCAGAATTTAGGTTGGGTATTCAAATGCAGATTGTGTGCTCCATTCTAGAGAAGTGTGGGAAATGCATTTTCTCAACACAAAATGAATGCATGAAGGAAGACTGACTTAAAGCAGGTGGCAGCCTGAACTTAGTTCCTGTAAGTGCAAATGGGTGAAGACGACATGTCCCTTTAGTGGTCTCATTATCCAGTCAGTGATGGAAGAATGTGATGTTCATCATTTCTGTCGACAATACATGATCAGTGTTTCCAAAGTCTGTGCTCATTTAATCAAATTGAATAAAGAGTGTGTTTTCTGCACAGTTACAGATCTGCCCATTGTGGCTGCATGGTGCCACTCAATCACATGTATGGAGTCAGAAATGCTGGTTCAGTTTCTGCGTGTTCTCTCGTGACCGCCGAAGCACGTGAAGCAGAGGTTGTGTTTGCATCTGTTGTGTGTGTGTGTGTGTCGAACGTGTCAGTCAGCTTGTTTGCAAGCCAGATGTACTGAGGAAGCGATGGGGTCACGGTGGGAGAATTCCCCACCACCCGCCCACCCGCCTGCCGCCTCCAAAAAAGTGTGGATTTATAGCAACAAGTCTGGGTCAGAGAGCTAGTGGTCTCTCCCTCCCACACCACACTATAATTTCCTGGGCTCTGTCCACAGAGAAATACGGCCTGAAGACATAGAGGCAAAGGAAGAGAGGAAGCGCTAAAGATAGACGCAAAGAGGCAAGATGTGTAGATGAGGAAGACGCAGAGGGAAGATGTCAACAAGTTACACACTGTTTTCCAGTTCTCCACCTTCTTACATTAAGCACACATCTCACAATGTCTTTCATTAAGAGTCTTAATGATTCGTAATGATTCTCAAGGAACAAATAAAAGGCTCATCAAAGAATCTTTCTGCTCCAGGAGGTAAAAAGATAACACTGCCAATGTTCTGTTTTTATTATTGTCAACCAGTGAATTGATCCAGCTAATAAGTATTATCTGTGTCCAGGTATTTCAGGAAATTGCAGCACCTTTATTACTTTTTTTTTTAATCAAACTATGTATTTGTGATGTGTTTTTGAAGATTTTCTTCAGGAGGAATGAATGGACCCACACATAGTTAGGATAGGAAAATTATTAAGTATTGAGAGATGGATTTAAACATTGTTGGGTTTATTGACAATAAGAAAAATATCGAATAATGACTTTTCTTTATCTTTTAAAGCTACAAACTCCATTGGATGCTTCTTTTAAAGTCATTCGCTATATCTGGCTTCCTCCTGTACTGTTTCTCTGTTAGGTTCTATAATCTTAATGCTTGCTCACCTTCTGCAGCAGGAGCCCAAACACCATATAGAGTTAGTCAAGGTTATATAACAAATCATAAAATGTTATGGGAGTCTTTTGTGGAAATGTTGAATTTTACTCTTTACCTGAAATTTCAAATTCTTGTACAAGATTTTCTTTGAATACCTGGACAGTGCATCAGTGTTATTTGACATATGACTCTTCTTTTACTCCGCAGCTCTGTATAAACTGTGTGTGTGTGAGAAAAAAGCCTGATCACAACACTTTTGAGAAAAGCAGGGCCTTCCTTATCTGCAGTTTGATTCATTCCTCCCTTCTTACATTACTTGTTGGCCAAGTATGTTTCAGTTATGTTTCCTATTCTTCTTTCTTTCAATATTTGCTGCTGCTATGGCCCAGTTTCTTTTAGCGTTTTCTGACAGTTTGCTCAAAATCAAAATCAAAATGTTAGTAATTAAGTAAAGCTAGTAATTAAGTCTAATATTAACTCTTAAAATCTTACAATGGAATAAGTTCAATAAATGTGTTTTGTTTTTTGTTTTTATTTCCACTATGAATCATTTCTTTGGTAGGCATATCCAGTCTTGTTTCGAGTTATTAATTTCCAGAAAAATCTTTAAAGGAGACAAAATGCACTGGGAATAAGTGGATTTATCTGCCTCCATCAGCAGAGGAAAAAGTCCTCAAGGCTCATATTAGACGACTGTAATGCATCTCGAGTGTATACCTGAATTTAATAAGACGTTCCCTCTCATGTTGTTTCCATGTAAGAGCAGCATGTTAGAGAAACAGCATTTACCCCAGTGACCCCAGTGCTCCATAACAAACACCTGACCCTCTAAACTACTTTCTAATCTCCATTCTCAGCCATTAACAGTCTCAGCGGTGGACACTGAGACTGTTAAATCTCACCATATACCATATAAGAGGCTTTTTGCTGGAGGCAAACTCCTGTGAACTGAGAGGTCATGTGAGGACTTCTCTCCTTCCCTGTTGCTCTGGCTCCCCAGTGGGAACCAGTGAGTGCGTGTTGAGACAGAGGAGCGCCCCCTGCTGGCCAGAGGCAGCACTGAGCCCCGCAGGCAGCTGTCTCACACATGCTACCCTACACAAGCCCTTTACAGCTTTATTCCCACTCATCTGTATCGCCTGTTCTTTATTCAGAGGTGACTTTATGGGGCCGTTTTGTTGCGATCGGTGCTATCATTGCCATTATATGATTATCTTCCACTAATCTCTCCAATGTAATAGTCCTGCAGGACCAATTTCTGGAGCAGGATCGTTTCTTATCTGCATTTTTAGGCAATCTGGGGCAGCAGGCTTCTCACTTCTCCCCAGAGATGGAGGCTTAAGATGATGGTCTTTTAGTAATGATTTCATTTCTGCCTTCAGTGAATCCCAATTTGATCATAGTGAATGAGAGTATTCAGCTTAGCTCAACGGAATTTGGCAGGATTTTGGGTTGAAGTATGAATCTGTAGCAGTATACGCTCATGGTGAAAACATGAGAACGTATATAAAAATAGCAGATTTTTATGCTTGTTCCAAACCTCACGTCTTTGAGTGAATATTTTCCAAAGTCTTTGTTTTTCAAAGCTAATTTCAGGATTAGTTTTAATTCCTCCTGGATGCTGGTTCTCTGTGAGAGCTATTTTAGAAACCACAGGTGGGCACATACAGGTGGTTGTTAACAGTCCTGGCACTGAATACACTTGTTTTCTCTCCTCTCTCGTTCTGTCTGCTTTTGAGCCTTGCTGAGTTTCTCGGCTGCCTTTGATTTTCCCATACAAATGTGGAAAACATGAACCTCCCCTGCTCTCATCTGCTTGAGCATGCAAGCAGCAAAATGACTAAATCTGCAAGCCGCCCAGTGATATTGTGATAAGTGGAGTTCCCTGGTGGAAAAACATGAAGCAAGGAATTAAATCAAAGCTGCAATTTAGATGTGTGGCAGCATTGTTTTTTGGTTTTTTTTCTCTTTGTTGTACAAAAATAAAATGAGGAGTGAATAACCATGTGTTAATATGTGCATGACTCCTTATAGCATTTTGATTGATGTATGCAAGAGTTTAAGCAACTTTTAGGAAACGTATTGTAATAGGAGCCTTCACAGAAAACACAATGTACAAACAGCTGGAATACTCTTCTTTAGTCATAATTTCACTTAAATATGAGTAAAACTTGAACTGATGATGATGTAACATTCCCCTTCATCTCTAAACAGGCACTGATCAATATTTATTATATAAGGAATATAATGGGGAGATGGGTCAAGAAGCACTAAAAAGCAGGTCCATAAAGGTGGTATAATAGTTTGAGTCATGTCCATGTTTTTGTTTTTTTTTAATCAGGTCCTGCTTTTCACTGCTGTGTGAATAAAATACAAGCTATAATACAGTGCTCCCCTACACTGTTAAAAGGAAATGAGAAAAGGAGGAATATGGAAAATTTAAAAAGAGAAAAGATGAAAACCTCTGTAAATCTGGAGAAACTGGGTCAATGCAGCAATAAAGGTATAATGCATGGAGAGAGAGACAAAAACGTTATTTAAACAAAAGAATACAAGGTATTTTGCATCCTGTCCACATTTTTTAAAATCAGGTTCTGTGTTAATTAATTCATTTTTCTGTGAGGACTTTTGTATAGTTAAGAAACACCCAAATTATCTATTGTTTTTATTACACTGGGGCTTAAAGAATAAAAATGACAAATAACTCCAATTTAATACTTGAAAATTAATCATTATTTCTAAAAGATTTTTGCTCTTCAAAAGACTTGGAGTGCTTTGCATATAATTGACAATTAAATGAGGCATGTTCTTGTCATGTGGGAGTGGGAATTATTTCTGCAGCGCGTAATTCTCCTGCATGTTCCAGTGTTGATATTAGCAGTTGTATATATTTATGTTGCATAACCCCACCTGTATGCCTTATTTACATTCTGTTTTAATATTCATGTCCCATTTCTTTTCCCTGCAACTTGTTGCTCCACTGAGCCACTTCCCCCCACAGCGATCATTAAAGTTTTATTCCTTCTCTTTTCCTTATGACTGTATATCATAGCACAGCAGCACATGTCTGTCTGTAGTACCACCAAAGGACACAAATGAATGAAACAAGGCCAAGACTTCATCACAGTTGTAATAGAGAGAGAGAGAGAGAAAAAGAGAGAGACAGAGAGAGAGAGAGAGAAAAGAACAACCTTGTGCTTCACCCCCCCCCCTCCCCATTTCCTTTAAATGGAATTAAGTGAGACTGAGACACACCACTGTATTAGTTCTTCAAAATGCAACCCTCCCAGAAACTCAAAGCGCACACGCACACACACACACACACACACACACACACACACACACACACACACACACTCCCTCCTCCTCCTTTTCTTCTTCTCCAACAACTGCAGTTTCCCCCTTGATGGAGTTTGATCAACACACAGCTGATCTATAAATAAAGGCTTTTCTTCCAACCCACAAAGTCATGTCTGCAGCTCGCAGTTTGGCTCCAAGGTCACAGCTGCCTGAACTCGCCTTTATTGCAGTCATCCACCACTTGTTTGGAAAATGGCTTTAAATGCACTTTAAACTAATGGAAATCTGTTGTTTGATGGAAATGGACACATAAAATGAAGAAATTAATGCATATTTTAAAGTGCATAGATTTTTGAATATAGTCTCTGGTGAGATGCAGTAAACCCACTTGAACACCTTTTTAATGTCTATAATCACCAATTTAACTTACATACACATGCATCACAGTAAGTGAACGTTATCAGCCAGATGTTTCACACAAATGGGCCCTAAAATAATATGAATCATTAGGTTTTGTTTTGTTTCGGACTGTTGTGTTTAAAACATGGTGTAGTTTGTAATTTACTTGTCTAAATCTCTTTTAAATCTAATTAAACTGAGCTTGACAAGCCAAAATTACTACAAAACTTCCATTTTCCAGTACCCTCTGATACAACCCTGATATTGTTCATTAACAATAATAAACACAAGCTTATGTAACGTTCAGGATTCGGTTAGATTTACGCACAAAAAACTTCTTGGTTACGTTTAGAGAAATATTGAGGTTTGGATTGAAATGAGTACTTCCTTATAAGGTTAGAGGACCGTCGTTATCATAGTTACAGTAATAAAGGGGAAAAAAATTAAATGATTAGCTGTTCATGTGGAAAAAGAACAGTGGTCTCCTGTGTGAAAGTCATAAAACGTAACTATGTGTAACAATTTGTAATAAGCTGCTGCACAGACGACTTGTTGTTCATTTTTTACAGGAGTCAGTTACATAGAAATTAGACTTGGAGTAAAAATTAGAGCCATAACACTGTATATGGAAAACTATTGCTACAGCTGACTTCAGACAGCAATGTTTCAAGTTTAATACAGCTCATTTTTACACTCTGTACATGCATTGGTATATCACTTCATGCCGTGTATTCAATATCTATTACAATATGAAACTAAGCTTTCAAATGCCCCTTTTTAATCACTGTTAGATTTCTAGGTTTGTTTTTACAGATACAATAAGGAAATGTCAATTTGAGATGAATCTCAATCCTGAATATTTTCTTATATTTTTTGTCACAATTCTGTTTTTTTTTCCTTCCAAACTTATTAATTTTTTCCCACAAATCACCGCTTTTAGTCAGAATTTAAGTCCTCAGTCCTCTTCTGTTGAATTTTGACCAATATTACCTACATGTTTTAATTAAATCTTCGAGGGCTGTACATCCTTGACACCGGTTTACTTAAACTATAATGCAGACAGAAACTCCAGAATTACTGTACAGTATTTTTCAACCTCACCTCTACCTCCCGATGCTTCTATTTCTCTTTTATTTACAGTCTTCTACCTCTTCACCGTCTCACTCATTATCCAGACTCAAAGTCTGTCTGCGATTCCACGCTGCTCATCTTGAGTGCAGGCTGTTGTGCAGTTGCACTGTTGCATTCAGGCTGTGAACAGTAGCACTGCTGTAGTATTGGAGGTCGTCTTTGCTTATTTACTGCTAATGGTTTGGTTCACATGACACAAGCATAGGGTTTTCTGTTTATTTTTATTCCATACAAAAGCTGCTGAATGCTGTTTACGCTGAGTCTTGATCTTATCAAGATGAACTCAGGTGTCATGTTATTATTTTTCCCATTGTGCAGTTTTTTCTTTTTCATTCTGTCCCTCCAGGCGTTAGTATTGTAGTATACATTCTAAATACTATGTATATTAAATGCGAACCTCCCTGACAATGGATGCTTGTAGTACTCCGTGACTTTTCTCCCAGACCTCCACCCCTGTACTCATCCTCTGCTACTCCCGACAAAAGGCCTACATTAACTACATTAAGCTGACCGAGAAGCATGCCATCCCCATTGTACCTAATACCTTTATCATTCAGTAGCGATTTGGCTATGCTTTCCCCTGAGCATTGATTTGCTCTACTTTTTAAGGTTACGCACATCAGATAGCCTCCTTCTCCCAACCCAAACACCCCTCATCCCTGTTTCTTTTTGTCCCACCCCTCCCTTCGCTTCCCTTCTTCCCGAGCGAGAAAACACAGCAAACACCCCATCCTGCCCAGCATGTCTGCGTTGGAAGGAGGGTGCTGAGTATGTGTGTGTTTTGTGGTTAGGACAGTCGAGAGAGGTGCTAAAAGCCAGCAGGAAAGACAATGTCAGCAGAGGGGGAGCCGGGGTCATTTGGCTTCAGCCTGCCTGTGTGTGTATATCTGTGTATGGGTCGAAGGACCTAAGAGCCTGTGACTAATGTGGGTTTTGCAACCCCGTCCTCCCTCCCAACCCCTTTTTCCTTTTACATTGTCTGCCCCCACTGTCCAGATGGCCAGTGAGAAGAATAAATCCTGGGAAGGCGAGGAGAGATTTGGGATTCCATTGCAAGACAGGGGGTAGAGATGGGGGGTGACGGGAGGTTGACAGGGTTTGGGTGGAGTTGGGTAAGTCAGTCCCAGTCTGTCTGGCCCACAAACCCTTTCTATTTTAAGGAAGCAGAGTGTCCTGCAGGAAAACATTCATTTTTTTTTTTTTTTTTTTTTTTTTTTTTTTACTTACTTAACTTTACTTAAAATTAGATAGAGTTTTAATGAAGATGAAGCTGTGAGTTTACATTGAACAAAAGGAGACAGTAATAAATTAACGTTCATAGACAACAATCCAGTGACTGCAACACAGCAAAAAAAAAAAAAAAATACAAAAGTCTTGTTTAAGAGGATATGAAAAAAAGCAATGCAGCAGTGGGAAAGGCTGGCACAAGCCTTTTTTGGCCCAAATGAGATTTCTGTGACCTTCCACACTAAACACATATTTTAGTCATTTGAATATATTTGAATTACAATTAATGACCGAAGGAAGTTTAATAGAGTTTACCTGTTAGATGTTGTGAGCCCTGAGCAGCTGCTTAGTTTGCTTAGGTCTCAGATCGAGGCAGTATAACTGGACAGAGTCATAAAAATCTGTTATAAAATAATGATCAGTAAATATACTGAACATATATACTGTATGGAGCCACAAAGCTGACTTTTATTTTACTTTTATATGGTGGTAAAAGAAAAAAGTGTTTTCCTTTTAAGAGCTAATGTAAGATTAAACATAAACTATAAAGTTTTTATTATAGCACTGCACTGCAGGCCTCTTGTATGTCAAACATAAAACAGAAGGTGCCTAAATGAAAAAAATATTATTTCATGTTTTCATTTTCAATTTAAATGTCTTAATTTGATTTTTTTTTTTTTCAAATCGTGAGTAATTTTCATCACCACTAGAGTCAGTTTCTGAGTGATTTTCTAACAAATATTGTCATATAAAATCAAATCAGTATGGCTAAAGAATATTATACTTGTAGACCTGAATCCCAAATCCATCTTTGAGTAAACCTCACATTCCACTTTATTAAAGTATAAAACCTGAAATCATAAAATAGCAGATAGATATGACATTTTAATCAAATATAGAGGCATAACCTACATACTTTTACCTACACCATTTCTCATTTGTTTGACTTTCATAATTAAACAAGAAATTATTAGTTATAATAATTATGAATTGTCAATATTATTTTATGGAGCACAGTTAAATGACCATAAACTCAAGAGGTGCTCAGCTGGATATTATATTTCCATTTGAACCACTATTACAAGAAATATATTTTTCTAACTTAAATTGACTTAAATTTTTTCATTTCTTATTTTTATATTTGGCATATGTGGGTTGTTATTGTCTTTATGTTCATGTTTGGATAACTGTCTGTCTAACACTATGTTTGAAGAAAATCAGCTGTGTGCTTTTCTTACTTTTAAATTATAGATGTGTGGATTGATTCAGACCCATGGTACAGAGCAAAGAGCCTCTCTTTTTCCATTGCACAATGGTCTGGGTTGTGGAGACTGCATAGAAATACAGTCATTTTCCAAGTGTTCAAGGAAACCAGGATAGTGGACAAGTCTGTTTCTGAAGCTGCACAGGAGGACGTGGTGATCAAAGAGGAAGGAAATGATGCAGGAGAGTTCCCCAATCAACACATTAGCAACATGCTGTAGAAAGTAGACTTCTAGTAATTAACTTGTACAGACATGACACACAGCCAGTGTGAGGTGACATTTCTGGCACTCCTCGAATTGGTCTGAGACCCTCTTCCTGCTTTGTCTTTCTTTTCATCTTTTGCCAGATATATCTTCACCTCTAAAGAAACCCTGTATTATTACTGTTGACCTATCAAAGCTGAATTTCTTCGGTTAATGTACACAGTTTAGCTTTGTATGTATTTTTTTTTTTTTTTGTAAAACCCTTGTTGTTGCGCCGAGTGAATCAGAGAATAAGATCTGAAAGGATTTTTTTTTTTTTCATTTTCAAGATCATTAATCTTGGTGACAGGGATTTACATCAGCCGACAGATTAACTGATATATTTAGAGTGAAAATGCCTCCATTTCCTGTTTAAGAGAAAAATAGTACTGCACTCAGATGGGGTGCTTCATCTGTAAACACACACTTGAGCATTATATGTGGAGAAAACAGGGTATACAAATGATCGAGCTGAGCAAATTTCTCCGTGGGATACTCGAACCTTGAATGCTGTCATTTATTTTCATTGGGTTCCTGCAGTAATGGACTTCGCTGGAACAACATCTTTGTATTTAACCTTGAGAATGAAGCATCTGAGTGCATATGTGCATTTATGTAGTCACAAACACACACAATGACGCACACTTAACTATGATGATCATTTCTCTTACTATTTTTTTCTTTCTAATAGCACATTTTGCTTGCCTTTTTGCAATTGGACAGAGGTCACAGTGTAAATTAAGCATTTTAATTTAAAACTATCAGTCCAGCTCTATCGGCCAATGTTATTTAACATACAGGTATTTGTCTTGATAACATTCGTGCACACAGCACATAACTGAGAGAATATGCATTGTATTAGTTGGTACGGCATTAAAAAGCATACACAGTTGTTGCAACTACACATACTTTGCTATACGTATCTTGCAACAATAGATTGATGCATTATACAATGATTTGTGATAAATAAGAGTGCTACAGGTATTTTCAGTTAATGTAGTAGAGGCATTCGTCCTGACTGACCTTCAGCATCCCTGGATCCTACATTCCACATAATACAAGCAGTATCATCTATCTGTTAGACTTTCCCTGCCTTGTAAACACCCACATCTTTTGAACTCCACATCTTCAGTTTGTTACTCAGGCTTTCTGCTATAAATTCGATGTCCCCAAACCCAGGCTGAGATAACCCTGAAGACATCACTATGACGCTATGAAGAGATATTTAAGAGTTACAGAGTCAATACAGCTCGTTGTACAGCTGTTTTCCTAGCACTAGCCAACTGATTTTGATACGCAAAATCATTTCAGTCGACTTTAAGCAACAATCATCCCATAATAATGACGATCACTAGGTGCGAGGAGTAACATTTCAACACAATCTGCATCTTCAAAGTCCAGAGTATGACACTGACATGATCCTCCAGAAGCCGCAGTGATCAGCTCATGGACTGAAGGTGTCTTTTAACAACTGAACTGGGTTTTGGTCTAAACATGAGCCCTGGATTCTAGCCCACCCAACAGTATCACAGTTTTTATTTTTGTAAATGCTAGTAAAATGGCAGGTCCTTCTCAGTGGCCCCTACTGGCCCTTTACCAGTTCTACATCCCTTGTCGGGCCCCTCTTGTTGAACCCCGGCCCCCTGACAGCCAGAGGAAGAGCGAGCCAGTTGTCATGGCCAGGCTGGCTGAGAGTTAGGATGGCCAGCTGTAGCACAGGAGCTGTTCCCTCTCATTTCCACTTCATTTATCTGCTCCCTCCTCCCTCCCTCCCTCCCTCCATCCATCCATCCATCTATCCCTTCTTCCTTTCTTTTCTCCCCTCTGCCAGTGGACCAGCACTCTCTCCATGCTGAGCTCCACTGTGCCCAGTCAGCTGTGGCAGAGCAAATGGCATCTCTTTTGTCTCTTCTCTCTCTTCCTCAAAGACTCAAAGAGTTTAAGTGCAGTCATATGTTTGTTTTTAAGTAGCCTATATATACTCATTACCAAATTAAAGCCCTCAGATATTAAGGACACACAAAGCCACCAATTTTTTTTTCCTGACAAAGCACTACTTTGGTTCGTTGCTTTGGCTCTTTTCCCAAGCTTCAGTTTTTTAAAAAGTAAATAAATCAGTTTATTACCTCAGTTAGAAGACACATAGAGGAGCTGAGGGGCTGGGTGGAGTGCTTTAGTTATAAACTGATAACTGAAGTCACGCAGGAAATAAACAGAAGTAAAAGAAACCAAATCACTTCCAGCTTTGACCCACTGTAGAGCAGAGCCTGGTCCAGACAGAGCGTTCTCTCTCTGTTTCCTTTTCCCTCCCTCCCTCCCCTCCTTGGTATGAATCTGCCGTATCTCATTCCCCAGCGCTAATTCCAATTTAATTGCCAGTAGCCCGAAGCCTCCTCAATAGGAGTAACAAATGGTTTGATTCTGTAGACTTCATCAGACTGCATTTTAAATGCGACACAGTAACCCGGTGCGAATGCCAATGAAGCCTGGCGAGTAGCTCCTCTGTTTACTAATTATCCTTTTTCTTACTCCGAGCCACACTGCACAAGTTGTCTGATTAAATCGGATTTGTGAGGATTGGAGAGTGGGGTAGGTGGGTGCTCCGGTGGTGGTGGGTGAGGAGGAGATGTCGGGGGTGGCGGTGGTGGTGGGTGGATTGGATGGCAAGCATGGTCTGTCCTTGTAAATGATCCGCAAGTCCACAACAGGAAAGGGGGGGGGGGCAGCGGTTCAACTGTAAATCATGATAAAGGGCTTGGCCACTGTTTCTCATGGTGACGTTAATTCCCAGCTTGCATCGTTTATGATCTTTACAGTCAACATGGTGGCAAGGAAAAAAACAAACACATGCTGGTAAAATAAATTTTACTGACATCTCAGAATTTACATCCACTGCAGTCACATAGGGGGAGGGTTTGAGATTTCCTTTAAGGTTCTTGAAGGTGGATGGGATGTGTATTTAAGACCTGAAAACCTTTAAAGGCCCATGTCACAGGAATACAAACTGTCAGAGTTGGAGTATTCTTACAGACATTACCCAATATTCTCCTTATGGTTAAGACTCTCATTAAAACATCAAAACCAACATTGTGTTAGTCTTTCAGTCCTCTGTGACCTCCCCACTCTGTCTGTGCCACTGAGCCTCCAGCTTATTTGTGTCTAATGAAGACGGAAATCTTTAAAAAAAAAAAAAAAAAAAGGGTCACAAATCAATTTCAGTCATCCTATAAAAAAGATGCTGTTATTTCCTGAAAATCCTGGGCACTGTAGTTTTAGCAAATTTAAACAATGCATTTCATGGAGACTATTTCCATCCACAGACTAATACATATCTGGTTTTCTAGTCAGTATTTACAGCAGCAGTACATGAATACATATGCAGGATTGATTCAAAATTAGTATACAACAACACTGTCCATAATTATAATACTTTTTAGAAAACAGTGGAGCTCTATGGCAAAGAGGGACAAGCGATCAGGCTTTGGTTACACAGACAATACGAGTTTTGGTCTTTTCATTTGTTCCCAATGACAAAAAAATATATCATCGGCCTCATCCATTTAACACTGGCAAGCCTTGATCAAAACTTAATTTTGCACATTTGCAGTGAATACTGAAAAACATTCAACCAGAAAGCCCCCTTAATAATATATTGTTGTCCATCATAACACCCCGAGCTAACACTACAGCTTGAGTAATAATGTGCAAATAATAGTGAAGTGCTCCACTTGCTACAGTAGTGAGAAAATATGGCGAGGCTGCGATGGTGTGCAGATGAGGAAATTTGCACAGCTATAAAGACCTCTCCCTGTCAACTAAATGGCCAGTTGAGCTGCCATATGGTTGTGCTGACATTATCTCTGGGTAATTAATATGGCATCTCGCCTGGCATCTGGTGGCATTAATCTAGCTGGGAGCAGTTCATCTTACAATGTCAGCGCTGCTGCGGGGCCGACGTGAATTATCACTGCCCGATGGAACTGGGAAGCAGGGACGAAACAAAACAAACCACAGCAGGGCAGGGGTTGTTGACTGTGTGCTGTTGCAGTGTCGTATAATAGACATTTGCCTTTTCTTTGATTTCTTTGTTGTTGTTTTTTTATTTCCTCACATGAATAATGTGAGTGGCTGCTGGGGCTTTGAGCTGATTCCTCAGTCAGGAAAGCTCTGGATCAATTGTATCCATGTGCTGATATGATTTTGTTTGGGTATTTTCATGTATAAAACATTCAGTGATTCATTTTGTTGTGTTTAATTGCACTAACACAAATACTTTACAGTCTGTCCCAGTTCCATATTATTTAATAATACTAAAAAATCTACTTCTGCTGATTTCAATACCAGGAGGAGAGGCAGTAATTTCCAACCTTTTTTTGGCTCATTACCCTTAAACAAAATTATGTCTACTTATGGCCACTTTGCATTCAGTGCAGGTTGACTAGTTTAACCACTGAGTGATTTGCATCTCATATTGTTCATCTGAATATGTTTTCAATACTTGACTCTTCAGTCCATTAAATATATGGTAAACATAATTAAGATATTTACAAGAAATAAAGCAAAGATTAGAGGAATGTCTGAAATAAAATAGATACAGCTTTGTGTTGCAAAAAAAGGTGTTTTTAACTGCTTTTCTATTTTATTAATCACCACTCAATTTTCTAATTTATCTTGCAAGCCATTGGCAGGGTTCTTGATCCCCATGTTAGGAGCCACTGATGTAATGTGTGTGCTGGTAATCAGCTTAGTTTTTCCATAGTGTGTTGCGTTGTGGGACAGCAGTGTCCGTCAATCATTAAAATAAGGTTGAATTTTCATGCAAGGGCGAAAACATGCTCATAACCAGGGATGTGTATAACATTAAAGCTGTGCAGGGCTGTTTTTCCACTACAGGCAGCTCAGTTCTCTCTCTGTCTGTTTCTGAAGCCTCATTCCTCCCTCCTCCAGTTTGATCAATAAATAGTTCTGTGGAGGTGTTTTTAAATGAATTAGCAGTTGCACATTACCTCTTATTCTCTTTCTCTCACAGTACCTGCATACACAAACATACACATTAGAGGCCTGGCCCCTGTGTTCGTGTTGACGCTGTTATGTGTCTGTGTTTAGAAGCAAGTTAGAGGAACCAGACTGGGAATGTGAGCTGAGAAAAGAGGATGTTAATGAGTGCTGTGCACAGTTGGATAACAGAATGCTCTGAATATGGCACTAGCCTACAGGTGATGGATCCTTCTGAAAATCTGTTACCTGAATCATGAATCAAGGACCATGTCTTCCAATGCAAATATGAGCTCTGTGCTCCAGAAAGTGAGGAAATGGTGTGGTGGTATCCTGATACTGAAAGGTTGGGTAAATGAGAAATCTTTTAAGTAGTAACAGGTTAAACACTGAAATCCTAAAGTTCACAAGACAGCTGTTGCCACGGAAATTTCGAGATGTTGAACAGACTTCAGGGCCTGAAAACAAACATTAAAGTAATCCTAACTTGATCTCTAACTTAAACTAAGATTGATTGCTTGCCTAGAATTAAGCATTAGCTGCAGTTTGATAAACAGGAGGTGATTTTCCCAGGTTGTGTGGTGTGATGTAATTTGGATGCAATGCATGTTATGTAAACTACTTAAACAGTATGCTTATTTCCTCATTTCTGCATCTGTGTTGGCAGTCCTCACGCCTCTGTTAGCACAACACGGTACATTTACTGCACAGTCAGTCCGAATGTACAATTAGATCGGAGCTCTGTAAGTGTTTTACATGTGCATCTTGATGCCCCGAACAGTTTAAAGGCTAGCCATTTTTCTTTTGCACTGTTAAAAAACAAATTGGTTCCTTAGATCATCTGCTGCAGCGACCGCAATCGCACTGAGGAACATATGTCTAACAGTATGTTTCTATGGCTCGCAGTGCAGTGAGGCTAAGAGCTGGAACATCTTTAAATGTGCTGATCATATTATAATGATGAAATCAACAGGGCTGTGGATTTTGCGGCAGTTTTTTTGCAGTGAAACAAGTAGAACTCAGTCACTTTACTATCCGACAATTGATCAGGAAAATCAGTTCCCATGTGAGCAGAAGATATTATTAGTCTTATCCTATAAAGACACAATGCAAAATGAATTTTGTTTTATCTTGTGTAGTGTGTCATGCTGGAAGTCAACCAATTTTGTATCTAGGAAGTCTCACAAGACCCCAATAGAAACATTAGCATGTGTGGAGGGGGAGGCATGTGTTCGTTTGTGCGTAAGAGGGTGGCATTAAGGTGAAACTGTGTGGTGACTGGACTGTTGGCTTTGCGTGGTGATACAGAAACAGTTGCCCACAGGGGGTCCTGCTGGCCAGCGATGTGCCAAAAAGGATGACTGCAGTGTGAAGTCCTGAGTGCCTCAACTTTTCATTGGGGGACCTTTTCCAATCTATACAGGAGTAAATTACAAAAGGCATTTATCTGTTTGCTCATGACAAGATACATTTCTCCGGTGACACCCCGTGGAGGCGCAGGTAAGAAGGTGCTCAGCGACCTTTTCAGTGCAGCTGTGAACTAATGTGTGATGAAGCCTGATTGCAGATGAGAGTAACAACAAACACTTTAAGTCTAGACGAAGCTAAAGAGCAGCAGGAACGTCACCTCGGCTTCCAATTCTCTCACCTCACTCTGCCGACGTGGGAAGGATTGTTGTGACTGGTGTTTGTGGCGACTGTCAGTTCGATGGCAGCAGCTAGCAGAGCTGAGAACTCGACAGGGTGGATGTTGCTGTGACTGAGTGTTGAAGCCTGTGTTTACTGGTGTAAAGCAGAAAAGGAAGATGGGGCAGCCTGTTTTGGAAAGAACTGCCATTTATGTACATGAACAGCTTACTGATCTAGAGGTGGCCATTAATCTGCTGATTACTAAAACTAAATAAACAGGCCTCTGCCGCTAACTAAAGGAAAGGTGCCACCTGAAAAAACATCAGTGCACCCTGGGGATGTCTTTGGGCCTGACTCATTTCAGCAAAGTGCTGAAGATGTCTCAGTTTGAGTGAAGTACAGCTAATTTTTCTACAGGATATCACAACTCAAGATGTCTTCTAACAAACAATATGGACCATTAAAGGGTTAAATAGGGCTGTGTTGCTGAAACTCTTTCCAGGTCAGGTATGAACACTCCAGCTCATGATCATAATTGAGATGAAATTAATTAGAGATGAAAAAAACTCAGAACACATTTTCATAATTGTAGAATCAAGTTACTGTTATTAGGCTTCAAAATGAGATCAAACTGGGACAGCTACAGGTAATGTAGGTGTTTATGTGATACAGACACCTACATTTGGTCACTATCCTTCCCTCTACAGATCAACTATAGATTGCTATTGACATGAGCGAGCAGTAACAGAGGTTGAGGGCTGTGGTAATGGCCTGTGATTGAACACCTTGTGCTGAGGTCCCGCTGCTCTCTGCCTCATTAACTCTGGCAGGTCCTCTGTTCAGCATGCTGCATTGCAGGCCACAGTCGGGACGTATTTAACTGTCTCAAATGCAGTCCAAGACACACAGGCATTCAGGAAGGGTTTAAAGAAGCATTTTAAGGGCTGTAATGAAAAATTACAGTCAAACATTACAGCTTCCTGTGAAGCCTCTGAGATACTGCTGCATGCACAAAACATTTAGTGTTTGTCTGTAGACAGTGAGAGCAGGAAATGATGGTTTTCACATGTACAGGTAAACAGGCATATATAGTTTGTGACGGCTTTAGGTGTCTGAGGGTTGTTCTGAAGTCTTCAGTTTAGTCAGTGGACCAAAATCACTAAATGCCATAAAAATGGGACATGAGATAATGAAAATCTTGAGGATTGTAAGTTTGAGGCCATTCATTGTGATCTTTTAAGACTTTCCCAGACATTATTTTATAGCTGGTGTCTGGGTGGGTGGCTGGATACCCTGCTGCACACCAGCATCAGAGAAAGTGCCTACCTCAATAGCCAGCCTGTACCCTTTGGCCATTTCTCTACTCTGTGCCCATCCGACCACTGTCACCTCGCATCAGGGAGTATTCCTCTCCATTACCAGCCTCTGTCCGTCCCCCACTTAAATAACAGCAGCCCTGCCAGTCCAGGCCCATTAAGATACTGCCGGCACTGCCGCGATCACACACACACAAACAGCCACAAACTACCCAGGCCTTTATAAATAGATGGCGGCAGAGGGAGAGAGCGCCTGGTTGGAGGAGGTAAATTATTCCAAAACAGCCAAACAGGAATGAGACTAAGAACCCCCCACCACTTCCAGCTCCTCCAGCTCCTCCTTTCAGGTGTCACTTTGGGCTGACTCAATTTTACACTGTAATGGACCTCCTGGGTCAACTACTTTTCTCCCACCTTTCCTTCCTTTTTTATCTCTCTGCTGCTCTCTTCATCTATCAGCAGCCGACAACACCTTTACTCACTTTCCTGCAACACACATTATTCCCGGTACTGACTGTATAGTTTGTACCACTTAATTTGGTCCAACACTAATCAGGGTTTTGCACTACACTTTACTCCAAACTGTGGTTTGCAGACAAGAAAGGGCCCGTGATAGCAAGTAGCCAGCAGTTTTCCCACACAGACTGTTGCAAGCATGGATGGAACATCTAGGATGGCACCTACAGGTTATTGAATAAATGTTTCAAAGCCTGGATTTGCATTTTCCACCCACCACCTCCTTTGGCAGATGTAGATGCCAAAACATCCAAATTCACAATGCGTTCACACATACATCTCTTGTCTCTCACAAGTCTTGTTCTTGCAGTTGTGTTTGTGTTAAGCCTTTTCAACTTGGCCGTTTATTTTCTTCAAGTGCTACTATACCACCACACAACATAGTTCATTACCTGTGTTTCTATGAATTATTGTTTCTTATTCAAGTCCTTATTCAAGTGCTCCATGGTTGGCATTGAAAGTAGTCAATATCAGACCCCTCTTAAAGACAGAGAGCATCCAGTTCTTTGAAGGATGAATGAGAAGGAAATCCATGTATGTACTGTTCATGTTGATGTTTTCATCTGCTGATTAGAGATGCTATAGAGGTAGTGGAATTTCTCCTTGCTGTTAATGAAGTGCAGGGGTAGAGCAGATGAGCTGAAAGACCTTTCATGCCATATGGCTATTGTCCATCTTTGAGGTCTCCTGTCCTCATATATTTCTATATGTCTGAATAAAAGCAGTGGGGGATAGATTAAGAATTTACTTCTACACTACACCACTGAATACAAAGGCTTTCTGAATGGTAGTTCTTTCATAAATAACATGTCTTCAAAGCTCGACAAGTAATGTAAGATCCTAGATGTGGTCATTTTGTGGTATTTAGAAAGCAGCATGTTTTAATGTCCATCAGTTCCTGGTGGTTAGTTTCTTCTTCCTACCTTTGTTCTTTACCAGTGTAATTCTGTCTGTGTTTGTCACACTGACTGTTTGCTCTCTGTGTGACTCTCTTAGTTGTCTCGTGTTGCTTTGAAAACGCACCTATAAAGCCAGTGACAGGTCAGACTTCTCTTAAAGTTGATACATAGTTGCTGACATGCATTGTACGACATTCAACTCAATGTGACTTGCAACTGTAACTGCCCTGACTTCAAAGTATAAGTCTTTTGTTATGCGGTGTGTCTGCTTTTTGTTCACCAGCTTTGTTTTTCTGTGTGTGTGTGTGTGTGTGTGTGTGTGTGTGTGTGTGTGTGTGTGTGTGTGTGTGTGTGTGTGTCTGTCTGTGTGTCTGTGTGTCTGTATCTGGGTTTCGTATTTCCACCATGTCCACACCTTTGCCAAGGCCTAAGGTCAGAGGTCGTCTAACCTTCTACATTCCACAACCTTTTTTTTCCTCTTAACTCTCCATCTTTGGTCAAAGTCTCTCTCTCTCTCAATCCTCTTCTGACTCTGTCACTTATTCTGCCTCTAAAACCATTTAGGCCATTTTCATCTTCCAAACAAAAACAGCACTTGTTACTTTAAGTCTTAAATGTGGCCATGAGTGATTTGGTCTGAAGTGGCCTGGAGGAAGAAGTCCTCTCCTTATGCTAGCCCACTGACAGAGCCAGACCCTAAGATATACGGTAAACTAAGAAAGAGGGAGTGAGGTCAAGAGAGAACAGGAGTGAATTGGAGACAAGCTTGTCAATCAAAGCTAGTTGTAAGTACCTGGAGTCCTAGGGGGATTCTAGGAGCAGTCGACCCCAGTCAATAGCCTCTTCATTGATAAAAGGAGAGAGCAGAAGAAGAGACGGGCAGGGACAATAAAAAACAGGAGAGACGTTGCTTAGCACTAGTTACATCCATGTTTTAGTTGCATTTATGCAAACTTCCAACCTTACTGCTCCCAGATCCTCAGCAAGTATGTCACAGTACATTATGAACTAATTACTGAAGCAATGGCAACATTTTCACATAAATGTCCTTTATTTCAGTTTACAAATACCAACTGAAACAACACAATTAAACACAAGCAGTCACTGATAGATTTTATGTTTGCTGTTATAGACAAATTGTGCCTGCAGGAAAGTCCAGTGGTGCACAAGAAGTGATTCCAATTAATCTTCACAGTTTTTGAAAAGACAGACGAGGAACGATATCTACCATGGCTGGAAGGTAAAGGGCGTTTCACACTGAGGGTAGAAAACAGTCAACAGAGTGAGAGAAAGTGAGGAAAAAAGTTGAATCAAAACCACTTCTTAGCACCATAACAGAAGGGAAAATATTGAGTTGAACCTTGTACCGTCAAATTTAACGGACTTAAAATTAAAATTGTAGAGAAACTTGAAATGGATCAGACCTTACACTAAAACCATGCAAGCAAGATTTTGCAACTCTTGCATGTAGTGGGGCTAAAGCTGGAGGAAACACAGTGGTGTTAAAATCAGAGAGGTTTATCCTCAAGGCAGCATGAATGTGCTCATCAAATTTTATAGCTATCTGTCCAATAGATTTTAATATTTCTCATGTAAAAATCTCTCCTGCCTGATGGTGGGGCTAAAAAACATTGAAGGTATTACTAACACATCAGGAGTTATCCTCTGGTGACCATGAATGTGACTTGCCTCACCTGTAGAGATGACAGATTAGTAAACCAAGATTTAAGTGTTCAACAAGGAGCTCGTGAAAAGTCTTGATGTGCTTTCTTTCCTGGAGAACGGAAAATGAAACATGGAGGCAGAGCTAAAGTCAGAAGGGGTGGATGGTTTGTCGATATTTATTACCCTCCCCTATCTGTACCAAAATCCGATTTTTTTTTCTCTCCTTTGGTATCCACTTCCCCTTCCTCATCTATATATTCTGAATCTCCAGTCTTTACCTGCTTTCCAGAAACTTTTCTCCCTCCTATCATCATCCTCCAGCGGTGCATCCTCCCTCCATCCCAGTTCTTTAGCGCACAGTGCAGCCGAGACAGTGATTGATCTGGCGTGGAGGCTGTCATGGGCCCTCCTCCTCCTGCAGTTGTTATGAACATGAGGCGGACTGCTCTTCATAGATTTTTAAATTAGTGTCAGCTTTGCCCCAAAGATGTGTTATTGACTGATGAAATAGAAACTGAGCTCCAAACACTCAGTCCTTCCCCAGAGTTTTCCCCAGCCTGGTAATTGAAAAAGTGTGAAGGGAGTGTGTTCAAGACAGTGTGCAACTGTGTGTGTGTGTGTGTGTGAGTGTGTGAGTGTTCATGTGTTTGTGATTTTATGTGTTTGTGTGCTTGCAATTGTGTGCTCTTTATCTCTGCTGGAGAAAAATGCACACTGCTCGCTGGAGTCAAGATTTGATTGAAGTATTGCATAGGAGATCTTTATCTTTCTACTCACCCACCCTGAAACACAAGTATTATGTGCACCTTTCATCCTACAAATACAGTATGCTTCATGTAAGCCTATGAATCCATGATTAGTAAGCTGTAATGTTTCTGAGCCCACGGCATCACACCTGGGTTGTTGTGTATCCTGTATCTTAATCACTGTTTGCATGCACAACCTTTAGTGTGATTTGTTGAGGCAAAGCTGTCATTGGCTGTCGCTGTCGGGGAAGGTAACACCCCTGCCACAAGGACAGAGCTTTTTCACTGTAATATTACTCAAACACAAGCACACAAACAGTTTTTATAACAACTGAAGTCTGATTTTTCGGAATTCAAATACTCACCATGTTAATTGCTAAGATCTGGAAACACGTTGACATCACTAAATAGAAGTGTGACAGGCCAAGAAATATGAAAATATGACTATGTGTATAATAAATCAGTGGCAGTTGGTAAATCAGATTGAATCAGGCTTCCCAGCTCTCACCTCTAACCCCCCTGTTGCGCCTTTTCCACTGCAGGTTCGGACATGGCCATCTTTTGCCTGCTCTGTGGGAAGCGTTTCCAGACCCAGACAGCATTGCAGCAGCACATGGAAGTCCACGCCGGCGTTCGCAGCTACATTTGCAGTGAATGCAACCGGACTTTCCCCAGCCATACTGCACTCAAACGTCACCTACGCTCACACACAGGTCAGTGGAAGCAATCATCCTCACTATTGTTGTGAGGCTGTGATATAAATTGAAGTTCTGATGTGTATTATCCATTTATTCATTTTCAGCCTCTTCTCTTGGTCTCGGTTGTTGTAGCAAACTAAGTGCAGCAGAGTAGTCCTCATATTCCTCTCCACAGCCACATACTCAAACCCGTTCTGGGGAATCCCTCGGCATTCCCAGACCAGATGGGATATGTAATCCCTCTGCTGGTTTCTGGATATGCCCTACGGGTCAGCTCCCATTTTAACCCAAAATACCTCTGCAGGAAAGATCCTGGGAGACCTCATTATCAGACGTCCAAGCCATCACATATAACTCTTCTGTACACAAGGGGTCAGCAGTTCCTATTTTGCACTTCCAATAAGATGAGATTTGTCTCT
Organism: Trachinotus anak; assembly: GCF_046630095.1. Classification (NCBI taxonomy): domain Eukaryota; kingdom Metazoa; phylum Chordata; class Actinopteri; order Carangiformes; family Carangidae; genus Trachinotus; species Trachinotus anak. Next base: position 4,075,618 of record NW_027273871.1, read on the forward strand.
ACCCCTAATGTCCAGTCCAGACACCCAGCGATGGAAACGTAAATCAGCCACTCCTATCACATTTCAGTAGCAGTCACAATCTACAGCTTAGATCATAGGCACCATGAAAATCTGCTAAAATGATAAGTTATTACCTAAAATATGGCCTGCATAAGAATGACAACCAGTGCAACAAATTATAAAAATGCCTGCTAATGATTAACAACACCCCCCCACCCCCACCCCCCCTGATCCCAACTGTTTTACATCAGTGCCTCAGGTGCACCAGTGCACTGCTGCAGCCCCATCTCTGGTCAGGAAATTACTCAGCTGTGTTGGTCATGCTTAAATAAGCATTTGCAGTGAACTTGCATCACCATTCATGTCTGGCCCTTTATTTACTAAAGAGCAAACTCTAATAAATTCTGTTTCTACCAAACTGGTAATAGAGCAGAGCAGACAGCACAGAAAATATTTGTATCGGCATTGACGACTTGACACAAAAATGTTGTGTTTTATTTTAGATATTTTGATTATTGAACCAATTTGAAAAGATTCGGGGCATTAGTGGATCATTAGTTTCTGAGTTGTGGCTGAGCTCCAGAGATCGTCTGTGGAGATAGGAGAAACTTCCAGAGGGAAAGCTTCATGTCTGGTTTTCCTCCAGACATGATGCTTCAAATTGAGTTCAGTCTTGGTTTCATCAGACCAGAGAATCTTGTTTCTTACAGTCTAAAAGTCTGTTAGGTGCTTTGTTTGCAAACTCTCTGGGCGAAGAGGCATCACCTGGTCACTCTGCCATAAAGCACAGATTGGTGGAGTGCTGCAGTGATGGTCCTCCCTCTGGAAGTTTCTCCCATCTCCACGCAGGATCTCTGGAGCTCAGCCAGAGTGACCCTTGGGTCCTTGGTCACCCCCGGATTTCTCAGTTTAAGTCAAGTGGCCAGCCCAAGGTAGACTCCTGGTTGTTCCAAACTTCTTCCAGTTAAGAATAATAGAGGTCACTGTGCGTTTGGGAACCTTCAATGCAGCAGAAATGTTTTTGTAAACTTCCTCAGATCTGTGCCTCAACACAGTCCTGTCTCTGAGCTCTGCAGGCAGTTTCCACAGCCTCAAGGCTCAGGTCTAATGTCCAAATCAGGTCCAATCAGTTGAACTGACCACTGGTGGACTCCAGTCAATGTGTAGAAACATCTCAAAGATGATCAAGAGAAATGGGAGGCTCCTTAACTAATTTCAAGTGTCCAAATACTTTTGTCAATATCATATTTCAGTTTTTACTTTTTAATAGATTTGCAAAAATGTTTCACTTTGTCATTATGGGGTATTGACTCATGAGGTTAAAAACCTTTTTTTAAGTTTAGCTTAAGGCTGAAACATAACAAGAGAGTGAAAAAATTAAAGGGGTCTGAAGACTTTCTGAGTGCCCTGTATTCTAATATTGCCTAATAACAGGTTCATTGTGTGGCAACAGGATTTGGTAAAATTATGTATTTTTGCTTTATTAAGGTATATGGGGAATATAAATCCAATCATACCAAAAAGTGCCCCAGAAATGACCCCACATGAAATCATGTATTCATCACATGTAAAACACACATGGAACACAACTGTACATATACAGAGCAAATCTTTTGGTCATTTCACATGTGAAAGTATTTATTTATTTATTTATTTTTATCTTTTTATATTTAAGTTTGTTTTTTAAACAAATATTGAGCTCAATGACTTGACATTTTTTCACAAATATGCATCCTGACACTTTGTGCTTTCAAACACAAATTGTTTTTCTCAGATGAGGATGTATGATTGTGATTGAATAGCTGACCATGAAAAAAGTGAGCTGTGCACAACCCTAGTAGCAAAAACCTGACACTCTGGGTCATGACGAGGCGCGTCATGGTCAAATACAGCTTACAGTGAAATACAAAGTGAAAAATGATGTTTTATTTCAGGAAATGTTATCCCTACATTGTTACACTGCTACTTTAGCTCAGCTGAATAAACAGCATTAATTCAGGTCAACAAAATGAATGAATTCTGCCGCAGTCAGATGAAGCTTATTTGCAGTGACTATTTTGTTGTTGTTTTTTTTCCCTCCGTCCACTAGTAATTCTCTCGGTGCTGGCTCTCCACTGAGGCGAGGCCAGGATACTAATACATTGTTGCAAGGGAGCAGAGGTAGCCTGACGGATGCGTTTTTTTCAGAGTGAAAAAAAAAAAAAAAAACGCGACCATGACAGAATATGAACACATGGAAATGAATCCCATTTCGCTGGCGAGGGATGGAGGCTTTTTTTTTCACCCACCCCCCCTCACCCCACTTCTCTCTCTCCCAGCTGCCTGTCTGCGACCTTAAATAACAGTCTCACTGTCAGAGCCGATTTAGCTCACCGGCTCACGGATAAATATTTGAAACGAAAGGCAGTGAGATGAGAGCAGTCGGCCCTATTTACAAGTCAGGCGAATACACCATTAGTGTGTGATGGTGGTAGGGGCTGGGGTTTGGGGTGTAGGGGGTTTTGGGAGGAGGGGGGGGCTGCTTGAGCTGCCTGTACAGTAGCGATGCACGCATCTGCTCTGTCTACCAGACATTGGAGAGGACACAGGCAGTGTCTCTGATCCACCTGCCCACCCGAGCAACGCAAATGTCACCTCAGCCTGTCTCTGGAGCTGCAGATGAGACTTTGCAGCCTTGTGCCACTTTGAACCTCATCCCGCTGTGGGCGTGTGTTAAACCACAATGAGCCAGCCGTGAAGCAATCGTTTAAATATGATGTGGAGCCTTTTGTCAGGGGATTATAAAGTCAGCAACTCACACAGCCATCATCTGCTCCAGAAATAGGTCCTAATTTACCCTCCAAAAAAAAAAAGACGTGCAGGCATGGCGTTCCTCTACATTTACACTTTGATGTTAATAATCTCATTCACACTTTGCAGGGTAACAAGGCAAAAATAGTGTATAAAAACAGACAGAGCCAGACAGTATATCCACCTTAGAGAATCAGCCTTACAAGGCTACCTATATGTTGCCTTGTCTGTTGATACAGAGGTGTTTGCATTGCCGTCATCCATCAAAGTCCATCTAATGCAGGCATTTGTTACCTGTCACATTCACCTTAACTCATCAATTTGTCTCCTTGTTTTGTTTGTTTTTTTTTAGGTTTTCCAATATGTATCTGAAATGCAAATATAAACATAATAAGGTTGTGGGTTGGTTTTCAGAAGTGGGGAGGACACAATAAAGTCAAAGAGAGATTTTTCAACCAAAATAATAATAGTGCTTTCCATAATAAAGATACGCAAGCAAAAAATTCAAAATACATGTAAACCATAGTGTTAATAACGCACTAACTAAGGTTCACTCATTTTCATTGGTATCAACTTTTAACCTTGTGAGGCAGCTTGATTTCTCGCAAGTGAGAATCCATCTTGCCTGACTCCAAGCTGCAGCTGAACCACAGTGATTCAGACCAATCAGTGTCCTATGAGGGAGGGAGTATTGCCAGTTACGGGCGTGTCTAAGGTGTGATGACAGCGAGAAGCGACTGCTCATTAACGACAATTACAGCTGATAAAGAGGTTAGTGTAGATGGTGCTGTAGCATCAGTTGTATCAGAAGTGGAGAGTATTTCCTCATTGAAAGAAGAGTAAAGAACAACACTAAAGGTTTTCTCTCGATGGAAATGATGTTTTCACTCTTCTCCAGAATAACCTCGTGGCAATTCAACTGGCTCCGCAGAATCTGCAGAATCTGATTGGTTGAAGTTATCTTACAATAGATGGTGATAGACAGATGGCTCATCCAATCACCTGCCAAGTTTTTTTAAAATCAGCTGCCCTTTTCCCAGATGGTGCGTCAGGTTAAAATTTTGTATTTGCATCTTTACTAAACAGAACAGTGTCCATGCCTGTCTTATATTTGAACGGTGCTCAGTTACAGTGTCTTATTATATTTTTGAAATGAACACGCCAGGAAGGAGGCGGTACCTTTTTCAGTCCTGTATAGTGTCTAATCTTCCCCTTAACCTACACATAGCACCAACAAGCTCCACCACTCAGGAGGTTAGCGCTCTTAAATGTAGTCTGAGATGTGAAACACACACTAGCTGCTGCTCACAAGGTTTATTGCTTTGAGCGAAGTGTGATAATTAAAGAGGACTCAGATGAGCTTATTGACATTTTCCTCAATTAACAGCTTCTCTCATCTAGATTATGAGTGACGGCTGGACAGTAAGAGGAGTTTAGAGAGATGTTAATGAGTAAACAAAAAAACAGCTATAACTCATTATATGAAACTTTTTGTTATTTTTCAGCTATGTAAGTTTCTCTAAAACATATATTTCTGTTATCGTTTAATACCGAGGCCAAGACAAAGATCTAATGGGAACCAGTAGTTTTACCCATTTTAGTTTCAAAGTTGCAGTGTATAACGAGACACCATGCAAAATCAAACTACATTTTATGAAGAACATACATTTCCAAATAAAGCATCTCAATATGATATATGTACTGACATTTACTTATGATATAATCCACTATATAATCATTCATCACATCCATGCTTTCATATAATCTAATCTTTATGTGGAGCTTTAGCTCTGAATGTTTTTCTTTTAAATTAGACACAATATTATAGAAAATGAATCTTCAAATTCAAGACATCAGAATAAACAGCATTTCATTCCATTAGATGTATTGTGTGAAAAAATCCTCCTACTTACCAGTTTTAATAGAGCATGTCTGAGTGTTTTTTATGGGAGTGCACAGCCACCATCTTTATAAGGCTGACCTGAGGTTATTACTGTGCAGTGAGGCAAATCCTTCACATGCAGCCATTTTGGCATGTTGGTCTGGGGCATAGCAGTATCATTCTTGGACGTTCAGTTGTAACATTACTGCTGTATTATGCATCCAGTGCTCCACCTGTTGAATGCCACTCTATTGTCTGATTTGTTGATAGAGGCCTGCATGTCTGGTTCAGCCACCTGTTGAGTCATTTGCCAAGTTATTGTTGTCAGATTTTGCACTCCACTTCACTCACAGCTATATAACAAAAACTCTTGACACCCAGCTGGACCTCATGCAGCCAACATAGCATGAAAAGCATGAAAAAAAACACAGTTTTTTCAGTTATATTACCGTAACAATGGCCTTTCAAGGTCCGACTTTAGTTAAGTTGTGTTTAATTGTTAATGAGTGCACTGCATACAGTGGTCCTCAGCATAAAAATGCACGCAAAAATAAATAAATAAATCAGCAAAGTCCCACATGTATTTTTCCTGAAAAACAAGAATCAATTTTGGCAAGAATTTCCCGTAAATACCAAGATCTCAATTCCAGGTATTCAACCCTAATTATAATGAACATAGTGTGGCATCTCCTCTGCCACAGAAAGCTTTCAAGATATAGCTTGGTTATTGGTTGAATCACCGTTCTTTTGTATCGACTGACAACAGAGAGCAGCAAAAAGCACTTTTATGGACATTCATTATGTGTGCTTCATTTTACCTGTCGGCTGGCTTATCTTTTGAAAGCAGCCTGGCTACTGCGGCTCTGACACTGGATCACCATTTAGGACGAGGGGGGGAAAAAAACACATTTAATGGTGTTTATTTCAGCATCTTAATCTCGCCATCTCTCCCTCACTCAGTCTCTCCTCTTATTTCCCCCCATCCACCAGTTTCATCACCTTCTCTTAACATGCCAGGTTATTACACCTCTGTGTTGCCGCTTTGTTTTCTATGTTTCTATTTCACGTATGTTCAGTACAGTATGGCTTCAAGCGCACATGCACAAATATACAATTTGGGCTTATAGCGCAGTGGCAGTCGTGGCAGCTGTGCTATTCCCCTTCCTTAACGCCACACACACAGACACACACTCCATCTTTACAGACCAGGCCTTCATTAATATTCCGTTGTTGTGCACTGTCTGTGTGTAAGTGTCTGTGTGTGTTTTTTTTTTTTTTTTTTAACTTGGAGCCAATTTGCTGTCTGCTGTGGCGGGGTGTTTTGTGTTCGCAGCTGTATTTGATAGTGCTACAGCCAGAAAGAGAGAGAGAGAGAGAGAGAAAGAGAGGGAGGGAATGAGCCAGTTCTGGTCCTGGCAGTGATGGAGCTCGGTGATTTACAACCTCTTACCGTATATAATGAACACGCCCCAGGTGCCCACGGGCACAGGCACCCTCAGCAGGCCTTTGGGGTGTCAAAGGAGGTGATAAGGAGGGGGAGGGGGAGGTATGTAAATGTAGGGATGGTTTGGTGTGGCTGGGGGGGGGGGGCAGTCAGGAGACGCAGGTGGTGATGCTTGGGGGCACCCATGGGTCCACTCACCAAACATGCTGTGGTTCCACCTCACTGTGCTGGGTCCTCATCTGTGGCCTCCCTGCCATGTGGTCACACCAGAGAAAGAAAGGGAAGATAGGAAAAGAAAGGAAGGGAAGGAGGAGAAAAAAGGGAGGGCAGAGGGAAAGAGGAAGTAATAGTGGCAGATTTGGGATGGACAGAGGAAATGTCCCCATTATTCTCCAGCCCCCCCTGTGAGAATATCCTGACAAAAAGAAGCCCTGTCTGGCCCTTTACATCCTCACATTGTGATTATAGCATCGCGTCTGATTTATTTAAAGCTCTGCTGTGCATCTTTGCACTTTGGCGTCCCCGAGTGGCAAGAGCAGATAAACATGCATGATATGCATCCCAGGCACATACAGGCTCCTGGAGCTGGACGGCAGCCACTTGGCATTTTAGACCAGTCTGTTCTTTTTCTGCCTCAGCTGATACTGGGCATCAAATTATATTTACACTCTGTTTTTACTGTGTGGAAGTACAGAAAGAAATAGAAAATCTGCATATCACCTGTTGTCTATTTACTGTAGAGATAGATAGATAGATAGATAGATAGATAGATAGATAGATAGATAGATAGATAGATAGATCATTTTAAAACTGAAGCTGATATAATTTGATCACTGAAAGGCCTCTTACTTAAAGCAAAATGTGGCTAGTGAGTGATGACGTGCATCAAAATGGAGCGAAGTAGAAACCAAATCAAGGCTTCAGATCATCTGCAGAGAGAGACCATATCCATACTGGGGTTTTTTTAAATGTATGGTTTCAAGGTTGTGCAGGAGATTTCCACAGCATTCTGAAATGAAAGAAAAATGACCACCACTAATGCAAATACTGCATATTTTACAGTAAATGTAATTCAGAGCAGGAACCCTGGTGTATTCTTTAGAGTGAAAACCTTGTATTTCATGTGCGAGCTGCTTCCTACAAATCAAGATTTTTGATGTTTTCCAACAGCAGACGTTAGCGCAACAACAGGACATTAAGCATAAATAACCCTCCACAGGCCTCCTCTGTGTATTAGCATCCCACTCGCTGGTCTGATCGGAGGCCCTAATTAAAGACAGGTGAATCTGAGCTCAATTATTATTCTTGTGGCGTTGCGCGAGCCCACCGAGCTCCGTGATGGATTGTGATCTCTGCTGTGGTTGAAACGCTAGAAAGAGCACAATGTCTTACAGCGGGAGCCACTGATAACTTCATGCAGACAAATAAAGACTGTCACTTTTATTGATTTTTACCCAGCCCCCACCGACGCCGCCATATACACCCACATCGCCTGCTCCATCCCGTCTCCGTTTTACCCCCTCTACACACACACACACACACACACACACACACCCCTCCTTCACCATCAAAGCTTCTCTTTAATGGGAAGGCGTCCAACATCACAAGGCATCGAAAACGTCTTCTTCCATGAGAGTGTAGCACACCCAAAATGCGATCAGCATTTAAAGGGTATCAATTTCTTGTTCCTCTTTTCATCCCTCTTTCTGTCTCACCCAAATAAACCGGATGAATGCATGCATACTGTATATAGAGGCATAAAATGTTAAATAAAATATGCAGGATGGAAGTGAAATTGTCTCTTAACAGTGGGGCAGCAGCAGAAGCACATAACGAGAAATGCAATTTATTCCCTGGCACGTTGCTGCTCGGACAGGCAGATAATGAAAGGCATAGGTCATTGATGGTGACTTAAACCTGCAGCAGTGGAGTGAAATACATTAATAAATATCCACAGCATTACTTGGATGGAGAGTGTAACATGAGGGGAGTGATGCAAGGAGGAGCTCCTCATCAAACATGGGGATACAATTAGTCTTTGGACTGCTGGTGAGAGCCTCTTGCAAATCATAATATCCCTGATCATTGACATCTGAATATCCATTACAGTTGCCCTGTGGGGACCTGCTCCGGCAGCCTGAGGAACAGAATGCGATGCCTGTTGTCATTTTCATTTTCCAAGGAGCACATACTGTACATGCACAGCGAAAGCCGGTGTCTGAAACAAGTCTAATGTCTCAGAATGGAAATGCGGTTCTCTGTGAATTAAAAGTGTGAATACGTTTACTAAATGTGAAAGGATTAGACAGAGGAGCCATGAATAGAAGCGCACAGTGTGCTGACAGTAAACAAATACTGCTAAAGTAAAGGTATGAGAGAGCCAGAGAGGGATGCATGTTTATTTATACCTTACAGCGACATTATCTTATCTTAACCAAATTTTCAGAATATCAACAATACTGTAGACGTAACAGTTTACATTGAGTCCTCTTATAAACCTTTTAGATCTGAAGTTTATTTCATGACCTGTCAAATACAGTGCTGCCAGCAAACAATATCTTCACTCCACATCTGTTGGAAGCCGTGTTTTGATATGTTCTCAGAGCAAGCAGAAAACATAATGTAGGCAAAAAACTAGCATAACAAGAAGTAACAGCAAGAACTGCAGCCTCTGTTCTTAAGGCTGCGTTAAGGTTGAGCAGCTAAGACTAGAGAAAGGAAGATGGCAGTCATGGTTCATCAAAGCAAAGGTTGACAAGCTGCAGCGTCAGAGACAAATTATTTTTTATGTCTGACTATGAAAACCTTAATCCTGTTTTTTTTCTTTCATCTTTAAACAAGAGATGGTCTCAAAAGTACAAATAAAGTTGGCAGTAAGTAACCAATGAGATGATATTGTGCTCTTGACAGTGATCAAGGTTGTGCAATCATTGGAACAAGTGCAGCTCCCCAACCTGCAACACTGCGCTAGTTGAAGCCAAATGTAACGCATCTTTTTGTTTACCAAACTGTCAGTGTGATCTGCAGTATAGTGCTGGTCTTAGAGAATGTGAATGTTTTAACCACCTTATCTGAAGTCTGCAGTGTTTATTAGCTTGGTTCAGTCAGCTGGCCATTCAAAAAGATGAACTGTGATGTTCATTTAGAGAGTTTGATGAAAATTAACTTCAACAACAAACCCGACATTGCGTCCTTGAATCACCCCAACTTACACCAGAGTGTCAGCATCAACATCCCTCTTCTGACTCCTCTCCAGTATTCCAGCCCAGACGGCCATCTTATCCGACAAGAGGCGGAGAAAATGGCACGCTTGCGATTTGTCGGATTCAAAACACATATATATCAAAGGACAATAAATTCTCCAATGACAAACTTGGCTCATTATTGTAGGTTTACCACATCAGTCAGGTTATCCATTAGTGCGTTGTGAGACTGGGACTGCATGGTCAATAATACATCTCATGGCCAGTGAACAGCCATGACAGGCTACAATTATTTAAGGCTTTACACAAAGCAAAACAACAGTGCAGGTGATTTGTGGAGAAAGACAAAAGATGGGTCACATTTGTCGGCTTGTATTAAAGCCTTTAAGTGGGTATCCATTAAAGCATAGCATCTGCTGTTCTGCTATTGTGTGTGAACTCACCAAAATAACCAGACAACACATTCAGTAATGTGGCTCACTTCAGGTGTCACTGTTGTTAAGCATTCACCCGCAGTCTTTGGACTGCAGTAGAGAGGCAACCAACCACAAAGATCAAAGATTTTAACAATATTCAGATTAATTATTTCTTTATGTTTCTGGCTTTCATACTGTCTTTGTAGTTTTTGCTTTTTCACAACAGATTAACTGATCTCTGCCTTTTTTTTCCTGCATATCAGCCGGGGACCACCCATTTGAATGCGAGTTCTGCGGGAGCTGCTTCCGAGATGAGAGCACGCTGAAGGGCCACAAGCGCATCCACACCGGGGAGAAGCCCTATGAATGTAACGGCTGTGGGAAGAAGTTCAGCCTCAAGCACCAGCTGGAAACCCACTACCGTGTGCACACAGGTACTGTGATCACAACTGGTCAGACTGACAAAGACGTCAGCCCAGAACTGGCATCATTTCGTTGCTGTCGCTATGGCGCTGGTCCTGGTATTAGTTCATATTATATGTATATAAAAAAGATAATAATATTGGTTCCTAAACAACAGTGTCAGAAAGGCTCCCTTCAAGAGTATTGTAACAATGAGATGCCATCCCGTTCTTCTGCATCTCATTATTTGATATGAGTGCAACATTATATCTCATTGCCCCTCATAATAACGTAGTGTTGAAACATATTGATGCAGCATATGGAGCTTGTTAAAGGACTCTGATGTAGGAAATCCAAGTTGCAAGGCACAGTCCAGGCCAGATGAATATCTCTGTTGCTGTGTTACAGTAGATGAATGTCTCAGAAGACTTTGTATTGATCCCAGTATATTTAGAGCCCCATAAAGATGTTGACACAGTGATAAGCCGGGTGCCCTGGAGAACGAGTGCATGCAATGTACCAGAGTGAGGAAGGATACCACGAGTGCTCACCAGGATGGCACGCAGCCAAGGCTTTGTGTTTCCTCACCATCTCTTTTTCTCTAGCAAACACACACACACACACACACATAGCAGCACCCTCCCATCTCCCATTCAATAAGCCAGCTGTTAAGCCACACTATCAAGGCAGCCTGTCCAATAATTGGCTCCCCCCCGTCCACCCTTTCACCTTTTATGTGGGGGAGGGGGGCTTTGCGTTAAGCTGGAGAGCAACAGCAGATAACAAGAGCAAGTGACAAGCTCACAGTCAAAGGCCACCTCACACAAAAGGCAGCTGCTTGATGAATCATCGACATTGGCAGCCTAACCTCCCCGCCCCCTTCTCTCCACACATCCTAAATGCCAATTGAGGATCAATACCTGGGGCCCATTCGCAATTCATTATTAGCTGGTTATTTGAGGCGACCCAGTTTACAGTGTGCTTATCAGTATCATCAAGGATCATGCAGGTGTCCATACCACCGCAGAAAAACACATGACGACCCATGGCACTGTATTTATGCTTATTGGCTTCATGGCGGCGTAACCCCGCCCCACAGCGGAGGTCAAGGTTAACCAGGGTGCTAAAAGAACAGACAGACCGAGCAGCAGAGGCAGAAAGCCACTCATTTTGCCAGCACACATGTGTGAAGCTCCAGCTGAAAGGTGACAGCGAGCGCCGGGCCAGATCACTTCCGACAGCTCATTTCAAATGCCATTGGTAAAGGTCAGCATTTACATGTCTAATTTGCGTCTGCCGGCTTGAGCGCTGGTGGATTATTCCCTGCCATCACTCAAATCATTAGCACATTTAGGTTGGCTGCTGTTGCTGAATTGAAATGTGCCTCTTGAATATAGCAGCCCCCACAGCAAGAAAGCAGCGTTGCACTTTGATTTATGACACCCTCGACGTCCTTTGTGGCAGGAGCCGTGTTATGTGTAATGTACCAGAGATTAGTTGATTAGACATGGTATCTAAAAGAAATCCAAGGTATTTAAATATCACACATTCTTGTTCCCATGTAGATCTTAATCTAATATTATTAGGTTGCAGGTAATATAGGTCTGTCTGAGTATGCTCAAGGTTAAAGAAAAAATCTGCTTTATGCACAACTCAGTTATTATTTTTAGTTTTATCATCAGTTATGACACCATCATGTTCATCTAACTAATTGTTGAGATCTGGGAACACGGTGGCATCCAACTGGACGAGAAACACAACCTTTTTTTGGGTGAACTTAGTTGAATATTTTTGGACCTGGAAATGTATTTAAACATGATATAATTACCTGTTTGCAGAGGTGTCTTTGATAATCTGATTTATTTAACTGTTTTCTTAAGGATAGTTGACACTGAACATGAAAAAAGTCATTTTCTGCACAGTCTTAGCTGCCGCTTTCAGTGGTTGCAAATTTGTTGAAATAGCAGGACGCCTCCTTTTCATTTTCTTCTGTTGCTCAGCATGATATGAAAAAAAGAGGCCTGCATGGTTCCAAAATCCTAATCGAGTGGGGTCTTTTTTAATAAAGACGGTAATGAGAATTGATAAGAACTGAATACAAAGGAGTTTCTATCCCCTCAACCACAAGAATAATTACAACGTCATTTCGTTATCTTCTAGAGGGATGTTTTGATAGGCCTGACTGGCACTGTGTTGACAATATTAGAGGTGAACAAACTTCACTACTGGACAATCTTTGCTTGTATTCTTCTTTTCTCTTAGAGTTGAACCAATTACAAGAGGCAGTTTGAAAGAGTTTTAAATAGTTAGTGCAGCATTTTACTGCTGCACACTGCTGTTCAGGAGACAGTTGGAATTTCACTCTTGGGTTTTGACTTGTTACTTACTGTGCACATGGTCCAATTATCATAACAACAACAGAATTTCTTGTGAGTCAACAGTGTGAAATCTGTGGTCTCTAAATTAGTGGTGATGGGTTATTCGGTATACAGTTTTTTTCGCGTGTCAGATTTCATATACCGCAGTCCAAACTGCCAAGACACAATATTTAACCATTAAGGGATAATTTGGTTCAATTATATGGGTTTTATTGTAGTTTTGACCAACACCCCCATCAGTAATTATGGCCTTGTCACTAAGTTAATTGAATAGAGCTCTAAAAAGAAGCACATTTTAAACAAACCCACAAGTTAAATGCATTTCCTGGAGAACACAAATGTTCCCTACTACTTACTGTAGTTTCCTGTGCAATAGTGGGTTATTACCAACGCTTTTGGGTCTGCTCACTTGCAGTTTTAACACCAAATGAAGTGGCTCAGATAATCTGGCTAAACCGGTGGCTTGTGTACAACCTGCCTGATTCCTTGACCACTCGTGGTTCTTGCCATGTCGGCGACATTCCCGCTGTGTCACCATGTTCCCAGATCCCTGCCGGTACCACATCACAACTGATAGGAGTGATGGCAAAAATAAGACACACATGGTAATAAATACTGTAATGTCAAAGAAGTTTATTTGCTCAAGAATTAGAGATCCATACTGACATACTGTGCAAACACAAACAATGGATGTGTGGGTATACGTATTCTACCACACATCCTTTCATCCATTGTAACAACAAGTGGTTTATTGGGATTTCTGGAGGTAAGTGAATTGTCATATTGTGTTCAAATAATGTTGCAGTGTTGTGAGTTTGAATGACAGGAGCTGCTGTGTTCCCCTCTCTTTTGATTGATTTCTGTATTAAATGCATTTTATTCCCTGATTAACAGACACATCACTCATGAACAGGGACATAATACTGTTATTGGCTCTATGGCTCACACAGTTGTTGTCTTCAACCCAACCCTACCCTCCTTAGGTGAGAAGCCATTCGAGTGCAAGCTGTGCCACCAGCGATCCAGGGACTACTCGGCCATGATCAAGCACCTGCGCACCCACAATGGCGCCTCACCCTACCAATGCACCATCTGCCTGGAGTACTGCCCCAGCCTGTCAGCCATGCAGAAGCACATGAAAGGCCACAAGCCTGAAGACATCCCCCCAGACTGGCGCATAGAGAAGACCTACCTATACCTCTGCTATGTCTGAGACCGGGAGAGTGAAGAGAGGGAGGGTACGTGAGAGGGCGGGGACGGGGGTTGAGAGGTAAGGGGAATGTAATTGAGCGGTTAGGAGGCTTGAAGGTGTAGTGGAGTGTTAACGAATTGAGGAACGTCGGCGGCGAGACTCGAGAGCAAGAGGGTTTGTTTTCTCTTTTTCTTTTCATGCAAAGGCGGCGACAACCGACGGGGATAAAGGGTGGTGATGGTGGGACAAAAGTGCTAAGAAGAGGAAGACTTGGACACGGAGAGAGACTCTCCACCATTGTTCGGATTCACCGGGTCATTCACTACATCTGCAACTGTGTTATTGTTTCAGGTCATTTCATGCAGCGCCATAAAGCGAGCGAGCTGCAAGGAAACGACTTTTTCGATGCTGCTGCCACAGTGGTGAGAAAGCCGATTCTCAAGGGCTATCGGAACCTGCACATCTCTGCCATCAGTAACCCAATCTGTCACTCCATATTTTTTCTTGTAGAGCTCACTGTCTTGCAACACAGGTTGTTGTACTTTGGTATATGGTGTGTTTACACTGCTCAGTCGGTTAAAATCACATGAAAGAATATGTGAATATTAGCATCAGTTTAGGCCCCCAGCTCATCATGCCATGGCCTGCTTTCCAAGTATTTACCTTTTCCGTTTCACCACAAACCTTCATGTTTCCAGTTGTCATGAACCACAAAAATTTTCTTGGAGGAGGACTGAGACATATTTTCCAACAGTTTGACCACGTCGTACAAATTTAAGAAACGAACACTCCAGAGTGTGAATGAACTGCTTTGGGTGAACATGCCCCTAATCTTTCCCAAAAGGGAAATGCATCCGTTTTCTCACCTCCCATCACCTACGCCCGAGTAGGTCGACCAGTCCATACATTCAATCCCTCAGATCCCGGCGGTGGCAGTGAGATAGCCCCTGAGAATCAGCAGCAGAGCCAGTAGGCTTATGCAGTAGATGAAACAGCTGAACTGGACGGATGGGAGCATTAAAATACTGCAAACCAAGCACCCATTTGGTTACGGCGGGGAAGATGCTAGTGCTGCTTTTAGTCCGATATCTCCCCGGTTTTCTCAGTAGTCTTCCTGGTTCTGCATCTGCGTCACAAGAGGGCTGGAGAAGGTCGAGTCACCACTGGCCCCCCTCCTCCCCATGGTTCTCTCCAGAGAGCCAAAGGCTAACTTGTGTCACTTTTTCATCTTATATTTTTATTTTTTTTAGCTCTGCATCATAGTTTATCATGGCTTGATTGCACAGGTAAAACAAATTACGACAACAGTTTCTGTTTGATGTCTGCAAGGTATATATTTTTTCATTAAATCATAACTCGCTATTACACATCACAGTAAACCCAACCTATTCACCTACTTAGCAATAGAGAACTGGACTGCTTTTATCCATGTACATTTAACCAGAGTACTATCATTATCTCACACTAATGATGAACTACACAAACTGACAAGTAAACAGTAACACTTTGACCACAGCAGATCTGTCCATTCACCACAGTGATGGAAAAACAAAATGGGAAAAGGCTGCTTTCCGTGGGAGTCCTGTGACTTTGACTGCTACTAGTGAATGTTGAAGAAGTGCTGGGAATGCCTTAGCTGCACACCTTAACATCTCTGTCAAAAGGTGGCGCGGCAGGTTGAAGACTGTTATATGGCTGCAAAACATGAATGTGAACGACTGTGAGCCGGGTTCATACAAGGCTGTGTCAAAATACAAAATAGTTTGGCAGGTTAATGCTGCCTTTCATTCAAAGTCAGAAGTCGATTACCAACCTCGGAGGCTGTGATTACTCTCTGAAGTTTTTCTCCATCCACCATCAAATTCTTTTTCCCCGGTCAGCAGCTCGTACATTAGCTCCACAGCTAGCAGCTGTAAAGGTTACTTCACTCTTTGAATTATTATGTATAGTCATTCACCATCAGGTGTTTTGATAGACTAGACAGATGTGACAGAGGGGCTGAAACAGATCCCACATGAGGCGGCGAGGTCATGCTTTAGTGTACAATGAGGCAAGAGCAGGTAAAGGCCACAGGCCTCAGGAAACCCAGAATTTCTGTTTGGGAATATACACCAGTGAAGAAGAATATCAGCTGAGGTCCTGAATTATCTTGTAGTTATGTTACAGATGTTGTGTTTAAGTGGTTTGTATTCTCAAATATATTTGCACTGAATGAAATTACCATCAGGGCTTTAGGCAAAACATAATTAAGATGCTATAATATGCTCAACTGTTTGTATTGGATATGTGTGGAACGGAGATGGAGAGGGAAGAGGCCCTCAGCATTAAGTTAAAAGTCACATGCAGCATTTACAGTGTTAATATAACTGCTTCTTCATCCTGAAAATTCTTCCTCTAAAAATCCTGCTCAGACTGAAAGGTCCATTTTGTCGAGCAGGAGACTAGAGGTTCCGACTTTCTGACGTGTCTGAAACGCAGCATTAGACCTGTATGGGGATGCACAGCCACGTGCATTAAGGTTGAACCGAAGGCTTTAATGAACGTCACTGCATGTCACAGCGTTACCGGGGTGATCACATATCCAAAAGGCCGGTGGAAAAGGGGGAAATCACTGATTGGACGAGACGTGGCCCAGCAGCTTAGGGGGCAACCAGTAAGACGACAGAATAAATCAACTCTTTCTCTGTGGTTTTGTCCCATGCGCTTTGTCTCTCTCGTCTCCTGTTGTTGTTGTTGTTGTTGATGTTGTTATTATTGACCTTGAGTTTGATCTCAACACATCGTACTTGAATTACCTCGTTTTTGTGACCTCATGTTGCTTGTGTATTTTTAATTTTCCCTTTTGTTTTCATTTGTACACTTTTTTTTTGTTGTTGTTCATGAGTGTTCGTCAGAAAGATGCATTGCACAACATGATAAGGCAGTGTAGACGCAGAAAAGTTAAGTGCCACGGTGAAGAGATTTGTTTGTTTTTCTTATGTTGTGTATTTTTTTGTGCATTAGTTGTTACCAAACTTGGTATTATTAACCCCCGCTTGTTAAAGAGCCGGAAGGTTTGGTCATTTGTTATAAAAGCTACCTCTAAGTTGTTTTCTTTTTTTGTTTCTTTTTTTTTTGGCAAAAGCACAATTTTTGTGTTTGTGTTTTGCATTATTTCATCATTGCTACTTCATCTCATGCTTTTTTTTTTTCAAAAGTTGATTTATGATTGTCTGTGTTTTTAAGCAAAATATATATATAAGGGTAAGAAATAACAAAAAGTAGAGGTTGATAGGATAAGAAAAGTCATTCAAATGGATGTTTATTCTTCTCTTATAGTCTCCCCCTGAACCTCCAACCACAGAAGAGCAGAGAAAAAAAAAAAAGCAATTTTGAAGCCTTAAGTGATGAGTAAGAGGGATGCAGCAGATAAGAGGAAGTACTATTGCTTTTTAAGATGGTTTAAAAACGAGAATTTAAACTTGAAAATATGTGAATAGAATTGTAGTTTTGTAATGTGAAAAAAAAAAAGAAAAAAAGAAGAAGGTTCAACAAAGACGCTGAACCGCCCAGGACAGGTCATATTTGCAGTGATGCAGAGTGCGTTGGACAATTGGAACTGCAAGTGGTAATCAAAAAAGAAAAACCAGAAGGTTCAAAACAGAGATTCTCTCGGCTGACAAGCTCTCTTGAGTGTATTCCTGAACAAGAGCCAACAGAGGCAATTTGATATATAAAAATTGTGATATTTTTGTATTCAGTGTCAGTCCTTTTTCCATTTGTGGAGGGTTACAGCAGGGCACAAATATTTGTATTTCTTTTTTTTTCTTTTTACCTGTTTTTTTTTTCTCTCTCTCTGGGTGTGAATCATTTTTGCCTTGCTCCTCTTTGATATTGTTGGACAAAAAAAACGTGTGTGAACATATTGTAATAATAAGTGTTGCTTTCTGGATGTCAATTGCATTGTAGGTGAAGGACTAAATCTATCTGCCACAAATTTTACGAGTGTGTGTGTATGTGACAAAGTTTAAAAAAACACAAAAAAAAAAAAAAAAAAAAAAAAAAAAGATGATAAAATACGGGACGGCAGGGGGGCGCTGCCAAACCGACCAATTAGTACTTGTCATTCACAATTTTTCAATCAAACTTGACTGTCAACATATTTTTTGTTTTGTTTTTGTACTTGAAAAAAAAAAAAAAAGAAGAAGAAGGGATGGCATGTCCCGTTGGTGTCTTGCCATTTTATTCTCAAACACTGTGAGCTGAGGGGGCTTTTTCACCCTCGTATAATATCCACCCACTATAATATACCTAGTCACGGCTCAGTCTGAACCACCAGAATGCAAGACCTGTTCAGTCACATTATTCCTATCATCGTCCTCTGAATGTTTTCTACTTTTTCGTGCGGGTGAAAGAGTGCGTAACAGAGTGTGTAACTATGTGTGTGCGTGCGTGCGTGCGTGTGTGTATTAGTGGAAAAATGCACTAATCAGATCAGATACAAAATAAAAGGATATTCTATGCCACTTTTTTTCTCTATGTTGGAAAAAATATATATATATACATTGGCATCGATATAGTTCTTCCCTCAGTGTTCCTCCGATGTTTCTGTACTATCTTTGTGCCTAAAAATGGAAATTGTTCAACAAAAATATCCATCTATATCTGCTTAGTTTCTGTATTTTCAGAATAAAATAAAAATGGTGTCTCCAGCACCCTAGGGATGTCATGACGCTCGAAAATGACCTGATTTTTTTTTTTTTTTTTTTTTAATCCTGAATAGAGCAGGGCTTCTTTTTCAAGGACTGCAATAAACCCTTAATGCTACTGAAATAGCAACTGGGATTCTGCATTCACGTCTTTTCTTTGGCCATACTCTGTGATTGGCACCAAAAAGCATTTATTTAGCGACACAAGACAAAGAAATGGAGGGAAAAAAATGTGCTGGAATCCAGACAGGCTGCAGCGGTGACACAAGTCTGCAAAGACTTTCCGGGACAAAAAAAATAAAACCGCTGCATGAAATTGTTTTTCTGCAAGCAAATGAAGTCCTAGTCTGCTTTCTTATTGTCTATTCTATTCTTTTTCGACAGCAACAGGTTTGCTAATGAGAACTTTATATTCCTCTTGAAAAAGTTAAAAATAAAGAAAAACCTCCATTTGGGTAGGTTGGCACTACGGTATCCCCCTTCTGCTTTGTTTCAGTTTTTTTTTCTTTTCTTAGTACTTTTTCTTTCCTACAAAACGCATTTAGAAGGGGATGTTAAATTCGTCAGAGAGGAATCATGGCATCCCTGGAGCTGGCACTCTGTGTTTTGGTGTGGTGTTTCTAGAACAAAGTAGCCATTTCATGCAGTGTTGCAATGCATGTGCCATCGAGGTCTAGACTAAATACTGTTTGAGTAACAAAGCACCAAGACATTGTATTTTTTTATATTAGCACTGAGGACCAATTGCCCTGTCGGACCAAGCATAACAAAGCTTTTTATGTAACAAAGCTTTTCTCTCTGTCTTTCCCTGGCTTGTCTGTGCTACTTCTCTCCTCCATTGTTGTGACAGCACAAGTGCCAGTCAAGTTGCTCTGTATTAAGAAAATAGTGTTTTTATTATGATTTGAATTGTTATAGTTTTTGTCTACCTCAGCACCTAATCTTAGCCTAATCTTAGAAGGTGCCCAATTATTATTTTTTATTTTCTTTATTTGTTCTCTTATTGTTGTCAGTTGTATAATTTTTTTTTTTTTTTTTTTGAAATTTGCATTAGAGCTTTGCAAAGGTCCTTTGTCTTTTCCAGCGACAACGTGCTATTTTTTTTCCGTGGCAGTGCGTTTCCTGTTGAGCTGTGCCACCAATCTATAGCCACCGTCTGTTGATATAGAGGTTGTTCTTTTTTGTTTCTTTCCATGTAGAATCAGACACATCTCTTTGTAACATTTCAGTGTTCTCTGATGGAGTGTGAAAAAAAATAAAAAGGAAAAAATAAAAGATTGAATGCTGCAGGTTCTCTTCTCCATGTTGTCACTAAAGTCAATGTTGTGCCTTTGATAGTGAAAATATAAAGAATATTTCTTTTTTTTTTTTTTTACATCCTACTAACAGTAGATTGTTTTTTTTTGTAGTGAAATTTTTTGTATTTTTATTTATGAGTCTCATAATAAAAATCAAATCATGATGTTCAGTTGTATACTTTCAATCTGCAGTTAGAAAAAAATAAAAAATTGACTTCATGTTGTCTGTCTTAGCCCTCTTTCTGGCTCAGTATTTGCTTCCTGATTTTTTGAATTTGACTGCAGGAGCAGCAGTAGCTGTGTCTGCTCTTGAAGTTGTTTTGCTACCATATCAATAATATACTTTATTGTGCAGCAGTGAAATTGTGTGATGAATCATAATCTGAGTATTTCACTCCAGCGAAACTAAAACACACCAACAACTTCAGTGGCATCAAATTATTTTATTGCTTTAGTTTCTATATACACATGGTGTATATGTAATCCCTAAAAATGTGTATACAAAACTGTTTTTCATGCTTCTTGCATATTAGCAATATAAAATAAAATACTTCCTAGTATTCTCTAGCACTTTTACAGTAACTGTACATTAAATACACAGTGATACGACATATTAATATGTTGTCTAACTGTATCTGATGTATTTTGACTCATGCTTAGTAAAAAGCTTTCCCACAGTTTCTGCAGCGCTTCCTGCCTCTGTGTGACCATCAGCTGATAGGAATTCAACAACAATGCCTGCCAGCAGTTTACTGTTACTTCCTCTGCCCCTTCTGCTCGACAACATGAGGTCTGCCAACCAGGCCAAAGGGAGCATGCTCGCTGCTTTACTCACAGGTGAGTTCTGGGTAGTGTAGTTAAAAAAAAAAAAAAACACCTCAGTAATGAGTTTAACCACAGAGATGGAGACAACACAGGATTTTGAGGAACATTTTGGGGAGTTTGCTAAAATTATGAAAATATTGCTTTTCTGTAAAGACACATCACTGCTTAATTTTTGGAGCCACCACTGCATTGGGGTGGAGGCAAAGTAAAGCCCAAACTATCTGCATGTATAAACAACTGTAGATGTTTTTGTTTTTTTTCATTTGGTTACGCTGGCATGCCAGTATATACTTATTTTATTGTTTTGAATGAATGAAACACTTGAATGAAATATCTGACAAAGACACAATGAAAAGTTAGTGTAAAATAGCCTAATAATTAAACTGTACATATAATTGCTACTTCAATCAAGTGACAGCCTGCTGTTCATCTCTATTGTCTATAAATCCATCATCCTTTTTGGTATGAAAACCAGGTAGAAGAACTTATCCATCCACTCATTGTTATAATTCTGTTGTGTGCAGATTCTGGTTGTAATGTTGTAATGCGAGTGGCATCACACCTTCAAGGAGCTAAACATCCATGAAAACACAAACTGATGCATGAAAGTGAAAAGTTATCCACATGCATTGATCTGAGTTATCCCTTTGCAATGTGAAATACCAGCAGTCACACTCAGCAGCCTGTGATATGTTTCCATAAATGTTGATAGTTGAAGCACATTCAGCTGTCTGGCCTCACACTCACCACCACCTGTCAGTTTTCCACCTTTTCTTACTCGTGATGTACTAATGGTAACTGCTGCAGCACTTCAAGCCCGACTGCCTTTTGTCTGTTCTGCCTCTTGTGCCATAGAGGTCATAAATGCTATCATTAGATATGCAGGGCGTGTGTGTGAGAGCACCTCTTTTGTCACACATGCATGATCGTCATTAGAGAGGAAGCGAGCTGAGACACAAAATGTTCAGCTTTTGCACGGAGGTAGATTGGCCTGAACAAGGTTTAGATGATTCTTTTTTTGCAGCAGGTTGTCGCTCGTGTTCACCTCCCTTTTTGTGTTTTTGTCGCTTTAGCACTTGATGAAACACATCGCTTTGTAACTTTGCTCAGTTTCGCATCCAACCAGCAAACATTTTGACATCCAGTAGGTGTTGAATGATGTCTTCTCATATTCTAATGTGTGAGTATAAATACAGCACCAAAAGCAAAATTAAAGAAATTGTTCAACATTTGACTGTTCTTGGTTTCCTCTGCTGGGTATTTTGTAGCAGTAGCAGTGGGTATTGTCTACTCAGCTTTTTTTATTTTTTATTTTTTTGTATGCATTTACAATTTACCAACACTGTTGCAATATAGGCCACTTTCTATATGCAGGCCTTTTTTGAGGTTGATGGGTGGATTAGGATCTTTGTATTTGCTGTGTTTATATTGCAATTGGAAAAACTAAAAAAAAAAACAATCAAAAAAACACACATATAATGTCTGTGTGTTATAAGTAGACAGCAGGAGTCACCTTGAGATTATTTTAGCATCAGGTGTGGGAGCAGGAGGGAGGGAGGGGAGCTAGTAGTTACTGAGGGGAAAACAAAATAAATGCATCCATTATCAGTCCAAATTTTGTGGTTTTCAGTCATTACCTTTCCTTCAGATCTAACTTGCTGTTGCAAATTAGTACAATATAAAAAACAATTTTAGGAGACAGAGTTGGATTAAGTTATCTCCACAGCTATCACATGATCACCATGTTATTTAGTATAATATTCACAGTTCCTGGAGGATGTTTCATATTGGGTATTGTGACGTGACCTTTCCTCTGGAGCCATCATCAGGCTAGAATCTCCCCACGCTCCACAAACCTTTCCGAACACAAAGGCATAATTTAGTCAGCTGGTTTTAGTTACATTCAGAATTTGCAGAGGAAATCAGAGGAAGTGCTGTTGACGCAGGATAGGAAAGATGAAATGACTCCCTCACTTTAACCATCCTTTCATTGCCACAAGCAGCAACTAAATGCACTAACAATAAAGTGTTCTCACACCAGTGCAGTGCTTCTGCTTGGGCCTGCATCACCATATGACACATAATACACGCAATGGGTGTTGGAAATGCTTGGATGTAATGTTGCATATACTTGGTTAATGTGCTAAAACATGCGAGGCACGGTCTCTGGCACGGTCCTTTAATGTGTTGAAGTTAAAAAAAAAAAAAAAAGCATGAGACTAAGTAATAAATCTTCATAGTCTGCTCTGCGTGGATTCTTTAATTTCAGCCCCATTGAAGCTCAACAAGACAAGCCTGTCTGTGCGACCAACAAATAAACATCACATCAAAGGTGTCTCCACTACGTCCCAGTAATGTCACTAGATTTGCTCATTTCCTCCCTCTGGAACACAGGATCAGATCTTGACTTCAGTGTACTGGAAACTAATGAGGCAGCTCTCCACTTTCACTCTTCACTTGTGCACCCACTCCTAAGTATTAAACCCATAACACATTCCAGCTCTGTGGTTATTTTGATTGTATTTATTTTCGTGACTTTTTTTTTTTAGATTTTGGCAGAAAACAAAAACAGGAAATGAGAGAAAAACTGTCACTGTGAATGGTTTTGTTGGAACTGCTGCTTTGGTGCGACTTTGATCTTATTTTGGGGCATTAGGAAGGAAGGGGCAGGGGTTGGTGAATGGTTTGTCAGGAGGGTAATGCGAACAGTGAAGGGCCTTTGTGTTGTGGCATGAGGTTTCACTAGTGATCTTTGACCCACATGTCTAAAGACTGGATTCTTTAGATTTCCAGCCTGAAGTGATAATCCTGAAGTTCCTTGTTTTTTTTTTTTTTTTGGGGAGGTGTGTGTGTGTGTGTGTGTGTGTGTGTGTGGGAGGGGGGGGGGGGGGGGGGGGGGGGGGGTTAAAATGGTTAGAATTAAACATCATTCTCTCTAGAGCAGGCTGTTTAAAACCAGACTATATGAATGAATATAATATTTTAGTTTGTGTAATTTCTTCATTCCATTACCATGCTCCAAACATCAGAGCAAATATCCTTGCAGGCGAGGTATGTAAGCAGTCAGGAGGAAGACGTCACACATGTTAGATCTTTGACACTTACCCAGATAGACAAGAATGTACCAGTTTGAGAATCTCCTGACAGGATGGTTCCCAGTTCAACCAGACATAACATCATTGTTGCAAAAGCAGTAATAGCAGGAGACAACAGCAGCAACTCAGCAGGCACCATATGCTGCCTGGTGGAAGGTTTCAAAATAAAACTATTACAGCAACAAAATCCATGACAGAAAGACATTTCACTGAGGCTGAATGGACAATGTGAACGATGAGGTTAATCACTTTTAACACAAACTCTCTTTAATTATACAGAAATGTGTCTTTCTTCTGTTGTACGTCTTTCACGTTGTGTTTTTTTCATCTTGCACAAAGGAAGACATCATCAACATCAATAATAATAGTTACATTAATACTTAATGAGACTGTCCAGTTGGTGGCATGAGAAAAACCAAAATATCCACAGCACGGATTCATACCATACATGTAATGAGCAGAGGGTTTCAAACAGAAGTGAATGTCCTAAACAAGAAAAGCAATGAGCAGCATCTCTGAAAGTCCACCGACAGGAGAAAGACCCTGCAGTGCTGAGGGAAACCTGATGTGGTTGCACATGGTGCCATCGTCTGGCTGCTGTGGTGAACTGCATGAGTTAAATGTAGCGCTCAAACTCACTGAGGACTTGATTGGGAACACCTGTACACCTGTTAGTTCATGAAAATATCCAATCAGCAATCATGTACACTGACATGGATTTATTCCCCTGTGGCCATTTTTAACACAAAATTTAGCAAATGCTAAGAATCGAACATGTGGAAATGCAGCATTTTTTTATTAGATAAAAAAGTAAATGAATTCTTCTATCAAGTCTAAGCTCAATTAGAGCTATTTTCTGTTTTCATGATAGTAATGTTCATTTTAAAATTCAAGCGTGTTTCCATTTTAGATTGACACTGTGTTAGCTGCATGTTAGCATCTAGTCATTGTGAAGATAATAATGACGAGAGAACATTTCACAATAATGACAAGTGTTTTAATAACCTATGTTAGATCATATAATTCATTGGCTAATTAAAAACACTGGTTTTATTTTTTTTTTATGTGATTTTGTTTTTTATGACTTTGTCGTTTCTTGGCTCTCATGGCTTTCCATAAAAGAAGTGAGGTGAAGATGATCAATGCTTTATTTAGTTGCTGAACACATAGGCATCATTTACTGATCAGGAAGAAACACTGTCACATTTATTGAAATATGATTATATAAGCAATTCTGTTCTTTTCATCATATATCATTACATTTCATCTTATCACGGCAACACAAATCATATAATACTATTTATAATAATACACATTAAATAAAAAGCTTTACAGTCCAAATATGTTGCTATATAGATATTCAACATTTCAATATTTTCTAGACTATTAATCTAATTTTAGATTGAAGCTTGAAGTTTCCACCAATTTATTTACAGACTTATGATTTGCCAAGACATGAAAATAAATAAAATCCATCTCTTTAACAGTCTATGTAAATATCTATACTTAAGTAAATTCCACTTTCATTGCACAGGAACACACAATCCAATGTTTTCTTTCATTTACATGTAGTGCAAAACAGGTAATTAAGCAGTTATTACATCACTATAAACTCCTTATTTATCAATCCATGTACAGTTAGATATTTTAAATGTTTTAATGACAGTAACATCATTATCAAAATTCTGAAGTTAACAAATATCCCACTGGTCACCAACCTGCTCTTAGTACCAAGTTTTATTTTCTACTGTATCTCCAGAAATACAGAAATATATTATTGTATTCAAATAAGTGAAAAGTGTGGTAGCATTGATTTAAACTGTCTAATTTCATCTCGAACTCTTTTCCCCTAAGAATTATATTCTCCTACGTCTAATGCAAACTACTGTCACTGACGGTTTAAGGCTCCTGAAACGAGTAAATTACACATGTGAGGTCCTCTGCTCCCTTTTCTCATAATTAATGTAAATGAATGTGTTTGTTTTCTAGCACTGTTATTTGTACTTTGTATGAAAAGGGAACCGTACTCAACAGATACTATTGTTTGATTTGATGTTTTCTTTTATGAATAATACACTGTATTTGTAAGTGTGTGGGGCTGTGTGTCTGCTGGGCTGCCGTGGGCTGGCCCTGAAGAGCATCTCAGATTGCATTTTCATCATTAAACCTAAACTCTCTGATCAAAGCTAAAATGTTGATAACAAACCCAATTGATCACGTAACCTTTAAATGTACATTTGCCCCAATTACAGGAACCATGTCTTTGTTCCGTTACTTTATGTGTGCGCCTCCCTGTATCCACTGAGCTACACAGGGCATAGAGCTACTAAGTCTGGCCTTTTTAATTCCATGCTCTATCTGCTGAGCTTGTGTCCACATCAGTACAGCTGTAAGACTCAGGCAACCTGCCACACCGACCACAGTGTGCCCAGGGTGATGCTATAGGCCACCATGGCCACTAAGTAGACTCTGAAGAGCAGCACGTCCAGCACGTAGCCAACCTGCAGCCACTCCTTGGCAACTTCCCGGCACCTGTCCCTCTTCTCCAGGAAGTGGCGTATCGCTGTCACTTCGTGCAGGATGTTGTCCATGACAGGTGGGGTGTGGTCCCTGGAGGGGGGCAGGCCAAGTCCGAGCAGCCCGCCTTCTCTGTCGTGCTGGCTCAGCCTTTGACCTATCTCACAGGTGTGGTGGAGGGTGCACTGGGCTGCAGGATGGGACAAGGATGGGTCTCATTTTATTTGGAAATGTTGTAGTTTTTCATTCAAGTAGAACTTTTTGTGGCGGTCTAAAGGTTAAAGCATATCTGTCAGCATGTCTTACCCAAGTCGAATGAGGGAAATTATATCATCTCTATACATATTTGGTATGGTTAACATCGTTGGTCCATACAAAGCTTCACTTCTTCACTTAAAAACAACCCTCAAAAGCATGATATCTTGACAGCTACTGACCAGATTCCCCAGAGTATGAAATTCCAATGTTTTTGTTTTTTTTTTGTTTTGTTTTTTTTACCACTGTTCACTCTGTTAGTTGCATTGCAGGCTAAACATCCACTTGTACATGAAAGAAACTCATTAATTATCCCAAGAGGATAAACCCCTTTGATCTTAATATCTTAATGGTCCCTATGACCTTAGCTCTAGTGCTAACTGTATTACAGACTTTACATTTTTTAGCTCTGCTACTGGTGCGGCTGCAAAAATAGCAAACAAATCTAGACTCTTTGGAGCTATTTGTTGGCATTTTCCTGGTATTTATCCATCCACCCAGGAAACTGGGGGTTTCTTAGAATTACATTTATATTCTACTAATTTGCAGCAGCAAAGGTGTATATTTTATTGAATGTATCGGCAAAACCCAACTGATAATATTCTCCACGATCAAAGCCAGGCTAACACCAACACTAACACTACACCAGCTTTTTTATTCCAGTCAGTCATAACAGTAGAGGTTTCCCACTGACACGTCTTCCAACACTCAGGGAAAAGGGAGATTAAAAACCTGAATACACCTCTTCTTTGATGGCACAAGAATGAACACCACCACTGTCTTTCACCTCTACCTTACCAGTCCCATAGTTGTTGTCCTTGTAGTGCTCCAGGTCGGAGGCCTCGGAGGACAGTCTGGAGCAGAGGCGGTGCTTCTTGTGGATGCAGAAGAGGACCGGAGCTCGTTCCAGCACCAGGTACTTTACCCAGTGGGGTACAGGGGGCTGAAGGTCCTGCTTGTGGACCAGACGCACAATCAGCACGGTTTCTGTGAGACTGATCACCAGGAGGGCCATGCAAACCACGAAGTACACACCTACAGGGCAGGTAAGAGGAGACGAGGTGTTTCACAATGATCCCCTTGCAGCTATTCCTAAAAAGTAAATAGCAGTAGAATGATGCAACATAAATTTCACTTCTAACAGACTTGATGGGGCAGGTGACGATGTCTTAGTGGTTGACACTGTATCTCAGTCCAGGTTCTTTTTTGATATTGCTGTGCCTTCCACACAGTGCATGCTGGGATAGTTTCCAATCCTCAAAAATCCTAATATCAATGCTCGAATTTGAGTTTTTTTTACCGTCATCATCTGTCCCTGCATACTTGCACTGCAGAGTAAATGCTGCTCAGTTTATGATCTGTGTCCAAACATAATAGTTGACCTGCCTGTTTCAGGCAAATTAGTTTGAAATCATAGGCAGACACGCCTTGCAGAAATCCTGCTATGAAAGCAAACTGCTGATAAGAACTAATAGATCCCAGTCACCTATCAGCGGGGTTCCTATGGCTGTGGCGGGCAGAGTGTCAGATACAATGATGAGGAAGACGGAGTAGCCCAGCAGCAAAGTGATCTTGAAGGAGACCCTCTCTCCACTGTCTGGTGGCAGATAGAAACCAACAATGTCCATCACCATCAAGAAGATACTGGGCAGCAGCAGGTTCACAGTGTAGAATAATGGCCGCCGCCGGATCACCACCTGGGAAATGTAGTTTAAGTCAAGTCAGAAGGCAGGCCATGGTTAGCTAAGTCTGTCACTAATTAACACAATGTATCTTGTTGATTAAGCTGTAAACACACAGATCTGTAAAAACAACATTTGTCAGTCTGCATTTCTGGCTGTATCACAGGTGGCCACATATTGTCAGTGAGCCCAAGTTGTGCTTTCCACTTTTTATGCTAAGCTAGGCTAACCACCTCCTAATTCCACCGGTGTATTTAACGTAGAAACATGATAGTTTAACAAAGTCGGAGTTAAATGTTAGCCACTCGCGTTATTGTGGCATGGTGTGAGATGGTCTTTAAAAACGTTGGAGGATTTTTGCAACTATAATAAAACATTAATACTAAAGAAGCCAGTAAACTAAAGTAGTATATATGTATATAGTACTTTGTTATTAGAATTAACATTAAATAAAATATTAAATAAAAACATTAACAAAGAACGGACAAAGAACGTGTATAATAACTGCACTCCTATAGCACCTAAAGAGAAAACCTTTGACCCAAGATGCACCATCTCATATTTATGCCACAAATACAATTTGAAATAAAAAAATCTTTATGATCGTTTCACATACTCACATGGAACTTCATCTCAGCGTAATAGTCGTCATTGTCCACGCTGAAGCTCTTGTAGTTGGAGAGTATATGGAGCAGCTCCCACTCTCCTTGGTTCATGAAGACACTCTTGTCCTCCCTGAGCTCCTCGGGGCTTCGCATCAGGGTGATGTTGATGTCATCAACTGCAGATTGAGCACAATGGTGGGAGCAGCATGAGTCGGTCATGGCAACAAGTTACCCTTTACCTACCACTCTGCTCTCCAAGCACATGTCACAGCAGGAGAGACATCTTGGCTGCACAGGACAGAACAATTGTCCTGTTCTAGTCTTGATGAGAACAGTTGAAGGGAGACGTGGATGTTATTTTCCAACGCCAGTCGATATTCTCCACCGTTTTAACAGAATTACTTCAAAAGGTATTTGTCTACAATTATTGCCGGCCTTGTAAGTCTGACATATTTTTTGAAATAATTGCTCCATGAGAAGAATGAATCCGGGGTTGTTATAGATTTTTGTCAAAGGCTCTTTAGAGGGTGGCTCTTATTTTTGTAGCTTTGTCGATCTTTTCTATCAGTTATACTGAGACTGTGTGCACACAAAATACAATATGTCAAATCTGAACCAGTAAAGAGAAGGAGAACAGACAGTTTGGGAAATAACTTCTAACATTTTCCATTTTACTGCTTGGCTAACCTGTCTGATTGTCTGTTTCCTCCCTTTTTTAAAGATCTGGCCTCCTCCTTCATTAAGGTTGGAGGACCTTCACCGTCACGGCTACAATAATAATAAACACCCAGTTAAGGTTATGGAACGGTCATTGATAAAAGAAACAATGATGACTCTGTTTCAAACAGGAAACAAACAGCAGCTTCCTGTGTCAAAGCTCACTGCTTTGTCAACCCATCCTTCCTCCACAACCACCACCCAATGTGGACTCCGTCTGTCTGCAGCAACATCCTTACTTCCTCCTTAGCCCGTGTCATATTTAACATGGCCTCTAGAGGTCGTCTAACAGTGAAATGTAACTATGAGTTATAATAAGCTGCTTGCACAGACGACCTATGGGGTCATGTTTTAGAGGAGGACAGTGTCTATTGGCAATGGATTTTTCCTTTATGGACAAACTATGTTAGCACCGTGCGATCATATTATTTTTTTCCTGAAACCTTTAACCCCATGTATGTCAAAAGGGAGTAAAAAGTGGTCAGCTGTTTTTGGAAATTGTATATTTTGCTGCTTTAATGAAAACTTAGATCAAAAATTAAAAATCTACAGTTTAGTCTCAAATTGAATATGGAAATGCAGATCCTGATGTAATTTATATTTCTGTATGAAAGATAAAATTTCTGAAGAACTTTTAAAAACAAATTAATAACATTCAGTGAAGAAGTTCAGTGAGAAGAAGGATGTCTTACTGGTATGAAGCCAGCTCTGGAAGGTGAGGCTACATTTCTGCACATCAAATGGGA
Source organism: Trachinotus anak (assembly GCF_046630095.1). Taxonomy (NCBI): domain Eukaryota; kingdom Metazoa; phylum Chordata; class Actinopteri; order Carangiformes; family Carangidae; genus Trachinotus; species Trachinotus anak. The sequence goes on from NW_027273871.1 coordinate 4,105,753, forward strand.
AGTTGTAGATGTTGAGAGTGCAGGCTGTGACAACCTGGATGGGCTTATAGTTGCGCACCAGTCCGTCATGCGTCACATAGACATAAGGAATGTCAGGCGACTTCCCCACATCTACACTGCGGGTTAGAGACAGACATAAGAGCAGTTCTGTTTACAACCACAGAGAGACTGGGACCTGCCCTGGTGGAATAACAGAGGAGTAGAAACAATAGTAACAACAGCAGCAGTTCTTACAACTCATTGATGAGGATGTCAGGCACCCACACATTAGCAGTGGGTATAGAAACCTGCTTGACTTCGTCAAAGTCTTCTGGGTTCCAGACCAGGAATTCATCCGTCCACGACTAAAATATTCAAGATCAGAAGAAGCTAAATTAGTTGAACTACATCTAAATATTATAAGAAAAAGATATTTTTGCAGAAGAAAAAACACAGAAGAAAACTGTCAAAAATTTAAATGACTATTGATTGAAACAAATTTTCTTTTTGTAAGACTTTTTTTCACGAAAGTCCTTGGTGTTCATCCTGCCAAGGCAGATAGCATCTTATAATTACAAGCAAGAAACAAATTCTCAGAATTACAAGGTTTTTATCTGCAAAATACCTTCTCTAAAAAAGCCTGATTAAGAATGTGGTAGAATTTTGATAATACATATTTGGAGTGACTTTAGGGTGGCTGTTATTTTGTCAAATAAATAGAAATCATTTCCTTACAGGACTACTAGTTTTGTTATCAGAGATTTGAAAACTTTGAAGCTTAATATCTCAAAACCTGTCAGAATTCAGATAGACTCTTATAATGCCACAGTCATGAGATGAGTTGCAATGCAATAAACCAAAACAGCTATATAATGTTCATGGGACAACTAACAGTACATATTATGAATCTTGGAAATCCATTCGTCTTACTTGTCTGTACCACACATATGTTGTCAAAACCTGGTTCTTCTCATCCTGTCAAGGAATACAAGAAGAAATCAGAGTTGTCAGGGAAAATTATTTTCACGCTCATTATATGGGGACAGGAAATATTCCAGCGGCTAATTTCTGCCTAAGGGCCCATGTTATTCTATTAATATAATGTAATTTGAAGTGTTACAAGCCTTGTAATGGCTCAGTGATGTTTGCTTGTATGTGTAATGCAGTTAATTATGTAGATGATATACGGCATGTAAAACAATAATTAAAGGAGCATGTTACTATGACACTCTGGATCTGTACACTCACCACATTGAGAATAGAGTAAACCATGAGGTCTATGGCCACTATAGTGGACGTCCTCCAGTCTTTCACTGGTCTCACTCCTTTCTTATACCCAGCACTCAAAAACTCCGACAGGCGCACTAAGGTAGCGTTTGCAAATCTTCCTGTGTTGCTGCCCAGTTTCTTAACTGAAATTTTACAAAACATTCACCTTACAGTCATAAAAAAGATACAGATACAGCATTCATCTATCAGAAAAAAGGAATTTTAAGTCAATTAAAAGCTATTAAACATATTTAAATATGATTAGGTATATGTGTAAATGAATTACAGCTAAACTTAATAGAGGACACATCAGTCATAAAAGTACTTTCTACTGAAATGACTGGCTTCTTTGTTTTAATAATATCTTAATGTTTTGATTAAGATGTGACACAAAGTTTTTTTTTTAAATAAAATGCTTCTTAAAAGTAGTTAAAGAAACTGAGAAGTCTTCACTCTTGAAATCACTATTGGTAAAGGAAAAAAAAAATCAAATAGATTTTGTTGCTAGTCAATTTGTAATTCAGAAATGGTAAAATAAAAAATGCATATAAAGTGAAAACTAGCAAAACAATTGTAAAATGCAATTTCTTTATTTTTAAATTTAATGTTTTGATAATTTATATTCAAATTAAATATATTTAGGGGCTAATAAAACAGTAAAAAAAATAAAACTTTTTCTAAGTGTTTCAAGCAGCGTTACTTTAGTAAATTCTATGTGCTGCAGTAGAATTTATTTTATATTTATATTATATATTATAATTATAATATATTATAATTCAATTATTTTAATTTAATTCTACCTTAAATTACATACAGTATTACTTGTGATGACTTGGTAACCTTCATCTAATAATTTTAATCAAAACCTCTCTGACTAAATTTGTAAAAGCTCTAATTTACCACAGTAACAAGGTCAGCAAACAGTCTACATTGTAAAACATGTTGTTGCCTGTATTCTCCTAATTTCTCATTGTAATTACTGACAGCAGTGATTTTTTAAATTCAGTTTTGGAGTTACACTTAAACTTTGATGTCATTCTAAATAACAAGGTGAATAACCTTCAAATACTCAACGAATGTTCTTTTCTGTTCTCACTAATGCATTTATTGTAAGATACTGTTAGAACACCTGAGTGTTGTTACCATGTCATCTCTAATCTATAAGAATTGAATAAAATGATACTTTATAGTCAACCATGAATCAAAAAAGAAAAGTCATGTCAGTCCCTATGACTAACTATGTGTTACACAGACAGAATACTCATCTCTAAGATCTATGGCTCCATATTTTGCTGGCAAATAAGAGTAAAGGGATTTTGGTTGACAGTTAAATATTTAAAAGCATTTATTGGAGTTTAAAACTTAAGCTGCAGTACCTGTGCATGCTCTTGCTGCTCCTTGAATCAGAAGGAAAACAAGTGTTGTCCAGGCTGATGAGAGTCTCATGGTGCCAGTTCACCTGTGTTTTCTCCTCCTGCCGTGGAAATCTGCCTGCTGCTCTGATGAAAGGCCCCGGGATGCCTGACACCGTTATACTCCATAGCCGTCCACTATATCCGTCCATTCACTCACATCCACTATCAAAACCTTGTTAGCGTCACTCAGCTCATAAGGGTGTATCCATCTGCTCTGACGCCACTCCTCCTTGTTCGATAAAACACCAGCTCACTGTGATAAATGGAGCTGATAGACTGCAGAAATACAAGCTAGGACTCTGTGACCAGATCATATATCATGTCTGAGCAATTATTTAATTAAGCAATGCACCAACACCAGGCCAGTTTGTCATAGTGATTATCAGTTAAAGAAGCTGTTAGGCAAGAGTGTCAACTCATAGCAAAGCGTCACCACTCGATATCCTACAGTGACCATGAAACCTGCAGTTGCCTAATTTCACTTCATTTTCTTAAAGCTGACATCCAAAATATGGAAGTTCAGTGATGTCAATGTTAAAATGAATTATTTAATCAAATTTAAAAGCTCATAAAACTAAATTTGAATAAAAATCTTTTTACATGTAGACACCTCAACTTTCCACCCACATGTGACAGCTGAAGATGCATTCCCTATTGGCATCAGTATGGCACTGTATCCACCAGCCTAAAACTCTTCTAGGAAGGCTTTCCACAAGATTTTGAAACCATCAGAGGTTCAACACTCATGTTGTGCAGTTTGCAGTTGTCGTTTCAGATGATTGAAGTGTTTGGTGGAGATGGGGTCAGGGTTCTGTGCAGGTCAGTCAAGTTCTTCTGTGATAAAACACACATGCATCATCATCCACATCCAGTAAAAATTATATTAGGTTAACTGAAAAAAAAAAGTTCTTCATGGGCCCTTTTGGATTATCTGAAAGATGCATTGTCAGTGATTATATCAAAAACCACACGTCCACATCCTTGTGGTGCAGCGTAATTTTCAGTGTATTCCTAAATATTCCATAGTTATCAAGGAACTGAATGTAAATGGGTATTGCACCTTTCACTCTCAAACTGGCAGATGTGTGCTATATAAATTTAAAAAGGAAAATCCAAATTGTGGTTTTGAATTTGAATCTGAATTGTGCCATGATTTATGTTGATATCAAATGAGGATGAAACACAGACAGTTTGCTTTTTCATTTGTATAATGACAGTAGTTTCCACTCTTGTTTTATGAACTCACAATCAAAGTCTTCCATCACAATAAGAGGGTAGGATATAACATCTGACTGGCTGTAATGCACTAATCTGTCAGGATCTGCCCCTTTAATGACGGTTTTTGGACTCTTCCTTTGAACATTGGATTTTATGTTCAGAGTTTTCTTTATTTCCTGTTTTATTTTTAAAATACTTAACCTTGTGTGTCAACTGTTTGTTTTACTTCCTGTCTTTGTGATTGTCTGCCCCGCCCTTAACTGTTGCACCTGTGTCTTGTTACCTGCTCCCCTTGTGAGTATTTCTGTCTTTGTGGGTTCATCTGTTGTGTTCCTGCTGGATTACCTGTTCAGTTCAGCACCATGTGCTTCTGTTTAGTTATTCTCGTGATTCCTCGCGTTTCTGTTTCTTTCCCCTTTTATCGTCTTAAGTTTTTGCGTTAGTTTTTGGACCTTGCATTCCTTACCGCCCCAGATTGGATTTTTGTTTCACCTGCAAAGTAAGAGTTTTGTGTTTTCTTTGTCAAATAAATCTTTGAACAGTACCAGCTCTGTTTCACTTGTCTGCATTTGGGTCCAGAAGTCCTAAACTGTGACACAGCCAGAGGATATTGGTATAAGTCAGTTTGGGCTTGTTGCTCTAGAGCACCCCTGGAAAATAAAGGTGTCCTAGTCAAGTTGCATATTGGGCTTCTGGTTTCATGCTTTCTGCATTTCTGAATGATAATTAATACACAGAAATTTCATTCAGTATTCACTTTTGTCCTAAACAGCTATACAACTCAGGTGATAAACTCCTGATAAATCAAACACTGCAGCTTGAACCCTTAGGTTTAAAAAAAATCTGTGACAAAATGTTCTTAGTTTCATTTCTGTTTCTGTTGCAAATCTGCTTCGCAAAATGCAAATTAATGAAGATAAATGCTACAGCTTTCTTTCAAGTATCTACATAGTAATTTGGTAATGGACTGAATTCTTCTCAGTGTACTTCAAAAATAAAAAGGCCAAGTTTGTGGTAGGTTTGACTGAGGCTTTTATTTCCACTTCTCTCATGTATAATCTTCACAACACAATACTGTGCAGCATAAAAGAACAATTACAATCACCTTGAGATGACATCGTATTCACGAGACAGTGAAAACACAAAGCTTGAACTAAGCATATGACCACTCATTACCTCAGAGACACTAATGAGGCACTGACTAAACATTTATCCACAGTTCTGTTGCATAACATCATGTAACCAGATCCACTGGAAGAAGAGGCTTGCAGACACTGTGAAAATTGCATTAATATGGATCTTTCCTCCGGTAAGTTTCCTATGACGCTTTTGATATTCTTATCACGACTATTAGGAAATCAACAGGGAATAGAGACACAGCAGCTGAGCTCTGAATGGGTTGTATTGATCTATTTTGTAGCAGCGGGATGGAGATTAAAGTATGAATACAATATTATAACATCACCCTGGCACTGAGGATTTTCTCCAGAGAGCTGCTTTATTATACACTATCTTTGACTACATCTCCACTGTCGGGAAAAGCACGATAAAAGACCCAATACAATGATGTCTCTGAAACTATGATTTCGCTATACAGTGGTAGTGCAGACATTCAGACGACTAGATTTTTATTTTTTGTTTTGGCAGTCGCCTGTGTCGGATTCAATCATTTTACCCACCAATTTATTTCATAGCTATGATTTTGGAACAGGACAATATCACAACAAGAAACATGAGCATTCAAACAATTGTAGGCTACAGGTTAGACATGTAATTTCAAAGAGAAAACAAAGTCAAAATGTAAAATTATCATCCACTGTAAAAATGTATCACAGTTTAAAGACCAACTTCATGCTTCAACTTAGATGTTAGGTGCAATTATTACCAACTTCTACTTACTGTAGTTTTACCTGCAAATGAAGTGATTTTATATCATGTTGGTTTGTTTACTCCCTGTCTGTACATCTTGCCCTGTTGTACTGATGGCACCTAGTTCCCAGATCTTAGCAATTACTTAGAGTACTAAATTATCATGACTGACAGAAACACTGGCCCAAACTGTGAAAATAAGAACCAAGTAGTAAGAAACCAGAGTTATTAATTTGGTGAATCTACAATATAAAGTTTATTTTATTCAATTCTTACAAACTTTTGTGCAAGGGAAATTAAATAGGACCATTTTTTGAAGTATATTTTAAATACAGTTTAAGTACACATAGCACACACTGCAGTACTGTTCTGCTATCTGCCTCTTTAATTGTAACACATTAAGGTTTTTAAAGTTCTGCATCCAGAAATCCAGCTGTAAATATGGGAAACACCCAAAAAGCAAGAAGTACTGTGCAGTATTTTAAAATTAAATCAATAAGTCTCTGAGCATGTGGTCAGGCAAAGCTCCAGCTGGCCCAGAGCAGCAGCAGAGTACCGGCGTACAAGGCCAGAACAAACAGGTAAAAGCGGAACAGGAAGCAGTCGAGCCTGGAGCAGAGGGCTAGCCAATCGGCCTGAGCCGAGGACTCGCTGTCCTCCTGTGATAAAGCCAGATGGAGGGAAATCAGCTCCTGGAGGAGCCACTCCAGCCCAGAGGGAGCCTCCTGGATCTCGTTCAGGGACAGCAGATCCCCCTCCAGTGAGGGCTCAAGCTCATAATCTATGAGAGGAACAACAAATCTGCTTTAAAATATGAACAATTAATATAGATTTCTCATTCTCTTTTTAGAGCTTAAACTGTCCCATAAAGATGAAGAAGTGCCCTCGTTTATCCAACACTCCTTTACCCTTGACTCCAACAAAGCCTGTTCTTAACAGAGAGACCTTTGATTCAATGGAGCAGAAAGTAAAAATGTACTCTGATATCCCCTGTGAGCAGCACATTAAGAAAATCTCAGCCTTTGAGCTTATAGTTTACCTCCAGACGGGTTGATGCGGTCGAGGGTCTTGATGGAGGTTAAAGCGCTCTCGTTGAAGCCGTGACCAGCTGAGCCGTACTTGTCCAGCAGGCAGGCAGACACTGACATTTGCCTGACCTCCTTCTCGCTGTGGTGGAGCAGCTTCACCACCAGTATAGATTTAGTCAGGCTGAGCATCAGCAAGGCCATACACACCACAAAGAACACACCTGAATGGAGATGTAGGAAAGAAGAGAAAAGCTCCTAACTCTGGCTACTGCCACAATAGCCCAATTATAGCCAATAATCAGAGTGAGGCATTATTGATAACGTAGGAACCATTCACCCAATGCCTGAGGCTCCACTGCATTACTGCCTTACATGTGTTATGATTGGATTATTGGTAGCCATATGAATGAAACCATTGATCTGGGTATTCTCAGTTGACTGGGATGTTACTTGAATGTGATAAATAAACAAAAACTTGACAGTTTTTTATTTTTTCTCAGTAAAATTATTCAGAGCGCTCAGTGAACCTGAGTCTCAGGCCCCAGTTTTGTTTTGTTTTTTACTCTTTCATCCTTTGAGATCTATCAGACATGATGCACCAGACCATGCTTTTCACACTTCACTGTTGTTATTCTACAGGAATTCTGGGTATTGGAGTTGAGATTTGACATTGTTGGGCTGACAATACATTTTGAAATTTGTTATGTGAGAACAATGCCCTTTCTGGTTGCAATAATAACAGAATAAACAACAGGATGAAATAGATCATCCATTGGGTTTTTCATTTTAAAATTTATACACCAAACAGACAAAAGCAATGTGACAACAACAAAACTGAAGGAAAAAAGTGTGTCTAAAATAAAGAAAAAACATCTAAAAAGCAAAAATCACCAAACATCCCACCTATAAGAGGAGTTCTGACAGCGGTAGCAGGCAGTTCATCCATCATGTTGACTCTGAAGACAGTGTAGCCCAGCAGTATGCTGATCTTAAAGGCGATCCGTACACCACTGTCCAGAGGCAGATAAAAGCTGATCACATCCACCAACATGAGGAAGATACTGGGGATGAGGAGCCCCACCACGTACAGCAGGGGGCGCCGGCGGATCAGCACCTGAATGACAGAGTGAAGAAGTAGAGCTGAGGTCTAATGGACGCCAAGAGAGAAATTATATTCGAGAACAGTTCAGCTGTTCGAATGTTTTCACTCTTATTTGTTCAAATGTTGACACAACTGCCTCTGAGATTTTCTGAAAGTGAAAAAAATAACAATTTTCTTGTAAGACATTTTGTCATGTCACAGTTGGAAAAGCACAAGTGTAAATAATAGAATTTATGGTGGCTGAATTGTCATGTGGGTTCACTTTCACATTGTCATGCCTTACTGGGTCGTTTGATTAGAATGGAGTCATTGTTGTTGTTTGTGTTTTACCGACTATAACAAGTAAAAATGCTGCAGTTACAAAGGTCTGTAGAGGTAAACAGATTTTAGTTTATGGAGCTCATGAGGCTGAAAAAATACTTGTGAACAGCAACATTTAACATTTAAACACTTCAGTTTAGTAATTCACATAGATCCCTCAGCTTTATCTTGTGACCCCTTAGACCCAACAGATCGGTCCATGACAAACACAATTCAAATACTCTGTGTCTGGTGTTACACTTCTTCAGCAACCGGCTTCACGATCAGCAGGGCTAAAAAATGTCATCTTAATAGAGTGATGAAGAACCGACAGTCACCTCCAGGCTAATTATTGTTCCACTAGAGTCTGTAATGCGGTGCTGTCTCTCATTGTGCAACAGTTTCTCACTTATCCATGATATCCATCTAAAGTCTTTCAAATGTCATGTCTGTAATGTTCCCAGGCCTGAATTTGAATTATTACAAATGTCAGTGTGAATTTAAATGAGCTTATTTGTGGTGCAGTTTCACTTCAGCTGTCTGCTGAGTTTACTGAGTCAACAATGTGGGCATACAAATTAAGAAGAGTATTTGCACTGGGAAGACTGCGTGATATTTATTGCATCGTGTAGAAAATATATGGACGGATGTCGTTGTTTGTTTGGTTGTAAGTGTTTCAGCCATAAAGCTGTCACTTCCAGCTCTATGTAAATACATATATATGATGTACATACCCTTAGCAACAAAACAGCAGTGCAACAATATCTTATTGAGCCGTGAAATGCACCATTACCAAACAGCCTTCGCTCTTTGAGCTGAATAAATAGCAGCCTCCCTGCTCTCCACCTGCACTGGGCTATGGGGCCATTTTCCTCACCACTAACAAGAAGTCCATTGATCAGGCAGCCACTGAGACAGTCTCATTATGGTTGCTCACCCTCCCCTGTCTATCAGCCTCGCTCCCTATCTGTCTCTTTACTCGCCAGATACAGCCTCGGCCTCATCATTTGGCATTAGCTCACTAGCCTGATCCATGGAGGTGGTGGCCAATTGCTTTGTACTTAACAATACTACCAAACAGCGTGGCGATGGGGGGGTCGGGGTGGGGGCTAACCCACAGAGGGTAGCAGAGTTTAAAGCTCACCATCAGTGAGCAATAACACCCATCACAGTGCAATTACTCGCTCACTAAGAATGGCTTGCTGGAGAGCTGTTACACCACCATGACATTAGAGGATTAGCATGCAGTATTACTTGCAAATGCAATTACTTTTCACACTCTAACTTTCTTCATCGTTCTCTCTGTGGTAGTCGTAACAAATGAGACAATAAGCCACATACATTAAACTGAATGTGTGCGTAGTCTGTGTTGTCTTGGTGGATTTGCCAGTAGCGTGAAGGAATGGACAGCAGTTCCCATTCTCCGTCATTCATGAACTCCCTCTTATCATTAGCGATGGCCTCTGCACTCCTCCACAGAGCCAGGTCTATTTCCTTCACTGCAGAAGGGAGAGATGTTGAAAGATAAATGGAGAAGAAGGAAGGTGAAAAAAACAATACAGGAAGGCAGTAAATATGTTCACTTCACATCACTTTTGCCTCACAGTCAGAGTTTGTGAGTCATGACTACTTACAGCTTGAAGACTGCCTTACTTGGCTGTTCTTGGCTTCTGGTGGTGCCTTTGAATTTAGCAGTGTCACTCTAACTCTTAATCCTGAACCAACTTCATGAAAACAATTGAAAGCTCTGAGAAAATCTAGTTGCCCTTGGGTTATTTTGTCAAGCTCTCACAAGGTTTGGTAGATTATAAGATTAGGTCGCAGGTGGGAAATATGAAGTGTTTTCCACCACCTCACAGGCACAGACCTGAGTGAAGCCAACTGCGGAAGGTGAGGCTGCAGTTCTGCTTGTCAAATGGAAAGGCGTACATCTCCAGGCTGCAGGCCAGCACCACCTGCATGGGCCGGTAGTTCTTCACTGAGCCAGAGGAGTTGACATAAACATAGGGGATTGGCGGGGACTTCCCCCCATCCACACTGGGAACACACATGAAGGAGAGGGGAGGTAAGGTGAGACAGAGAAAACAGGGCAGAACATGAGACCCGTCAGGCTCACTTTTATTCCAAGCTGACGTTACAAAACCGTTGAGCCCGTTTGGTTTGCATGATGGCTGCTGGTGTTTGTCATGGGTGCAGTTCAGATTTGATTGGTTTTTTTGGGAACCCAGTGTTTGTTGTTGACCAAATTAACTTGTCTGACAGTAAAGTTAAGGCTGTTTTGTATTGGGAAGTCAACATATAACATATAGTGCTGCCTTTCTGAACTTTTGGCTAATATAAGGTCAAGATTTTAAATAACTGATATAAAAAAAACTAGCAGAGAGAATGCACGATGTTAGACTACAGTGAGAATAACAGGTGCACTGTTGGGTAATCACCTGAGCCTTGCTGAGCTGATGATGTTCACAACACTGTGTCACTGTTGTAAATTTAGTTTACTGCTCCCTGCTGTTCAGTCTGCCATGTTTGCACTCCCAAGAATTTTGAACTTCAGCGTACACTTCAGTGAGGAAGGCCTGGTGTCTTTTTTGATACTCTCTTTGGGGTTAAAGCATTTTTTTAATGATTATACTTATAGTTACTTTAAAATAAGGATTCAGTGTTATGCTTATGGTGGCCATTTTGATTGGTTGAGGGTCTGTTCAAGCTGATTTTCATGGTCCACTGTAACAGTGGAGGTCAATGACAACCTAAAATGTGGGAAAAACAAATTCCCAACTTTTTGACTGTGCTTGGATCCAGGTAATAGTTTGAGTGCTGAACTCCAGGGTTCACTTCAGTAATTTCTTACAATTCACTGACGATGACATCAGGTATCCAGATGGCATCGGATGACAGTGAGATCTCATTGATGCCATCAAACTCCTCTGGGTCCCAAACCAGGAACTCATCAGTCCAGATCTGAAAACAGACAGGAAGTCTGCAGTAAAATACTATAATAAATGGAAAAGCTAATATTTATTTCAAGACACTGCAACAAAAAAAGTAAACTGAGCTGCCTGCTTTATTGGTAACACAATGTATTCCAGTTAATATTGCACATACACTATGAAGTGAGAGTTATAATTTACTGCAGTTACTTTCTGCACATTTGAAGAAACCTTTGAATTAATACCCACTGTATTGCATAACGTATTAAAAGGTGACAGTGTAATTTATATAAGGCAGCCACACAGTAGAACTCAATTGCTGAGGAGGTACTGTAGATAATTGAAGCTATTTTAATTATAAAGATATGGGTTTTATAGAGAGGGTAAATGGTTGTCATCCTTTAGATTTAGAACTATAAACAAAAAGGAAATACTGGGGACCCATTTAAACACTTCACTTCCTCTCACTCTGCTGATGCTCAGTCAGCTGCTCATCTGTTAAAAAGGACCAAAACTGTCCAACTGTGCCAGACACACCACAAAAAAATTGCTCTGTGGCTCAACACCACCCGACAACCAGCTGTCTGAAGTTTGAACTGAGAGAAAGTCGTTGGAAAAAAGTCAATACTTTGTGAGAGGGCACATACCTGTCTGTACCAAATACTTATGGTAATGCTCTGTGTCTTTCCATCCTGGGAAAAAGGAGAATAATGCTTTTTAATAATACTGTTTCTATGGTATATTAAGGCTGCTGAATGGAAGCAGTTTGAGTTGAATTCAGTCAGTGTTACAGTCAAAGTTGTGTGTTGCAACAAAACAGACAGGACAGCTTTCAACACAGCAAGAACAAAACCATTATGTCAGCATAGATATTAAAATGTACAAAATAAGTTTCATATGTCTGGCTTTGGGTGGAATCACAATAGGTCTGACATAAATGGTTTTTCTCCACACATAAATTAGATTATCAGACCTTCCTAACCTGCAAGAAAAAGAATGATAGCAGCAGTGTGGACAAGGCAGAAAGTCTCCATAGTGTTACATACCACATCAAGGACAGACTGCAGTATGAGGTCTATGGAGACAGTGGTGGAACTGGTCCAATTGTGAACAGGCCGAACACCACAGTCGTATTTCCTCAGGAGGGTCCTGGTCAGCTGGTTCAGAGCTGACCTCTTGGGCTTCTCTGGCACACATTCAGACAGATGAGCTAAAAAGGAAAACAGTGCAAAGTGAGCAACTGACCTGAGGCCCCAGACCATCAGGAGGCCAATTAGTTTGTGGTGATTTGATTAATTGCTAATTTGTTGTGTGATACTGGATGTACCACTTACTTAAATGATCATGTCTCTAAGGAGTCTTGTTTAATTAAAAGTTTTTTGTAACTACCACAAATTAATTGATACACAGAGAATCAGGAGTTTGTAGTATTACAGTACTGGGGTAGCGATTGGAGGCGCTAGGAAAAATATAATAAGGAGCCATGGCAATATAATACATAGTATTTAGACAGTCTTAGTGATGAATTTATCACATTTTTAGGCCACAAGATCTCAAGAAAATATTTGATATCAGACTGAGGATTGTTTAAGGCAAAATAAATTACATGTACCCTGTTTATAGCTTTATGATTCTTCATACAATAACATGAATGTATTTCATGGTGGAAATTTGATAGTACTGTTTGAAAATACATTTTCCAATTACAAACACTAATTGTTTAATTGTTGACATGAGAAGGAGAGCAGTGAATCGTGCAGAACTGTCACACTGTGAAAACCAAACAGTGCTGTCTGAAATATTTGAAAACTGCACAATAACTTTGTTTGATATAAATTTTCACAAAGCAGAAATCCTTGGAACAAAACCCGGCAGGTAATTTCTAACTCACAAATACTTTCTTCACACTATAAAAGAAATACAACTGTATGATCAGTTCTTTGAGCCAAATATAGCCTCTTACCTGAGAACAACAGCATCAGCCAAATCAGAGACATCAAGCTTAAAAATCAGCCTTCCAGGTTACACGTGTTATCCAGGTTTCACATCCAAAAGTGTGGTCTGTTTACACAAAAATATCCACAGTGTCATCAAACACGTTCAACAGTAGCAGTGCTGAGTGGAGGGAAATAACAAAGAACAGGGAAGCACAGAGATTTTGGTCGCACTGATATTGATTTTCCACTGCCCGAGTAATGTGATACATATAATAATGAAACAGGCTGGAGAGGAAACTCCCTCGAGGTTGTTTTGTGCCAGTTTGTTGCTTAGGATCATGAACATTTGGTTATCTGTAGTTGTAAAGGTTTACACACCAAGGAGAGGATGCTGTGGTTAAATTCACTGTTCAGTGAACATATATAGCCCAGATTTAAAACATACTAGAGTTTTCAAATATACCACATATGATGGAAATGTGTTGAAATGATGCATATGACATGTGGAATATTTGCATCTGATGGTGCAGCCATATATATCTTGTGTCTTGGCTTTGAATCTTTCACTCAATATCATAAAGTAACATAAACTTTTAAATGAAACTGGGGCAATGGGTATAGAAAATACATTGTTAATGTGTCATATTGTCACATTGCAGTATGGAGAGGGGGGATTTCCAATTTTTAATTTAAGAAAACATTTATGGGAGAAATTAAGGGATTAATCTAGTGAAATATTACAACCACCAATACAATTGAAGAAGAGTGTTTCTGCAGTTTATTGGGCTGAATATATGGGGTTCCAATAGCTGCAGTGAAATTAGATAAAGGAGTAGGCTATCTTGTTTGTTTAAGATATTCAACTATATCATATCTTTTATTATAACTTTTTGGATTTAGATTGAAATTCCTCTTCACTTTGCATTAGTTTATTTCATTGTTGGTTATACGTTTAAATGTATATGTTTTCTGTCTGTAATCAGAAAGAAAAAAGTTAAGAGTCGCACCGCTCTGCAGCTTCTCAAACACTTAAAGACTAAAGTGGGAGTTATGATGAAAAAAACTGAAGAAAGATGGCAGCTGGCAAGTACAGAAACATTAAAGGTGTATGATAAAATATTTATAGGCCAAAGTGGACTTTTTTCTTTTTTTATTATTATTATTTCTTTCACAGTTAAGAATCGGGAAAATTAATATTGAGCTGAAATCTTCTTACAAGTCATTCGGGTAAAGGTTGAAATCGTTTAAGTTCGGACGAGTTTTATTAAATGAAATTTAAAAAATGTTGGGTTTTTTTCCGCCATTCGCGTTGCGGGAGCGCGCGCGCGTCCATGCGAGCTCCTTCTCGGGCACGCGCGTCTCCTGACGGGTGAGCGCGCGCAGCTGGCCGGCCGCTCTCGCGCTGGACGGATGGAGTCGGTGTGAGTCGCGGTCAGGGCTGAGAGGTCGTCTGGGAAAACAGGGAGAAATTCAGGGTTGGCTGGTTGTTGTTTTTTTTTTTTTTTGTCTGCAATGAGAACTGAACAGAGCGAAGATGGAGAAAACTCAACAAACTCGGTGAGCGCAAAGGATGATGGGCCCGTTATTAACATAAAAAGTGACTTGTTTGCATCGGAATGAACTAACGTGAACACTAACCCCGCCGAGACCTAAGCCCACATCTGCCTTCAAAATATAGAGCTTAAAGGTTAGATATATATATATATATATATATATATATATATATATATATATATCTCGTTGTATGTGAACAGGTCTGGAAATAAAAACTGGAAACTGCTAACACCTTAACCCCAAACAGCTGTTATTTCAGTAGAATCCAAATACAATCTTTCCCTAACATGGTTGCTTAGTTAGTAGTGGACTCATTCTAAAAGCTTCAATTTCTTCGCTGTCCAACATTTGGTTTGTAAATATTAGTAGAAAATATTATAAGCAAATGCTTGATACATGAGTAAGTGTGGTGTTCTGGGCTGGAGTTTATCAGCACCATCATCCATTATATAGCCTATTATATGTAAAACATTTCATTTCTGTCTGGATGTTATTCTGGTGTAACATTTAGACGTAAATCAGCGCTAGGCTCTTTATCCATCCAACAACCAATAGGCCTTTAACTATTCTAGCCGGCCATTCAGTGCACTGAGCCAAGCTTCCACTGATATTATGTAAAAGGGTAAGGATTTACAGACGGTATAAATTATGTGGTGCTGAAAAATCATGATATTTGTTTGCATCTGTTTTCTGTTTGGTATTGACAGGAGGTGTGTGTGTGTGTGTGTGTGTTAGAGTGAGAGAGAGAGCAAGAGAGAGAGAGAGAGAGAGAGAGACAGACACCCAGTGCCTTTGTCACTCAGGTCTGGTGGCATGGTGGGTGGAATGATAAACAGAAGCCTGTGCTATCCATGTCAGTAGCCGAAAATAGAGGCTAACCAAGAGGGTCTCAGATAGCCCCTGGACTCCATATAAGTCTGGTCAGCCTGCTCTTGGTTTCCTGTCTGTGTGTGTGTGTGTGTGTGTGTGTCCGAAAGATACCCTGACATGTCCACCTGCTGTTGGGGTAGCAGGCTTTATATAGCGCCCCTCACTCAGCAGACTCATGTCATTTCTTTCTTGTGTCTATGAGGTCAAAACATATGTCAGCCTGTGAGAGTTTACATTTGGTGAGGTGGCACACGACTGATCGCACACAGCATTGGTAGATTTCTGTATTTAAGTTTAAAGGAAACAGTAGCCTAAATGCTTCCCCAAGGAAGTGCACACTTGTCAAATCCAGATGACAATTCATGGTTAAAACCTTTGTTCTAATCTTCAATAACTGCATGAAAGCAATAGTTCAACATTTTGAGAAATACGCTTATTCAAGTTTTTACAGAGAGTTAGATGGAAAGATTTATAACTCCAACTGTACAGTAAATATGAAGCTACCAGCAGCTAAATTAGCTTGGCACACAGACTGGAAACAGGAGCACACAGATTCTGGCTCTGTCCGACAACCGCAACACTATCCGCCTAGCAGCACCTATAAAGCTCACCAATTTACACTTTGTATCTCATTTATTTAGCCTGTGTAAAAAATGACAATTTGCCGTTTAATGATGGGGTTATATGTCAGACGACTTCTTGGCAGGGACCAGTAACAGGAACCTGAACCTAACATCCTCCTGTATTCTTGGTAGTTGTCCCTCATATACTGTACAGGCAAGAGACTGGTATGAATCCTCTCATATAACCCTCTGTGAAAAGTGAATAAACAAAACTTCCATTTTTCCATTTTTTGCAAGCTACATTGTCCTGACCCAACCTCAGCTGGTTGGCATTTGTCCTTCAGCTCCATATATATATATAACCCATGTTGTATCAGCCCATGTGGGTCGAAAGCTATGGATGAGGCCTACTTTTATCTTCAGGTCTCTTCAAGTCATGGCATACATTGGCTAGTTTGAAAATTTAAAATAATAAATCTAATTTTTATGGAAGGGCACTAGAAGAAAATGGGTAACACTCTTAACTTGTGGCTGGTAAGCCCACATGAAAGTCAAATGCCAGTCCATGACTAATCTAAACTATGTGAGTGCCACAAAGGAAATGTTGGCTTGAGCAGTACAAGAAGGATCTCAAGCTTGTTTTCTCCTGTGTCCAATCCTTTCCCTCAGCAGAGCGAAATGCTGATCAACCAGCTGAGAGAGATCACTGGCGTCCAGGACCCACAGATTCTCTACCGAGCCTTGAATGTAAGTTCTAAGAAACCATCACTAGCTTTCAGATCGCTGTTTACGGTGCAAGTTGATTTGCCACAGTGCGAGCTAATGAGTGACCTTTATAGAGTGTATCATCATCACAGCTCTGTGATATTCCAAGTACTCCATGGAAAGGAAGTAAACATGCCCACCTGTGAGTTTTGAGATGGTCAGAAGGCATTTTTGCTACATCTCAACATATTTACAATCAATCCAGGTAGCAAACAGTAACTTAAGGTTTTTGTGTGCCCTGGGATAGCTGCTCAGTTTTCAAGGCAATCTAACCTTGATAATGACCTGCAAAGCAAAGCTCTTTTATTGTATTAATTTATGCAATAATGTTTATAGTATTTAAACATTTAAATGCGCAGCATTACTTTATTTGACTGTCAGTACTAATAAGCACTGAAGGGACTTAGGTCAAACTGGGGTTGACCGGGATTGTCGCTTACTGTAAAACTCCAGTTTCTGTGCAGTTGGACAGTAGTCAGACTTCTCTTGTGATGATTTCAGAAATTATTATTTTGTTATTATTATAGTTATTGAAGTTGTCAGAATGATCATTTTTCTTCAAAGCATTTCAATGAGAGTCTCCAGCCACACAAGAGGCCCTGTGAGACTCTCATGCTCATTGTGATTAAAAGCTAAATAATATGATTTCAATAAGCTGATGTTCTGTTTTTTTTAGAGTCTTAACACTCTTGGTTAATTACATTTAAAAACTGGCCAGAGGATGGTCTACGGCATACATGTATCTATAGGGTTTATGTTGTTATGACCGTTTAAGTGTTTAGAGATCTTTTATAACAATTTATCCTGCGGAGAAAATTAATGTCTGTACAAAATGCCATGGTAATCCATCGCTAGAGACATACTTGAAGCTGCTTTTAAAGTGTAATTAATGTCAACTCCCTTTGATTACATTCAAAGCTCCCCCAGGGTGCCAAATTTCCACCCCGGCACACTGCTTATGTTTTAAAACAGAACTGCAATCGAAAAAAAATCCCTAGGAGCTTGTTAATAGAAACCTCATAAAAGTGATAATTGACAAGCAGTGCAATAAACAGACTGGCTGGCTGTGGTGCAGACATCATCCAACCTGTTGTTGTACCAGGGGCAGGCAGGGAGACAGCAGGAGCTCACAGGTTTGGGAGGGGCACGTGCTTCCTATCTGCTCTCATCATTTCCTTATCTCTGCTCTTTAAAGGCCAGTCAGGGTGACATTGGACATGCTGTTGGACTGTTAACAACACAGCCCGCAGAGGTTCAGGATCCTGGAGAACCACAGGAGTCAGGGACTTCTGAGGAGGCCTGGGAGGGCCAAAAAGGTACAGCTAGGGATAAAATAAGCAGGCACAACATTCTGACTGCATTCAACTTAGCGTCAAATGATAAAAATGTTATGAAATTACATTGAATTTTAGTATGATAGTTACTGTGAATAACTGAGGCTACCTGCAACGAGACATTTATATTTCAACCACAAAGTCAGATAATAAAAAGTCATATAAAAAAATGATAAATTGTTCTTGAATAACTTCTTCATACCTGTTCACATGCTGCTTAAAGTGAGTGTGATTACCCAATTGTCTATCTCAGAAAGTTACAAAAATTGTCTTCTCAATTCAGTTGTGGGAGTGAGGGGTCAGATGCTGTCAGACACTGACTGATCACTTTGTTTATCATAAACTGAAGCCTTCACTCTTTAGAGTTATGGCCTTTGGCTTTCAAATATATGTAGGTGTCTGTTATGGAAAAGTTCTGTTTTAATTCTGTTCAAATAAAGTTTAATAATATTTTGAAACGCAAATATTTAATTGAGTAAGGTCTCCATAGGCAGAGTGCAGTTAGGCAAAAGCATTGCAGATTGGTTATTTTATTAAGAGCTATGAAATGCATATGCTATATTATATCTCATATTTTCTTGAAATTTAACACAGGACTGTTGTGACTTGAACTGTGAGATCCCCGTTGTCACATTGTTGCCTGTTTGTTCAGGGATTCGTAAAGACGAACTGCAGACCGCCATAGAGCTCAGCCTGCAGGAGTCCCAAAATGCCCAAGAGGAGGAGAGAGAATTCCATAGGTACATGAAAATCTGCTTTTTATACAGTGCTAAAAAGCCAACCAGAGTCAACAGTAAAAGAAACAACATTGACTCTGGTTGGGTTTTTAAATTTACTGCTGTCTGCTGACGACTAAGATATGTCAATGAAAAAAGTGTGTGTGGAGTCTCATGAGTTTTCTTTCTTTCTCTGGCTCACAATCTGTCTAGAATATAACCGAGATCATTATTATTATTAGATACAGGAGACAGGACTTCCAGCAAAGGTCACTGCCTACAGCTGACAATCCATGCACACAAAGCAACAGTTGCCATTATCAAAGTTATCACTTATCCAGTGAAATATCTAAACACCTAGATGATGAATTGAAACAATATTTTACACAGTCATCAGTGGTTCCCAGACAATGTGTTGTAATGATTTGGTTGAATCCCAGATTCTTCTTGTTGTGCCGCCATGAGGTTCAGGGTGAAATTTCCTAACAAAATGTACATTCATCCACTTTGGTTTATGACCAAATACTTACAAAAAAATCTTAGTTAAACTAAGATGGTGAACATGATAATCATCCCCTGCTAAACATCAGAATGTTAACATTGTCACTGTGAGTATGTTGTGTTACTGAAGTTAGAACACCAGGCATTTTCTGTTTTCTTGATACGGTTTGTGTTTTCCTGGGAGACTTAAAGGGGATTTAATTTATAAATGTTGTATTATACAACCTTTGCACAGGACAGGGAATCTTAACTAAGTCAATCTGTGTTTAATAGAGTTGTCAAATCAGTGTTTTCAAATGGGTAATTTGATGTACTGCAGGGCTCTGGAGGCCAGTGCGGAGGAGAATGCAGCAAGAATGAAGAGGAAAAGATGTGAAGCCCAGACTGAGATGTGCAGCCCTGCAGACTGGATCCGTCAGGACGACTGGCCTGTGGGCATTCGCAATGTGGGAAACACCTGCTGGTTCAGCGCTGTCATACAGGTGAGAATGAGCAGGGCCAGGTGACAAACTGTCTGACTGGTTATGGGCCTGAAACTTAGAGTCTGTGGTGATAAGGAATGACAGCTATGTGAAGTTATTTATTATTATTTATTAAGTTATTATATGTAATTAACATTCCTGCTGACTTACTAAACAATCTTATGCTGGGGTTGCTCAAATAATAACAATAATTTAAATCAATTTAAACATAACTAACTACAGTCAAGGGGAGCTTGTAGAATAATTTTCAAAGCTGGGTTTACAGTATATGTTTAGAAATAAGTTATAGTGTTAATTATTTTGAGACTCTTGTTATTTAAATGTTATATAGAAAAAATGACTGTAAGAAATGTTAAGCAAACCAGAATATATCGCATTATAAAATACTGTTACCATCCAGTAATATCCTTTTAGCTTGACCTGTGACCTGAATAGAGATCTGTTTGTGGAGAGAAAGGATTTGGCATCCTGTCTAAGGCTGCGGAAACTGGATGCTTGTGTGAATCTAGATTAAAGTACATGTTTACTTGCAGAACAAGGCGATGGACATCAGGGGAACCTTTTTATATTTAATTTGTGAAGTTTATATCTGCCATAGTGTGATTTGATACATACATATGGATACAGTGTGATATGTGTGCTTTCCTATTCGTTTTCTCTTGCCTCTGTGCAAAATATGTGGATTAAGGTTAGGGTTAGGGTTGGGGTTTAACACTTCAAACGTGCAACAATCATAATACAGCTACTACTGTGCACACCTAGCAAATCGTGTGTTAAGTGCACTAAGATCCTTCCAAGTGTCCACCTGTTCTAACAGACTTAAATAGCGCTCTCGCTTGGCTCAACAAACGTTTATAGACTTGTTTGCCTTCCCAGATTTTCTAACTTTAGTCTCACAAAGGTGTCGAACCACGTATTCAGGTAGCAACTGTCTTTCTGGCTTTCACCAATATCTATAACCTAGTTCAGATTTTTTTTTATAAAATTAGTGCACGCACGGTTAATATATTTAGTGATCTTTTTTTTTCTGTGACCTGGTTCAAAATTGTGTCCCCTGTGAGTTCAGTACCCACCCTGCTTTTAAAGTGACAGCAGGAACACCGGGACTTCAAAGAGATCTCACTCTGAATCTGACCTTTTCATCAACTGTGTACCATGCTAATAGAATTAAACATCAGAAGCAAAAACTTAAATGTGTGGCCATCTTCCTGCTCAATGAGAACATACTGTATTTCTCTGTTGTGCTAATTCTATTACACATCCATTCCAGACTGAATTTAGTAAGACCTATCAGGTGGCTCGGTAGAAACTGGAGCCCTCATTGAGATGCGCAGGCTGTGTGGATGATTAAATAGCAAGCAATGTGATGATGGAGCGAGCAGCGGACTTCCTAGTCTGAGCCTGAAATGGACAGCTAGGAGACAGTGATTGCTTGTCTCCGTTGAACTCAGATGCTTCATCATCGATTTAGAAGTCAGACCCCCGAAGGAGGGAGGATATTATCTGGAAATAGAAAGGAGAAAATGAGGCAGTGTTTGAATACAAATGGCATTCAGATGATCCCCCCTTTTGTTTTGTTATTCGCCGATGTCAATACTGTTTGTTACAACTGAATTTTCTATTGTAGATTCAACAGAGCCCAACTCTTGATAAAGCAGTCTCCCCTAAAAAAAAAAAAAGTAATTATGCTATCAGATTGAGGCAGAGTGACCACATGATTCAATTGTCAGTTCATTATTCCTCTATTATCCTTTGTGGTATAAATTACAGTAAAGCTGAGATAAGCCGTAATTGAATTTCCCACTCAAAGGGAAATATATATCAAGATATTCATAAGTGCTCAGAAGCTCTAATCACCACCACACATGACACATAACACTAACTGACTGTTATTTGATACTTGTGTTTCTCACAATAAACTAAATGCATTATTACCAAAGTGGCATCATATTTGTGCTTGGCTATTATGTGTAAACTAAAAAGAAAATATTTAATTTAACATTAAAAACAAAAACAAGGAAAACTGTTGTCCTTGAAAATGTCTGAATTCCAAGCTTGAAATTCAGGAATTATTGCAAAAATTCCTAAGACACAATTATTTCCTGTGTTATCTCCAGAGAGTGAAGAGGCGAGAGTGGTGAAGTCAATGCTAAAGGGTCTAAAGCTGCTTTTTGTCTATATGCAATAAATATCTGCTCTTATAAACCCGAGGTCTTGTTGAAACTATTGGAAAAATCCTCCAACTCTTCTGATTTTTACAACCAATTTTTGTATTAATATTAATGTCATTTCTTGTTAATGAAATATTAGATTTAAAGGTGCAATTTCTACTTAAAAAAAGGGCTGAGACATATTCACTTCTGATCATGAAGTGGTCCCACCGTTTTCACTTTGTGTAGATTTTCCATCTGATTGAACTTTGACGTGTGAAATAGCAACGCTCTTCATTGTGTGGCCTGAGTCAGGCTAAGATAATAGTAAAATCCATTTCTGAACCATTTTAAGCTGAAGAGGTGCTCACTAAAAGCATCATAGCTTTTGACATTTACAAGATTAACAAGTGCCCCACACTCAATCAAATGATACAATGATGTTTCCAAGTTAGTCCACCACTACGGTGCATGGCCACCATAAGAATGATCTGCCACTAGTTTATTTCCCAACATCTGACCTTGACTTGGAGATCGGATTAATGCTCTGTGTTGTGTTGTGTTGTTGCAGTCACTGTTCCACTTGCCCGTGTTCAGGAGGCTGGTTCTCAACTACCATCTGTCTGAGCGAATACTGGAGAAGTGTAAGAGCCATTCAGTGAGTAAACTGCTGTTACCAGCACGTGCAGGGATTTCTTCAAACTACAGTGGGATGCTCTGTCGTTTCCATTTCCAGCAGAAAGACCATTGCTTTTTCTTAAAATGTCTAATTCATACACATAAATGAGAGATGTGAACTTCGCTGATTACACACAAACTGTGGAGCCACTATGTGATGGTGCAGAGGGGGTGAAGTGTGACTCTGAGTCTGTGTTAACAGGACAAGAGGAACATAGCTTTCATGCAGGAGCTGCGCTGTCTGTTTGCCCTCATGATGGGCTCCACTCGCAGGTTTGTAGATCCTTCTGCTGCAGTGGAGTTACTGCGAGATGCCTTCAGGACCAACGAGGCCCAACAGGTACAACACACACACACACACACACAGACACACACACACACACACACACACACACACACACACACACACACACACACACACAGACACAGACACACACACAGACACACACGCACATGGCTTTTGTCTTTTACCAAAACATCTTAACTCCAGGAACTGCTCACTTGCTCAGAGGCACCATCCAGGCTGCACATCTGACAGCTCCTTGTTATCACCAGCACTCTGGTGAACATGAACTTGGGTGTTGTTTAGAGTTTTTTAATCTAATAATTAACCACAATGAAAATAGACATTGCAGTTTCTGTTTAGTTTTGCTTTGATGGTTCCCACTCTCTCTCTTTTGTGCTTTCTTTCCCATCCTCAATTTTTTCCTTCTTTCACTTATTTTCTAATAAAGCGTTGAGGCTTTTATTTGTGTTTTGGTAGAATAAATAGTGTCTTAACTCCCTTTCTTGAGCTACGACAGCTGTGGTTTAGAATTTAAGACACTGACCACAAACTTCAAATTTCCCGTATGGGGACCTTTGTTGCATTTCTCTCCCTCTCTCATTTCCTGACATCTCGCTAATGGTGCTTTCTAAAAAAAAAAAAGATTTTATTTATTTATGTACTTTTTTTAACTGCCTTTCCTGAATGTCCACTACTTTGGTGTGCAATGTGTAGTGTGCGTTTGCCTTCACTTTTGCAAAAGCTTTGAAGCTGTTGTCAGTCTTTCTCAGCAAATGGAGACAGCTCACTTGTTGTCACATGTCCTGAGAATGAAACAGTGGTCATGTGATAACAAGTGGTCATAAACTTGTGCAACTTCCCTGACAACTGTGCAAACTCCATCCACTGAGGAAGACCATGAGAGGAGGCTGAAAGCATTGCTTTTACATCCAGTATTTTTCTTGGTATTCCTGTGAGGTCCTTCATGTGACTGTATTGATTCCTTCACTACTACAGCTTTCATGCTTATCTTAACTTTGACCAGTTAACTGACCCAGAACCAACACAAACTGTAGAGCACATTTGTTGATACACCACATAAAATTGTTCCCCGTAACTGTTAGACTGCCTTTCATTGGTTCTATAGATGTCCATTACAGAGAAGAGAAAGAAGAAGAGAGAAAGAACAAACTTTTTTCTTATGTTTTGTTCTTCATTTCAGGATGTCAGTGAGTTTTCCCACAAACTTCTTGACTGGCTAGAGGATGCATTTCAGCTGGCTGCCACTGGAAAGTAAGTTAATTGTTGATGTCATCCATATATATGGCTAATGACTATTCTTCTTCATTGGATCACTGTTTGCTAAATTACATTAACATAACATCACATTTTACTTTTAGTAACGCAGAAGACAAACAAAAAAACCCAATGGTCCAGCTTTTCTATGGTACTTTTGTGACAGAAAGAAGACATGAAGGTATGGTTTTTGTAATGGAAATCAATAATCAATGTGAATTCTCTTCTCATTTGTCACTCAGTCACATTTATGTGTTTTTGCTCAGGTAAGACGTTATGTAACACCGAGCAGTTCGGCCAGTACCCGCTTCAAGTCAACGGCTTCAACAACCTGGATGAATGCCTTGAAGGTGCCATGGTGGAGAAGGAGATTGAATCACTACATTCAGAACACAGTGTTACACCTGGTCGCGAGGTGAACAGATTTATCAACTGACTAACTGTAGATTTTCTATCTACGTTGTGTTTTCATCCAGTGTTTCTGCATTTTGAGGCTGGGCTAAGATAGTTTGCATTTTCCTCTTGGTTGCAGAGATGGTTCAAAAAGTTACCACCGGTTTTGACATTTGAACTGTCTAGATTTGAATTCAACACCCAGCTCGGTCGTCCTGAGAAGATACACAAGAAACTGGAGTTTCCACAAATCATTTATATGGACAGGTGAGCTTTTTACAATTTACAAAATCACAGAGTCTAAGTTCATTCAGTTTCACCTGTTCCAACACAGTAAAAAAAACTCAGACAGTAGACAACGGGGTAATTTTAAAGGACACAGTCTGCACCAACTTTCACCAGGATTAACTTTACAAACTTCTTTTTTTTTTGACAGATATCTCCATAAAAACATAGAGCAGACCAATGAGAGGAGAGGAGAAGTGAAAAAATTCAAGGAGCAACTTGCAGTTCTCCAACAGAAATTTGAGTGGTAGGTTACCTGTTAAAGCTGAGATCTGACTTTAAAACCTCATGGAAACAAAATCTTGGACTAATCGTCTCATGTCTCTGTTCACAGCTACAAAAACTATGGCTCAGGACCTACCAAGTATCCTCTGGCAGACATGCTGCAGTTTGTGTTGGAGTTCGCTACCACCAAGCCCACAAGTGTTTCGCCAGCTGAGGACCTGAGACTAGCTGCATCTTCACCGACTCCTGCGAGCCACCCCCTGAGTGAGCCCATCTCCAAAGACAACAGGTGAGGAATACAGATACAGATCAAAGACAAAAACAGAATAATATGTTGTCCACAGACTTTTAGTAGCACAGCACAAATAGTCAGCAGCAGTGTATATGCCATGTTATATATAAACATAATGTCCCTTTCTGTTGCTAGGCAGATGATAATCAGCTCCACATTAAAATCTCTGACATTAAATCCCACATCCAAAATCCTATATATTTTCCAGCTCTCATTAATTAAAAATCAGCAGCTTGTCCACTGATATGCACAATTTTGATCTTTGTGATCAATAGTTATGCTTTTTCTTTACAGCTTCAATCTTATTTTTCATAATGTAGGTCTTAGAATTTTGGCCTTTCCTATTAGTAATAGCAGCAGTGTATTCACCAAGTAGTTGTTGCCATCTCAAGACCAAAATTGTCCTTTAATGGAAGAAATACTTTCTCATTTTAAGAGGTTGGTTGCTTCTACATAAAGTTTTACAGTTAGAGTCATAACCTTCTTGCTGGACTAAACATAATGGACAGACTTTCAACCTGTCTGATGCTTTTCTTGCCACCGTCAGTGACACAGATTCATCTGAGGGCGTGGTTTCCAGTGCTTCAAGTTGCCAGCGGACCCCCATATACAAGCCCTTCACCCAGTGCAGACACCCGATCGACTGTCCACCACACCCAGCCCCACACACCATCACTGAAGAAGAGCTTCACTTTGTCAAGACCTGCCTACAGCGCTGGAGGACTGAAGTAGAGAATGATATAAATGGTATGCTAATGGAAATACTCATAATATACACACTAATATTGCTTTTAACACAATTATTACTAGATCGTTGTTAACTTTGTGCATCTATTTTATGATCCTGAACAGGAATTCTACAGTGACTTTATCAGAGGTTTTTCACTGACTGAAACATTTGTGTTTACATGCAAAACTATTGACAAATTGCAAACAGCAGATGGTGCAGAATGTGGTTCATCCCAAGCTTTGCCAAAGGCACATCCTTTAGTTCCCTTCTTCTCCCACTTTGTTCAGTCAAAGTAGCTGGTATAAAAATACCTGTTACATAAATATAAATACCTGGTGCAGGAAAGATCCTCTGGTGCGCCTTAGGAAAATGCCACTTTGCTGGTGCTCTTCTACGCACCTGCACTAGAATAGAGCTCATTGTCTCCATGTCTCTCAGCAGACTGTGACTCATGCCCATCCCAGACAACAGACAGCAAAAATGTGAATTGTTATGTTGAATCATACTGCCCTGACCAGTTGGAGAAACTTTCTCTCAGACTTTCCCATAATAAAACAAATAATAGGTAAAAGAATAAAAAAATTGCAAAAGAAATTCATTTCTGTAGGTGTATATTAATTCCTTTGCTTTTTTTCCGGTTTTTGTTTTATATGTGTGTGTCAGAGCTAAAGGCCAACATTGACAGGCTTTCTCAAAAGCTGGAGGGCATGTACTCAGACAACAGTCTCTGCCAGGTAAGACTTACACTGACACTATTCACTCTGACAAACAGCAATTTAGTCACAGACTTTTGATGCTGTAGAAAATGCATTAGTTGAGTTTAGATGAAACTTTATTGAACTGCATGGAGAAAAAGAAAATAATGTGCTGTAAACAGGACAATAAAATGCATATAAGATCAATGTTACAGTGCAGTGATATTTGGATACTGGATTACAGTATTGTAGGTTTCAGTATTTTATACAGTGTGTGCTCTGCTATTACTCAGGTACCCTACAGACTCCATGCAGTGCTCGTCCATGAAGGTCAGGCATCAGCGGGTCATTACTGGGCCTACATCTACGACCACGCCAACCAGCGCTGGATGAAGTACAATGATATCAGTATCACTGAATCATCATGGGAGGAACTGGAGAGAGACTCTTTTGGAGGGATGACCAACGCCAGTGCTTACTGCCTGATGTACATTGATGACAGGCTACCCCACCTTATCACAGGTACACACAGACTCCTCTTAAGGGCAGAAATGAAAAGGGGAACCATAGTAATGGAGGGTTAGCATTCACACCACAGCTTGGCACTTCAGAATAAAGAAAGTGTTTTCATATGTAGACAATCTACATTTAGTATAAAGTATATACTATATATAAATAATTTCTATTGCTCAAACACACATATATTCTTTTGCATTCATATCTACATGTTTTCATTTGTTTTCAGACTAATTCAGTGAAAGCAGATATAACACAGTGGTTATAAGTTAAAGAAATTCTCAAGTGAGGAGGCTGATCTGTATTAGAAAAGCAAAAACAGTAAAGTGTTGAATGTGAAGTAAATATTATGTAAATGTATAAAAAGGTATAAATGTAAATTAAAGTTAATTAATTCTGCTGTCATTTCTAAAACACTGCCAATATGTACACATGAGATTATTAAGTGTTTCTTTGTGTAAATTTATTAACTTACACTACCTCAAACTTACCCAGAAGACACAGATGATGAGACGGGCCAGGTGCTGCATGGCATGGACTCCCTGCCACCCATCCTCAGGCGCTACGTCCATGAAGACAACCGCTGGTTCCAGCAGGAGCTCAGTGAATGGGAGGAGCAGTTCTGCCAGACGGCAGCTCCACAGGGAGAGTCTACAGTGTCTGCAGAGCCCCCAAATCCTGGTCCAGACAATGTAGAGCAAACACCTGTTGAACCAGCACCACAATCTGGACCGTCCACTGAGGAGCTGGACCAAGCAGCTGCTTCAGAGCCACAACCAGACCCAGAAGGGGATAAGGATCCAGAGCCCGATCCCAGGGAGAAGCCTGAAGGTCTGTAGTGGTGACTAGAGGACAGGGAATGACGAGGTTTTTTGTGTTATTTTCAGACAATGCATCATCATTCCAAATAATTTGTAATGGCATAAAAACATATGGTGATGAATGTAAAAACCCACTGCCAATGTAAACAGACATGTAAAGCCAATAGCCTCAAACCAAAACTTTGACCTTTTTGAAGAACACAAAATGTACAGTCTAAATACACAGTAAAGGAAAGGCTTATATTCAAAGGCTGCAGGGCCCCAAAATTTAACCAGGCAATATTTATGTTTTATCTTTATCAAGTGACCATAACCAAGAGATGAGGAGAAAATATAATCACAAATGTAGAATAGATGGATTTTGCAGTCCTGCTGTCCATATTTGTTGGTTTGAAGCATAACAACAACCTGTCGACAACCTATCGACACCCTGTCTCCGTCTATGTGTAGCCAACACTCGTGACTAGAATTTCCTTGGAGCTCTATTAACTTGATAAGACAGAGGTCTGGCTGCATAAGACTGGAATGAGAAGTTTTACAGTCTTTCACATAAGATGGCAATGTTAAAAATTGTATTAAGGTCCCCTGGTACAGGACAAGGTGGCCATTATACACTATAACCTGCAAGTAAAAATAACATGCATGTTCGTTCAAAGCCTCTCTTATCTTTTTTTGTGACCTTGGAAGAAGCAGAACTGACGCCGCCACCACCACCACAGAGCCCTGGCTGCCAGCCAGATGACAGCAACAGTGCAGCCGTCACCGACACCCTGGGGCCAAGTCAGAGCTCCACCTCAGCTGAGAAGGAGCTGCGGAGTCAGGTGGGTAAATCAGTGACACCCCACCCATCCGCCGCCCCCTCCTCTGTGAGATATGGGTCAGAAATTCCAGGCCACAGAAATAAAGTGTGTACATCTGGGTCAAGGATCTCATTTCATCACTTAGCATGGTGATGGAAATCTGGGCTTCATGTCAGACCGAATGCAGAACAATGTACAGATATAGGAAAGGTCAGGAGTAATTACTGGCATCGACTGATTTGTTTGATAGTCAGTAGCTTGTTCAGAGACATATCAAACAATTTTTTACTGTATAATTTTCGGTTTTTGTTGTTGTAAAAATATTAGAAACTCCAGTGCACTACAAACTGCAGCCTGAAAAATGACCATGGAGTTGAATCAGCACCTCCGGCACAATGTCAACAAAACTAATTATAAGCTTCATAAATGCAAGATTAGTTTAAGGCTGTTCCCTTAGATGGTATTAAATAAACTGGTAACTTGGTGAAGGTAATAACTGCAAACCACTGCACATATGTCCTGCTGACACATTGGGAGCTCTACTGACACATTTGTCACATGTAGGTGATTATTCCTCCCTAAGTGTTTTTCCAACTGTATAGAGCTACAGTCTGTCTGATCACCCACCTGACTTCATATAAGAAGACCAGTATTTCACTGCATACAAGTAGCCAGTGAGAAAGAGGGTTAAAATAGAAAGACTTGCTGTATAGTGTATGTAAGCTGACCTGGTTTCATATGTATTAGTAATCACTCCACGGGTTTCACAATGCATTCAGTTGTGTAGATCAGGGTACACACAATATTAGATGGAGATACACTATGCATGTCCTGTAATAAACCTCCACAGTGTGCTAGGATAGGGACAACACCTTCTGAACACTGAACTGGATGAGGTGATACAGATAATGGATGGGTTGAAGGCGTAGTAATGTTTACTCTTAAATCTTTCTCTGTCAGACTCCTGGCCCTGAAGCAGAGCTAAGTGACCAGGCGCCATCTGACCTCCATGTGGACAAGGATGGCACAGAGGCGGCAGGCGTCAGCTCTGAAGCTGAAGGTGAGCCAGAAGCTTCCAGAGAAGCTCCTGAACATGAAGCAGAGCAGGAAGTTGAGGAGC
The DNA here is from genome assembly GCF_046630095.1 of Trachinotus anak. Lineage (NCBI taxonomy): Eukaryota > Metazoa > Chordata > Actinopteri > Carangiformes > Carangidae > Trachinotus > Trachinotus anak. Next base: position 4,135,851 of record NW_027273871.1, read on the forward strand.
AGCAGCAGGATGTCCCGGCTCGCCAGCGACAGACTGAGAACGAGGTCTCAGAAGTGGAGATCCCCAATGTGGGCAGGATCATGGTGCGGGCTGATGCTGATGGATACAATGAGGAGGTAAGTACATTTCATAATTGAATTTAAAATCAGTAACAATACTTCACAGCTGCACTTGCAAACCTTTGTTAAAGTTAGCTGCCCCTAAACTGAACTAAGAGAATTTATGGAAACTTCTTAGTACTGGCTGACGTTAAGTTTATGACACCAGCTGTGTGATGAACAGTTCAACATAAATTTGATATCCAGCTTTACCACTGAAACAAGCCTGCAAGAGGGTGTTTTTGTTCTTCCTGCTTCTCATTCTCTGCTTTCAGGACACATTTGACCTTTGCAGTTTTGCTAAATAATAAATTTGCAGCATGTCAGAACACAGAGATGTGGTGCAGCCATTCAGGGTCTTCACACAGACACCATTAGCGTTTTAATTCTCAAATAGTTTGACTTTGATTTGGGTAAGTATTCAGTATATCACTCAGATTCTTGTTACTTGGTTCCCTTGTGCTCATCAAGCTATGACTCGGCCATAATAACACAATATGCTTTTTTTCTTTACTTATTGTGTTTAAGATCATTGCCAGTTGTTGTTGTAGTCACTCTAGTTTCTCTTCCTCACTGCTGTGTCATTTCCCAGATGATGCTGACTCCAGCTATGCAGGGCGTCATTTTAGCCATAGCCAAGGCCCGACAGACTTTTGACAAGGAAGGTCCTGAGGCTGGCCTCATCAAGGTAGGGTCTTTTAGGGATACTGAGGACAGTTCACATTAACACTGTATTTCACAAAGTGACTGCATGATTAAAGTCATTGCTTTGAATTCAGGTGTCTTTGGAGTGACACTTCGACCCATAAACACAAAAACATTAAGGTATTTTAAGAGACCTATTGGCCACAGTTTAAACCCTGAGTGCATTTCTCATTCATTTTCAACTGCAGGCTTTGTTGCAATATCATCAGCAACAAAATATATAACATTCATTGTGTTAACAATTGGCATTTTTAATAATTAGAGGATCAGTAGTCTCTCAAAGATTTCTTTCTATAAATTATAAATACACGAATCTTTAGACCACAGTATATAAGAAGGTCAAATTCAATATCAGGAGTTTTAACCTCGTCTCTTGACTCATTAAACTGAATAATCCCCACATTTTAATGACAACACAAAAAGTACTCAGACACACATTTGTCTACCAGTGTCTAAGTTAAAAAATCAATTTGCTCTTTTCACATGAGGAGATGCTTGTACTGATACTTGAAACCAAATGGGGTAATTTATCTGTTGTGTATGTGTATTTGACTGTTACGCTCTAGTCATTCTGGTCTATTGGTCACTGTGAGGTTGAATCAAATGAAATGTATCCGCATGTTTGCTAACTGTGAGCATTTTGGGACATTGAAACATTGAAATTCCTCATGGTTCCGCCAGGCCTTCCATGAGGAGTATTCCCGCTTGTTTGAGCTCTCCCAGGAGGAGGCTACACCCCAGGAGGATGCTCGTCTGCAGCACGCTCTGGTCTACTTCTTCAAGAACAAGGCCCCCAAGCGCGTTATTGAGAGGACACTGCTGGAGCAGTTTACCGACCGGAACCTGAGCTTCGATGAGAGGTACACACAGATAAACAAATGAGTCTCATAAATTTGTAAATTTATATTATAAAAAAGAAAAAACTGATAATAAATCGTCAAAATCTGAAATTAACACTATAAAAGAAAAAGGAGCACAAACCTTAAGATTAAGGAGAAACCTCAGTTGTTTGACATATATTAAAACAAGTTGTGAGACTAAAAGTATTAGGAGATGAGATAAAATGATTTGTCATGCTCAAGAGATTTCTCTCTGTGGGTTGTTTATTTACAGTGTTTACACGGGCATAAGTATGTGAGTAACTAAAGTAAAACATGGATGGAAAGACAGCTTTACTCATAGCAGCACCAGAAGCAGAAACACAGTTGCACATAGAGCAAGCATGTTGCACCATCTAGTGTCCAGACCGGAGAGCGTGTGGTGCAGCTGTTCTGTATAAAACCGGTTGTATTTTTAAGCATCTCTTCATATGTCCTTTATGTTCATGCAGGGCCATCAGTATCATGAGGGAAGCCCGAGCCAAGCTGCGCCTCATCAAACCAGAAGACATGGACATGGATGAATACATGGTACTGTCTGCGGCCTTAAAGAATCAAGTCCTAAATGCCCCCACTTTGTCCTTGATGGACAGTTGACTTATTTTCAAGAACACATTCTTCATGTTTTTGAGGTTAATGTGTCCCAACTTTGCAATAATTACAATCATCACTATGTAGATACAGAAATTAATGTAATTTTCTGGAAAGCATATGTTAAAAGATTATGTCTGATCCATTATCTTGTATGGAATTGAGCTCAAACACCAGAGATACACACCAGAAACAAATAAGGACAGTTATCTGCTGAGTAGTTTACTGAAAAAACAAACCTAATGGGACAAAGGTTTTTTTTTTCCAATGGAGGGCATCAGTGGAAACATTTGTAACTGTGTGAGAAGCTGATCTTTGACCCAGTTACAACATGAAATGTTTCCTCATTCTGGCCAAAATTCCAAATAAAAGTATTGTTAAATTTATTGAAAATATAACAACACAGCTTGATGGCGAAGCACTGTGTGGTAATAAAACTACATTGTTATATGGTTGTCTCTACTTCATGAAAGAGGCACTAATCTAAGTGCATTTGGGTCTGCATGGTTGGAATTCCCACAGGGAACGTGTAAACCCAATGACATTTGGTCACATTGGAATGGGAACTATGTACTTATACTTCAGCATGACAAGACAGTTGAAGTAATGGCGACACTACAGCTGGAGTTTTAAACAGTTTGTTATTAGAAGAATATAGTATAAACTTGTCCCCAGATTCTTGTTTATATATATATATATATATATATATATATATATATAATATAGAATATAGCAAGCCTTATTCTATGAAAAGAAATGTCTGTCTGTTTGCCAAAAAAGAAAAATGGAGGAAATGGGCCTGTTCTCTATTATAAAATGAATAAATGAAAGATTGTATTCAGTTACTGTCAAGGGGCAGAAACAAAAATAGAAGCCATTTCTCAACAGTGTGATCAGGCAATAAAAAAACAGCACAAATACAGTAATTGTTGTTTGTTCTGTGTGCTCTCGCAGCAGTGGCATGATGACTACAGGATGTTCAGGACGGTGTTTGTCTACCTGCTGACTGGGCTGGAGCACTACCAACATGGGAAGTAGGTGTCAAATACTCACCACTGCACCACATGATCAAGATGTGTCAGTTCTGCTTCTTTGTGCTCATCCATGTGCCGCACCAAATATCTCATACACCACAGATTTGTCTAAAACATTGCCACTGAAGTTTCATTCAGTATATACAATACAGGGACAAGGACACAATCGTGTAAAAGTTAGCTTCTCAAAACTTAATATAAATAATACTATTCTTACACTATACCTTGGACAGAAAAAGATTTGGAGCCTCATATTTACATATATTTTTAATGATGTGTGAGTACCATGCTGACTGAATGTGGTTTAACCTGGGAATTCCTGGGAATAAAATCCCTTTTAGATTGGTTAACATATTAAAAGGTAAGTATTTCTTGACTGATGCCTTGTGTGTTCGCTGCAGGATGCGGGAGGCTCTGAACTACCTGGCTCATGCATACGAGACCAACGCCACTCTGCTGAGGAATGGAGAGAAACATGGCGTGGACAAGTCTCTTATTGCAGTTTACAGGAGGAAATGCCTCACTGTAAGTAAAGAAGCCCTTGCACTCACTGATAAAGAACACTAAGCTCATTCCTCTTGCATAATGGTTAGAATAACAAAAAAAGTAATTTAAAAATGTTACAAATGGAAATTAACTTTCAGTTCACAGTCTATTCTTGTGTTTTGATATTTCCTGTATACAAATAGATTTGGCCTGCGCTAGGGAAAATTTAAGGGGTCATCAGAATCATAGCAGTCATGCTGTGAGAACTGCCCGTCTGACATTTCATCAAATCTGGCCAGTAGTTGCTGAAATATCTTTCTCTGGATCAAAATGTTGGACAGATGGACCATCATTGCCATATTTAGCTTCTGCCCCTAGCAAGGCAAAAGTTTTCAATAAGTAGCACATAGCTACTGTAGTGTCCCTTTACAGTCATTATGGTATACAAAATGCGATCAGAAAGTATTGGACAATCGTTGAATTTTATTTTATTTATTTATTTATTTTTCAGTATATTGGATTTTGAAACAATGACTATGAAGCTAAGGAAAAAAACAATTAAGCTTCATGCAGTAGCTCCTCCGGAGGTTTGGATCATATAACTTGATCTTAAGCTATTAAGTTGACAATAATTCCTTAAGGTGTTCATGGGAAAAAAGTTGGGGTTTATTTGTTTGTTTTTCACTGTTAGTAAAAAGATGGCTTCCGTTTCAGTCCATTCTTATTTTATGCACTGGAGACGTCAAGTTTCCACATCAAATTTTGTTAGTTCTTGATCTCACAAAAACATGCTCAAATTGTACATGTACTGAAATCAGATTTAGAAAAGTGATTGACATTTACATCATTCTGTAGAGTAAAGGTAAAACATCCAATTGAAGGAACAATAAGACAAACACATTTCTGAGTGGACTTAAAGGTGATGGAGAATATTAGGTTTTTAACACTAAACTAAACGTGTATGTATCAAGATGCTTTCTCAGTATGGGGCAAATGATTTCATCACATTTTTTCTGCACCACCAATGTGTGGTTGGCACTTTCCAATGTGTTGCAAAAAGATAAAAGAATATTCACATCATAGAAAATGCAGAGAAAACCTCATGACAGTAACTTTCTTCTCCATCTACCTCCTTCTGCTAACATCCACCATGCAGGCGTTGAATGAAAATGCATCACGGCTGTTCTGCAGTGGTGAGGAGAGTAAGGTTGAAGAGGGCATTTCCATCATGGACGAGGCTGTAATCCCCTGCCTTCACCTGATGAGCCGGGACTCGGCTTTATGCCAGGAAGACCGGGATGCCATGGAGAACATCCGCAGCCACTGGTGCTGCTGCCTGGGCCAGGACATGGATGGTATGATTAGTTATACAAACACATCAGAACGTCATGTAACAATTTACTGACAAAAAGGTTAAAAGTTCGCTTTTCAGTCATATGTATGTCACATTTCAGTTTGTGGCTCCCCAGTTTTTTTCAAACATCCAGATTCAAGATAGAAATTCCTTATTTATACCAAATAACTTGTGACCCTATGGTGGCTTGTTTAAATGGTGCCACAATTTTCAGTAGTATGTTTGTAGTAATCTAGTCTGCATCAGTAATTGGTTATTTGTTAGTTTTATTTTACTTGTAAGACTTTTTCTAAACAATGTTTGTCTGTTCAGCTAAAACAAACCTCCCATTTCAACTGTTCCTTTTGTCTCAAGACTCTTTGCAGGTGAAGCTGGGTGAGTTGCTTCCAAGGGTTCTGGATGGTTCAACTGAGACAGTACTTCTTAAAGACCCACCCAAAGTCCACGTCAACCAAGCGCATGACCTGTGCAGTCGCCTGGCCGCTGTCATGGAGTCCATCCACAACACCTCGATAGTCATCGTCAAGTAAAGTCCTGAATGAAACCCCCAACAATTTCCTTCAACCGTGCGTGCTAATTGCAAGCAACTTGGATGGTGGATCGTTCTGTGCTGACCACCTGTGGGGTTGAGACATCATGCAGATTTCAGCAGGCCACATTATGTATTTTATTTTAGCTGCTGGTTTGGTGTTGCACATGAATATCATTTTGATATGTTATCATAGCAAGCTTTAAGCACTCATTAGGGGTAGATAGTGGTTGAGGCAAAGCTGTCATCACATGAACACATGCAACAGCATTACTGTATTAGGAAATTTAAACGCAAAAACCTTTAAGTAGTTCTCAGCTGGCTTCCAAACTCTCAAAATGATCAAATTACGCAGCTTTCAAGTACGCCCTCTGCTGGCCCACCACCTGCAAGCCCCATCAGTTAAAGAAATGCTAACAGTCATAATGGCCTTAAATCAGCAGCAGGTTATGCAAAACTGGCCCATATGACCTGCAGAACTGGCAACCACAATACAGTTGTTTATTGACCAGATAACAGTTAACATCTACATGTTATAGACTTTCTGCCTCAGATTCTTTTTGACTTTATACGGACTTTTGGTACCCTCTCTTAAGATTTCACCTACAGTTCTGGTGCTGCTCCTTTTCTGTGTTGCACTCATCACCCAATTATCCATGAAACCAACCTGCTGAACATGAAACAATATATTACATCAGCTGAACAGCGTTAAATTCTTAATGGCACTCTGAAAAGCTTCTATAGCAACATGTTTTACTGACTGGCAAACTGGTTAACTTCAAATACCAGCAACAATTAGACTGACACTCAACTCTGCAGGGAGTGAATAGATGATTGATTTGTTGATTGTGTTGCTAAGCATAGTGAACGCACATTGAAGCCTTTACACAGGGCAAAAAAAAAAAACACTAGATTTATACTGCACAGTAACTGATAATGATTATTAGCTTTTTTTTTAAATATATGTTTTATATTACTTTGTATTTTTTGAAAACAGACTCTATAAGATTTTAAATGTAGATGAAGTTCAGAAAGATATCTACAGAGCAATTATGCATAAAGAAATATTAATGGCAGGGTCTTCTGTACAACTTTAAAAACCACACTCAGATTTCACTATATTTGTGGACTGGATCTGATGCCAGTGACAGCACCTTGCAAACACAGATGTTCCTTTTCTGCCTTTTTGAAAGGTTCTCTGTAAACCATCATTTGAAAGGAAAAACATGGGACAACAAGAGATGAAATCTTTTTTTGTCCCAGATGCAAAGTAGTTTCATGGATGAGTCCTCCGAGCCAGGGTTTTCAGGCCAGCTACATGGAGCCCCTGTGACATCCATTTCTGGCTGCTGAATTCACCCTGCCTTTTCCCTTGTTAGTCTATGATGATACTCAATAAATGTTTTAAATACTTTCTGTTGTCTCCTTTATCATTGACTGTCTTCACAATGAGGTCTGTAGCGTAGTCTCTTACTTACTAGTATTATTAGTGGAGCCAGAGTAGAGAATGATATAGCGTTATCTCTGTGCCATGGAGCTCCATTGTTGTCCAAAACCAAATCTATATTGCACTTGGGCACTGTAGTTTAATTTGAGGAAGTCCCACACACATCGTCCTGCTGCCCTATGAATATGTATATTCTCCAGAGAACCAAATGTCTACTTAACAAATGTACTATTTACACCTGTTTGAGTGCAGTGTCCAGCTGTTCTAGGAAATTACTGGGCTGCTACTTTAAATGTATGTATTTTAAGTTATTTTCAAAGATTCAGACCTTCAGCAGGAACTATTGGGCTAATAGACAGGTCATATAAGTCAAAACACTTAGAGGCAGATGTTATTGATTTTGGTATTTTAATGGGATCTGCTGACATTAAAGGAAATATAGAATACTTCCATCCCTATCCTTTAACTGTTTTCTTACCTCTCACCCTCTTGAAGTTACTTTAATATTTTCACAGATTAGGCCATGGGGAATTCTATTGCCATTAGTTGTTTTGGTTTTTTTTTACCCCCATTTGCACCTGTTTAATCCTATTTGCATGGCTAGCAGTTAACACTGCTTGTTTTACAGGCCATGTGTTATCTTAACTGTTGGGATTCTGTGCTATTTTCATGGCTTTAGCAGGGAACAGCTGGTATAATCTTCACAAATTCACATAAGCCCCTTTTTAGCAGTGCATGTAATACTGTACAACAACAGTGTGTTATTTCATTATGAAATAAAGTCTTTACCATTAATCGGGTTTAAATGCACATCAAAGATGTAATTATACTAAGATTATGACAATAATACTTGTAAGTCAGAGTCTACACCGAGGTAGATTAACTTCTGATTTTCACTGGTCTCTGTTTTCCATAACTGACCTGATGTGGGATGTGTGAGGACCAAGGTAAGGGACGCTGTTGATATGTCTACAGCTGTCCTAAGGTATCAGGACATAGGTGCCGTGCTGTTATCGTTCTATAAAGTTTGTCATTTGAGGAATGTTGTATCTTTAAAACAGCCTATAAATCCAGTGGGTTTTTTTGACTACATCTGGCAAAAAGTAGTAGTAATAGTAGTAAGTCTTAGGAATAGTTCACTGATCTGTTTGTCCATATTTAAACAGTGCTGCCATCGTCATTGTCAAAGGTATAGAAGCATGACCACTGATATCCTCAGGATGTTTTGGACACAATGTTAAACAGATCTCAGCTTCTCTCTCCAATCTACATATTCTCATCCACTTGTGTTGTCTGTGGAGTGGTCCAATATGAGGTCTCTCTCTGATTCCTGCCTTTAGGACAGTGATGCATGTTTCCACATAGACACATAACTGTCCGTAGGCTAACAAATAACAGAATTGCTTTTGAATATATGAAGATTGATGAAGGGAAAATGTTTTTTAGCAAAAGGCTGCAACATAAAATATGAAAAAAATTGAAGGGGTCTGAACACTTTCTGAATGCACTGTAGCTTCAGTTTGTGCATGTCAGCAACCCACTGTGAGGATAGGGGATCATCTGCAGTTCAAAGTATTTTGTCGAGGCTTTCGTCAAACGGAAGTGGGCGATGTTTCATCTGAACTGGGGCGGGGTAACTGGAGCTCTAAGTGGGCGTTACTGGAGGTTGTGCAACCTGCAGATTGATCATTTGTGCACTTGTATATATGGATAAGTGGTATGGAGAATGCATGGATGGATAGACCATGGTAATTGTTTATAAACCAGTCTTGCCCAATCCAATATGGTGGCTGCGTTAACAAACGATCCGGCGACCGAACAGCCAATGCGGAATATGTCTACATTTATCTTGAATGTGAATCTTTCGTGCTTTTATTTTGAAGGCAACACGCCCAACCGGAAGCCGTGTTTAAAGGGCTTAAGTTTCGCTCGCCTCACGTTTCCGGTCCAAACGAACCGCACTCAGAAAACCGGAGTCTGGCGGGTTTAGCTGGCAATGAAGGCAGCCAGTGCTCAGCACGACTAAGCATGGTTAAAGGGAGTAACGTTTTTCCAGACCCTGGCTCGACCCTGGAGCGGAACGGAGGTATTAGTTGGTTAGTGCGACCGAAGAGCGGAAGTTGTTGAACCCAAACACTCGGAGTGGTCCGGGCAGTGCGTTTATTTGTCTTCGTGCAGCGTGGAGACAGGACCTCCCTGGACTTTCTCTCAGTGACTTCACTTCGGCAGACAGGTGAGATGAAAAAAAAAAAAAAAAAAAGAAGTCTAACTGTTTCACAGACTAGCAACGTAGTTAGAAATGATGTGGGTTAGTTAGCTAAGTTAGCTAGCCCGGGGAGTCGGTGTCTAACGTTGACTCAGTGTTTGGATACTTCGGCACAGCTTACACCGAGATTTCAGTCTCATTCATGCAGCGGAGTCGTTTACATTAATGTTAGCCGTGATGCACATCTGTGCTAGATTAGCTTTCTGTTAGCCAAACCCGGTAAACGGATCCTGCTAACTTACCATGTTCTAAATATACAGAGAGTCATAAAGATGCACCCATCAGCTGAACTGAACTGTTAACCTCTGGGGGGGTGGGGGTGGGGGGGTGTGCATAACTCTTCTGCATTTATACTTGTAATTCATCACTTAACCTTAGACACACACAGCTGTTTTTGAAGTTATGAACACCATTCTTCTGACAAGATTTTGGAAACTGGCTGCAGAAATCTTCTCAATTCAGCAGCACCAGTGATTTCAGCCACCGATGAGGCCTGGCTCATGGTTGGCATTTCAATTCATCCTAAAGGTGCTTGATGGGGTTGTGCAGGCCAGCCAAGTACACCAATTTGGAAAACACAAACCACTGGATTTCCAAGTTTTACTCCAACAGGATGTTGGAAAGAAACATAATTGAGACACAGACTTCACGCCCCAAAAGAAGTTCACTCTGGGTTTTGGTAATATTTGTGGCTTCCCTTAAAGACTCAGAAGCAGAGTTATAGTTGAACATGAAACTACAGGAGGACACATGACATAGATTTCAAATAGTTTACACTACATTTCTGTATGCATAACTTCACATCGGAAAACATTTTGGAGTATTAGGATTAGTATTAAAATGATGGGGGGAATGTAATCTTTTTAAATCATAGTCACTATAAACAATCCAGAGCATGAATTTTGAAACATTATTGTTTACCCTTTCTAATTATTATTGGTTATCATCATGACATCAGGATTAATAAACAGGGATCAGTTATGTAATCATTAATGATGAGTGTGTGAATGAGGTGCTTGTCTTTGCCCGCTGAGTTGTGTATATTTGTATTAAGAGACAGGAACTGGCAAACTATCTTAGGCAATAAATGCTGTGGTATGTGGCACTGATCCATGTTATGTGCTTGTACGTATTAAAACAAACATTCAATCACACAAATGCTGTGCCTTTATTCAGACATGACAGGACTGTTAGTGAATTGGTACCGTGCACAAGCAGATATTCATGAGTTGGGACTTCCATTAAAATTTCACACATGCTGTAAGATGATGTTTTGTTTTTTGTTTTTTTTTTCCATCATGAGGCGTAAGGGATAATTTTTGTAGACTGATCTTACAAGAGGAGCATCTCCTCAGAAACTGATTTATTTTCTTTGCACATAAAAAAAATTATGAAGTGATTAATGTATTACAGTACTCCATCCATTTAATCTCTGTATATTTTAAGTTTGTGCGGCTGCAGCCTTTATGTTAATCTTACAGTATTCAGTTGAGACTTGTTTTGCAGCAAGGTTCATGTCTGGAAGGGGCTTCATCAGGGAAAATGGAGTCTTTAATGGTTTAAGTTACAGAACTTGCCCTGCAACCTCTTATCTGCTCCCCCTGAAGAGGAGCCAGAAGCCAGCAATGACACTCCCACCTTTATCCCTACCAGGTGCCATGAGCAGTGAGCTGAATGTGCCTATGGGTTCCCCGGCCCCAGGGGTCTCAGAGCGAGCTCCAGATGCTGGGGGGATGGACTACAGGGACTGGGTGCGGCGCAGTTACCTGGAACTGGTCAGCTCCAACCACCACTCAGTGCAGGCCCTGTCCTGGAGGAAGCTCTACCTGAGCCGGGCCAAGCTGAAGGCCTCCAGCAGAACCTCTGCGCTGCTCTCTGGCTTCGCAATGGTCAGTCATGTTCACCTTTTTGACCCACTTCAGTGCAACTCTGTCTCCCTCAAACCCGCTGGCTGCTTGTTTTTCATGCAACCAACGAGTGTATTTCCTGTCAGCCAGTGGTTTCTGTTCATTTCCGCTGAAGCATGATGATATGAATGCACGTGTGGGCAGGAGGTGGTTTGGGGGCAAGAATTGGTTTTAAACTTCCTGTTTGTGCTTTTAGGATTTTAAGATAGTTTTTAACAGCTGTTTATCCTCTGGATTAAATTTTTTATCAACATAAATCATCATTACATTCCTTTATAGTCTAACCCCTGATCATCATTGTGCACCTTTATTGGTGTTGGATTACAACTGTATTACCACATAAAATATATTTTTGATACACAAAACAGACCTTTGACAGAACTAAGAGTTTAAGCCACATGCATGTCCACTTTAAGAGGACAGGGGTTTATACGGCTGTGCATCATAAATATGGTCGACACACAGCTTTTTTTTCCTCACAATGTTTTCATAATTAATTGTTTAGGTCATTTATGAAGCAAAAATAACAAACATTCTCCAGTTCCACCTTCTCAGATGTGACCAGCTGCAGATTGTTGTATATTTTCTTTGTCAGTTTGGCAGATGGCTGCCATACAGAGGACACAGTATATGCTACACTATACTGACCCACAATCTGAAATTACATTTTCTTCTTGCTGGAAGTTTTATCAGGTTTCTACAAAGTGTAGTTTTCAGATTCAACTTGCTGTTAATGATGCAAGCAACTGAATTTTGAGGTCTGTGAATGGAAGCTGAAATTTACCTCGAGACTCGTAGTTGACTTCACCTTTAAGTCCACAGGCCTGTAGATTTGACTTTTTGTTAATCAAACGATCATTTATTTCCTAAAACAGCTGTTCACCTTTTGAACTGAGGATTCAACCTGTACTGGTCCATTGATCAGTCACCTAACGTTGCCTGCAGAAAATCACTTTTCCCTCCAGAACTTTGGGTGCCTGAACTCAGTTCTCCTCCTTTGCAGCTCTATTACTGCTGGCCTATGAACTGTACTAGTCCTACGTGAAACTTAGGAGGACTTGGGACACCAGAAGAGCGGGAAAATGACTTTATTTAATCAGTTTGTCTACATGCATGGTTTCTATGTTTGAGTCCTTCCTTGTTGTGAAGTACACATGGAGATAGTGACCAGTTTATTCATCTATGTTTGTTATAGGTGGCCATGGTGGAGGTGCAGCTGGAGATGCAGTACAGTTACCCCCGTGTGCTCCTCATTGCATTCAGTGTCTGCACCACCGTGCTGGTGGCGGTGCACCTCTTTGCCCTGCTGATCAGCACCTGCATCCTGCCCAACGTGGAGGCCGTCAGCAACATCCACAACCTCAACTCCGTCAGCGAGTCGCCCCATGAGCGCATGCACCACTACATCGAGCTGGCCTGGGGCTTCTCCACAGCCCTGGGCATCTTGCTGTTTTTAGCAGAGGTGGTGCTCCTCTGCTGGATGAAGTTCCTGCCCGTAGACTCCAAAAAGGCCCCCGCCTGCACCACCACACCAGCCACCACCACCACATCTGCGCCCGGGCAGCCGAACAGCGGCTGGCAGGCTGCGCTGGCCTCCACCATCATCATGGTCCCAGTGGGGGTGATTTTTGTGGTGTTCACCATACACTTCTATCGCTCTCTGGTGCGCCACAAGACAGAGCGCCACCACCAGGAGATTGAGGAACTACACAAGATTAAGGTGCAGCTGGACGGCCATGAGAGAGGCCTCCACACTGTGTGATAATGTGATGGCAGCTTTAAGAACTCCCCCTTCGTATCCTGTATTTATCGAGCCCTCTCACTTTTCCGACATTTGCTCTGGTCGTTGTTATTGGACTCAGGCAGCGGGCTTTAAAGCTCCTCTCTTTGCAGTACAGACGGTGATACATGTCAGACTGCTTATTTATTCTTCTTAAGTTAAAGCTGGGTTGTAGGATTGGTGTAGTGAGCTTCTCTGCGTGTTAGATCTGAAATCTGTCGGTCAACAATAATGTTAAAAGGTTTACATAAAAAGGGCTATTATGTTCTATGTGCCATTTTGTTTTTGCCATGTTTGTGTTGTCATGATAGGGTTTGATGCAGACAGTGGTTCCATTTAAGGTCATTTTGCAATGAACCTCTTGAATTATCATCTCTTCCTGATGATTTAGGTCACAGACTTTTCATTTGTAGCCATCGCTAGCTTTCATTTTCACCAGACGGAATGGTCACCGGTAGCTTAAACTAATTAATATTAATGCCACAAGTAACTTGCCATAATGCCAAAATGTAACTTGGTTATTGTTTGATTATTTTGGATGAGTGAGAACCAGCTCCTCAGTTTGTTTTACCTGTAAAATGTCACTTCACCCTATTGTGAGTGTATTTTTACACCATGTATGTGCGTGTTTGGTGCAGTATGGTGAGAAATGACCACCAGAGCTGTCAAACTGTTGTGAAGTCTTAAATAAGTGCTGCATTCTTGTAAAACAGTGTGGAGGTTGGCGCCACTGTGTTTTTAGGTCCAAATTCTCACACAAGCCTCAAATGTTTTGTCATTTTCTTCCTCTAAATAGCTTTTATTGTCTTTTACAAAGACCACAGATCCTGAGTAAAAGGTGTCAAACCAGTCAGTTCTGCATACGGATGCTGCTCAAAGTGCTTAAATATGAATGTGTTAATGTCCAAATATGGTTCTGCCTTACAGAATTTTTGCCTTTTATGAACTACTCTTTTACTGAAGGTCATAATAACAAGCAGATCTTTTTTTTCTGGAAATGTAGTTAAGAATGACACAAAGTTTAAACCAATGAAGTTTAAACATATGTGAGGGCGGAAATACGAACAGTCACAAAGTGTCACTCATGTTGTAATCAACCTGACCTTGTGACCTGTGTGTGTAACTGGAAGAAGCAGGACTTGTCAGTTTCTTGGATGAGGTCAGAGTCTGTTACTATGTTAAAAAAAAAAAAAAAAAAAAAAGGAAAATGTACCAACCTGTTATCACATTCCAGATAAGATGACTGACCAAAGTGTTGCTCACTTTGTTTGTTTCTTGTTTCTCAGAAAAGACAAAAAGTGCACTTGTAGTTTAGTTGTACAGTGAATGACTACTGGGGTTCTTACCGGAGAATATCTTGCTTTGCCTCGTGTTTGTGGATTTGTGCTTCTTAAATGAATACTGCAGAGGTCATGGAGACCACAACCTGCACACAGTCTGAATTAATAAAAATATATTAAAGTTCTCATCTCTTGTGTGTGTCTGACCACTCAGTCATTGTTCACTCATTCAAACACATAATGTGTGTTTTTATTTAGTGTTGTCAAAGTAATAATGTGCCAAGGCAGACACTTGATAAAAAATAACAACCTATTTTTACACCATCATATAAACTGATTTATTCCATAAGACCTACTGAGATAAATGACATGAACTGGCTGATGGCCATAGGAAGCAACAGTACCTGAGAAGAATAAGAAAATCTATAGAGAACACAATATAAAACACATAACATACTGAGCAATTTAATGGCTTGTTAGCTGCTAGCACTAGCATGTGCTAGCAGACACACACACACACACACACACACACACGCACGCACGCACGCACGCACGCACGCTCAAATTAAGGTCAAAATGATTTCAGCTTGTAAAGTATGTTTACAAAAAATTCCAATAAGTTAGCATTAGCATTGGGGGCAGGGCAATTTTTCCACCTGCAGAAACTTTATTTAATTTAAATTTATTTAACATGTTCACAAACGTTGAGTTACAAATACAAACTTTGGAATCATGTGTGAACATCCCTTCACAAGCTTAAAATCATTTGGACATATGAGCCCATATATGTGTGGGGTGGAGTCATGCACATGACTTACCATTTCTTGCTGGTTGTGAGGGGCCATGAGGCCTGAGGTGGGCTCTGGCATCCCTGCGAAAACACATCATGGTAATTGTATTAAATTAAATTATTTTTCATTTCAGGGCAAGCAAGGACATCTTAAGCAGCTCTTCTTCTGAGAGTATCGCAGTGGGAAATGAAGGTAAAATGTTCTGGCAACCTCAGCAGCCTAATTCTTGTGACAGGTAGGAGTAGAAACTATCACTACTTACATCAATATATATCACTAAAGGTAAATCTTATATGCAGTTTCTAATTATAACATAATTTAGTCTGGGGGGTCTATTTGGGGTAAAGCACATATTTCTAGTTTTGTCTAATTTGATACAAAGTACGGCTTTTTATGTCTCATAAGCGTACAATAGAAAAGTGCAAAAGTGCAACGTGATTTGTGTTTGTAAAGAGAAAAACAAGACTGTGTTAATAAAACTAAACATTACATTAAAACATTACATTAACATTAGTGGTTCTCTGGAAGTGTAGACATGTTTGCAAATGTCAGTCTAAAAAAAGTCAAAGTCTCATCAGTCAGGCTAATGAAGTTACTGTATACAGCTGAAGGTACTTTCAGCCACTGGGGGCAATGAGTTCCCTCACTAACCCCATAACCTACAGGAGCTGTGCAGTGCACCACCTCACAGGTCTCATCCAGACTTTAAACTGGATGTAAAGTTTATAATTTGAAAAACTACTTCTGGTGTAAGAAATTACACAAACATTTTATGGCCTCACAGTGTCAGAGGCACATTCATTATTATAGATCATCACACATTTTAAGGTTCTCCCTAACTTCAGAGGAGAGAGCTGCATGTTCACAAATACTGACCAAACTGTTCTGGGGCACAGGAATAAGAAATGTGAAATCTTAAAACAGGGTTGGATTCTCCTTTAAATGCACAATCCATGATTATAATGTAGAGTTTCCATCCTCAAAGCATGTGGTGCACAGAAATAACAGAATTAGTCATTATAGAAGTCTATAAAGGACTTAATTAAAATGATTTTTCACACATGCATGTGCTCTAGGATTACACTGGACATAATTTGATGAATAAGAGCAAAGCAGGAGAAGCAGTCAGCAGGTTCCATTTGAAAGTCTTTCATCTTCAGCAGTGAGTCAGGTGTGAGTGGTTACAGCTGAGGGGTCAAATGAAAGACAGCGTAAATACAGGTCAAATCATATCATGAATAAAGCAACAAACAATTCTAGATCAAAATCTATTCATTCTGACTTTGAATATACAGAATAATCATGTGAGAACTAATCAAGGAGATTAGATGTGCTACTGAACAAAAAAATAAATATAACAAAATAAATACAAGGAAATAAACTACTTACTCAACACATCAGAAACAAAGGTGAGATGATGGACGGAAGCAGCTCAGCTGAAGGACAAACAGAGAATGAGCTCAGGACACAGAACAAAGAAAACTCAAGGCACCTGTGTGAGCTGCCCAGTCAGCACACCTGTGCCCTGAGGTCAGGAGTCATGTGACCCCACTTCCCACAGTATGTTATTTAAGTAAAAATACAGTAATCCACTTAGCATTTTCATTTTCACATTCTCATGTGGACATGCTATGGCCATTTTCACAAATTAAAAGAGGAAAAGCTTTTAAGTAATTTTCAAAGATTTAACCTGCTCTTCAGTGTCAATATTCAAATACAATAAGCAAACAGTGCCATCAGTCCACTCTTTTGGGGTCAGTATGAAAAAGAAAATGCACTCTGTCAGTTCTCTCATCATGGCAGGTCATCAGTTAAGACGTCGCTTCCTTGTGACCTGTCACTGGGACAGAGAAACACAGTACTGCCTGGTGTGGACATAGCCCTGAATCCAGCTGTGCTGTGTGATAGGAGCAGCCATAGGTAAACAATGTTATAAGGTTTTGAGTTATACGTAACTCAGCTCCCATGTTTAATCATTGACTTCAGGTGTGCACTGCGAGCTCTAAGTTACATCCGTTTCTCCAGATGACTCATATTAGCTTCAGGTGTACCAAGACAAACATTTTGGTGTTGTCCATGTCACATTTACAGTGTACAGATGGTTTGTCTTTAATGACCCAAAACTGTCTTCAGTAACTCTGTGGGATAAGATCACTGTTGAAACTGAGCTCTGCTTTGTACCTCCCTTTTGACACACTGGAGGTCTCATATAAGTAACATAGCTGACTGCTTCACAGACCTGCAGAGACCTCTAGTGGCCAGTAGAAAGAAACTCCACTGTTGTCTGCAAAACTCAGTGAGATTCTGCAATTAAAAACTAACAGCCTGAGTCATCTGCAGACAACCTCCACATGATACATGTGGTTTACAAACTCATTCACTCCCACAAAAGTGCTTGTATTTTGGTCCAAGTACAAAGAATGCAAATGTAGCATGCCTGGTACATTTGAGAGTACAGTATAAAGTATATTGTCACCACTTGATGGGCTGTAGGAGTTGGAAAGCCTCTGTGTTCCCTGCTTTGGCAGCTAAATGGTCTTCATGGTCATGACCTGCCTAATGCCAGGTTTGATAACCACAAATGAATGCAGCATAGCACCTGAAAAACGTGCCTCATAGTATAATATAAAATACATTCAGCACTGGATAGTATATGTTTAACATTAACGCTTGTTTGATGATGATCATCATCATATACCTGCATCCATTCATTGTTTGTCCACTTTGATGCAAATAGAAAATGAACATATCACCACCTCCTGTTTGGTGCCGGGCAGGTGTAACAGCTACCTCCTGTGGCTGGAGACGGTGAGACTGAACCAAGCTGTGCGCCATTAAACCAAATGAGGTAAAAGACGCTGAAGCACTCTGCAGAGCTGAGGGGAACTGCAGAGTTCGATGAGACGTCTCTGTCAGTTCATCATGAGCAACACCTTTCACATTACACACACTCAGCTGATCCTCTTCATTAGTGCTGCTTCTAGATGAAGTTTTATGTTTGCATTACTGTCCTTCACAAGAACAGTGCACGGGCTATATTACAGCAAGTACTGTAGAAAAAACCCCATTATGTTAGTTAATTCAGAGTGTCTAAACAGTGATGAAGCACTTTTGTTGCTCTTCACTGGATGTGGGCAATGTACTAAGAAGAAGTATTCCTTTCTGAGAAAAAATATCATAATATACTTTATAGTGTAGTATTTTCAAATGTATTTATTGGCCTTTTCAGCCCAAATAACTGAGATGGTAGACAGTGTTAAATGGTCCAGTCCTGAACCACTGTCTTGCAGCCATATTCATACAAGAAATTACATTTTTGAACATGTTATTGTAAGAAAATGTCCCTTTAAAGATACAGCAGGTCACAGTGAATGAAATATCTGCAAAACAAAGCGGACTGCAAACCCAAAGCAACAGCTTTTACTCTAAATGAAATGGCTCAGGTTGTTCATTACAGCCATATTAAAATCTGACATCATGATACATCCACGGTGGAGAGGAGGCCAGCGCAGTGTGCGCGCTGCAGCAGCAGAGGTCTCTGTTTCGCGGCACAGCTGTCAAACTGGGACACGCCCAGGAGCAGACAATCTGACCAATCCCAGGAGTTTAAAAGTGGACTAATAGGGTCCTCTGACCAATCACTATCTTTTAGGTCCAGCCGGAAGAGATCCATATAAAAGGTTTTGGCCCCACCCACAGTATCAGGAAAATATACTGAATCGCCCACGCGTTTAGTGGGGTTCTCATGTTGACTTTGACCATAGAGTGTAAACTGCTGGAATTAGTCTTTCACACATACACGGTGGTTCAGATGTCTCACATCTGCCCGCAGTTTCTCTACAGCTTGCATGTAGTCGGTCTCAAAGCGAACTATATACCAAACTGCGCCCAGAATGTTCGCTATTTAATGTCTCCTCACTTATTGGCGAAAGTGCATAGTACTTTTATGTGAATGAAGATTTTATTGTGAGACAGTAGAAACCACTTTTCAGTTCGGTATACGCAAAATGTTTCAAACAACACTTAATTTGTGTAAAATGTCGACTTTTGTAATTCCTGCGACAGAGGTTTTCCACTTGAAGCTGTACTGCCGAAGGCGAATTAAGAACATGAGGGTTCGCCCTATAAATGTGGCGTGTTATTGCGGAAAATATAGCTTTGTGGATTTTAGGATACCGAATGAAAGTGTGGTCCCTGTAGTTGGAAATGCTATTGAGTCATGCTTCATGAGTCATACATTGTGACCGATGAGAAAGGGAGAGCTTAAATCCCCATAAGTACGAACGGAGTACGTCACGGAGATGAGCTAGACTGTAGACTACTCTCGTCTTTCCCACAGGAGGCTCTGCTTCCCAGCCCCTTTGTTCAGTCTCGCCGGTGGGTTGAGTCAGAGGGAGGCTGTACTAACCCAACAAATCCATACCACTGTGGGGAAACTCGACAAGAGCCAGAAGGGGCCGGAAAAATATACATTAGGGCATCAAGAGCCCGGTTAGTGCGTTTAATCGGAGCCGCGCAAGAGAAAAGTTGGTTTTCGGTGTTGCTGATGCTGCGCTTCACGTCGGAGCCCGGCAGGACCTGTGCGCCAGCGGCCGGCTGCTGAACCGACACATGGCGATCCGCGTCTCCGCTCTCCGGAGGCAGCTGTAGCGAGCATCCCGGGCCAACCGCTCACATCCGCCGCCGCTCCGGTGCTGATACTGTGCCAGCTGTTGCCATCAGCCACTGATCCACGCCGGCTCTCCCTTCACTTTCTGCTCAGCATCCATATTTGCATCCCAGGGAGTGGCAGCCGCCGGCCCCTCTTATCCAGGCGACAAATTGAAAGTTGGCCGGCTGTCGGACACCTCTCGGACGCTTTAATTTCTCACAGGAAGGTGAGTAATTTCCTCTATTCGTGTGCTTTAGTGCCGTTTTTCTGGCGGGGGGGGGGGGGGGGGGGGGGGGGGACTGAGGGTTTAAGTGAAGGGCAGTCTGGACCACGTTGTCGCAGTAGCTACAACAATGGATCAAACTGGCGTTGTGTTACATTTTGGTGAGGTGCGCATTATCATCCCGACGCCTTCATCCTGTTTTCACTGAAACCAGGTGTCGACTGGAAAATCAGCTCAGGCCTATGCACAGATATAGATGAGCTCAGGCTAAATCTCAGCAGCCGACACTCACAGGCCTTATTTTTGACTTTAGTCACAGCAAAACCATCATTGTCGACAGGTTTAATGGGGTTGATTGCTCTAAAATGAATATGCACCATCTGGATGTGAGTAAATAATATGGAAAATGATGAACTAGCGATGCCTGGAATCTGCTTGCTTTCTCTCCTAACACCAGGTGTCTGGTTTAAAGCCTCCACCAGATGTGTGTTATTTATTGAAGGCTGCAACAGCGTTATATTTCCTTAATGGTCTCTGAGCCGTGATTTGTAGGCCATACTCCACTTGGGCACCGGCCTACATTGGCTTTCAGTCATATTCATACCCTGTGGAAATTGATAAGTTGAGCATGAAAGAATATATGAGGAATTGGGGTGTTATTAATGATAATAAATGTACTGTGACAAGTGTTATGATAACAACAATGATAGTCTTATTGTAATAGCATGATTTTGAATGTACAGCGGGATTACCAGGTGTTAAATAGTCAACCAGGATAAAACTACAAATATAACTACAACAAAGACTGAGCTAAACTTTCTCTGTGCTACCACAGTGTTTATGATTAATGAGCTGGGGGCTTCCCGCCTTGCTCAGGGGCCCTACAGAAGCAGTGTAGTAGTGGCTTTATGATGAGGAAAGGGTACTGTAATGGGCAGCCGACAGAAATATGAACATAAGGCACAGAGCTTTTTCTGCTGTTGTTACCAATGAAGCCTCCTACAATCGGCAACGGCATCGTGAAGCATTTGACTCTTAAATGCAAACACATCCCAATGTTGGTGCTTTGTCTTTTGGTCATTGTAATTAAATAGGAATGAAAACAAGGCTTCTTAAGTCATCATAAGACAGCATAAAAATCACATCAGGGCGGCCAGTGTTTCTGGTAAACCAACCATTTCCGGCATTTTTCTTATACTTGTCACAGTTTATGGACCATGTGTCAACATGACTTGAAACCATTTTATCCAAAAATAGATTTTTTCTTTCTCAGGCTTCTCAGATTGTTTAATTTTCAGTGGGTAGATGTGGTAGAAGTATCCAGGATGTAACAAGAAAAAATAAAAGATGAATGAGAGTCACATTTTCATCCAGTGACTCATCAGGGGGGGTCCTGGCCCCCAGGTTTGAGCTGTTAGCTGATACCCAATGAAACTATGAACCCATCTAAATGCATAGAAGGTACAAACTAGTCATTTTCAAGTATGAGAAGATTGTGAATTGCATAAAAAATACTGTACATACATTGTGCATCCTGTCATCGTTCTACATGTTCTGTAAAAAGCCGGTTCATTGTCCTACTTTGTCCCCAACAGTGTGGTCCATTCACACAGGTTTGAAGGCATGCATTCAAGTGTGCCTTCTTTGAATCAGGCCTCATTCTGCTTATTTACCTATTATTCTGTTAATCACTCCCATATGTGTGACCGCCTTATCCCTCCTTTCTTATCCCAGCAGCTAAACATGGAGAGCGACAGCCACCACTCCCACATCTAGTGCCGGATCCACAAGCCTTCATCACCCAGGGAGGAGCTCTCAGGTCCCGGCCCGTCTCCCTGCCACCGTAGAATGAATATGCTCAAGTCCAGTGGACTGAAAATCCCTGGCCGTGGGCCCAAGCATTCCAGCCCAGTGGGGAGGACCTCAGCGGGTGGAACATCCAGCCCTGTCGTCCCTAAAGACAGTAAGTTACTTCCTTCTCCTGACCCCATGGAAAATAAAAGGAATTTCTGTCTTCCAGTTGTTTTTCCTCGTCACAGGAAGTGGGTTCGATCATTTATTTGTGTTAATGACTCACTATAGCTCGGCTGCATTACATTAGATGCGCGCAGATGCTGGGAAGCGTTTTCTTTAACTTCATCTTCCAGTGTATTTACAGAGGTCTCCAGTGGAGCCTTTTTTCTTGTTAGTGTTCAGCAGCTTGGATGAATGCCACACTCTCTCCATTGAAAATAATCTATATTTATCTAGAAAGTAATAGATAATCCGATTTTTACTGTCTCTCAGCCAATTGTTCTGGTTTAATCGGCCCACATCTTTAGTGTTTTGGTTTACTCTCACCACAGCTGTTTTGAATGGAAAGGCATTGATAAGCCTGTTGTATGTTACCTGTCCAGCACCAAACAGGAGACAGACAATTTAGCAACTAGTTGATGAACACAGTGGACCACATAGCTGATGAAGAGCCAGATATTTCCCGAAGCAGTTGCTGGACACCACATCAGCCTTTAAAAGACCTTTATAGGGAATCATGTTTTGTCTTACTGCACTTGACAACATAACCATACACTGACAGGAAATACAAAAGTCTGAAAATGCAATACAACTTTATTATAGTTAAGATAAGAATAAATGTTTAAAGGACAAGTCTGGTGAAGTCCTTTTCATACAAACACTATCTGTGCGTCCAAAGTCTGTCACAGTTTATTTCTCTGTGTCACAGAGCTTCACTGGTGTCCAGATACAATTAAAAGCACATCACTGTTGCACTGGGTGACATGTTCCTTCATCAGCATGAACATGGGCACTGTAGTTTATCTGGACTCAATCCCACACACACTGTCCTGCTGCTGAAAAACAACATTGGTAGAGCACTAAATGTGTATTCATCCACAGCTGAAAATAGTCCCCCAACAAATGCACAATTTATTCCTGTTTGAGTAAAGTTTGCTAAAGAAATACAATGCCCAGCTCTAATTAAAAATGACCTTAGACTATTTTTTTTTTTTTTTACATCTTTAGTAGGAACTTTGGGCTGAATGCTACAGATAGGGTATGAAAGGTGGAAAGCATTGAGAGATAGACTAAAGTATTGTTGGTTTTGTTCCTTTAATGGGATTTGTTAACAATAACAACAATATAAAATATCACCAGACTTATCATTTGTCAGAAATCTGAAATACAGTTGTAAAATATGGACACATGACTTTGTTGTACACTGACGTTACAGCTACTGAAAAACTGAGCACAGGCCGAAATGAGACCTTTCTGAAAAACACTCAAAATTACAACCCCTGTCTGCAAAAAGTAATCACAGCTGCTCTCACCCTGAAGTGCAGCCCGCACTGTTTGTCCTCCCCAAAGTCTGAGCTCACATGACGGCCTCATCCCAACAGCTTCTCACACGCACATGTTAGTTCTGTTTCTGCTGAATTACAGCGTCACTCCCAGCTGAAGCGAGCAGAAGAATAGCCGGCCTTCTTTGGCTGGTAGTACGCTTGTTTCTCATTAGCATCGGCGTGTATGGGAGCCCTTTTATCAGAGGCTGCTACAAGTGTGTCATGGTTCATGTTCGTGGTGGTGGTGGTGGTGGGGGGGGGGGGGGACTTAAGTCCTCTGACAGCACCAGTATCTAATGTTGTGTTACAGTAATACTAGTTTTAACTATCAACAGACCTTAGCTGTGCAGAATGGTATTAAAGCTGCTTGCAAGTAACTTCTGTCCTACTCCAGTTCAGATTTGTTTGAATGCTCCTTGTACATGCTGTAAATAATAAATTAAATATAGTTCTTGAATGAGAAGGATTTTTAAACCTCTTTTTTAAAGCCTTGAATAGGTTTTCCGCTCATGAAATAATAATAAGTTCTGAATAACAGTCCAAAATTGTTTTTTACTAAAGTGTTGACGCCTTGAAATTTACGAGCAATCTGAGCATAGTAAACAGATTCTTTTGTGCTTTGTTGAAGTCATTTATAAGCATTTTGAAAGTGGGAGCAAACGCATGCTGTTTTCATACATCTGTCAGAGTTTATGTTTGGCCCAGAGGTTATTTTTGTTTCTGTCTGTGTGGAGGACATCACAGCTCAAACTGTGTCTGAAATCACCCTGTGCTCATCCATTAGCAGCTCAAAAAGCTAATCCCATAATGTTGCAGGCAGGACTGATGCCCATCAGCTGTTAGGTGGCCGTCCTTAACGGGACGACAGCTCAGCTAAATTCTTGCCTGTGGTTTTTAAACACAATGTTTCCACTATTTAAGAAGTCATTAGTTTTCTCGCATCCTGTTTATCCACAGAAGAAAATACACAGGCATGAAGGATGTAGCAGTGCTCTCTGTTTCCACTGTCGCACTCGCTGTGTGTAATTTGGACCTGTCAAAAATCATTTCGAGGCATCTGTAATGATTTCATAGATATCACCGCACTGTTTTGTTGCAGTGGTGGGAATATCCACATTTCATTTATAACTAATGACACCGTTTTTGGTGATATCTTTCATTATCTTTCTAATTAGCCAGATTGCAATTGGCGATTTCTTGAATTTTAATTCTCATCGGTCACATTGTCATTGTGTCTACTGAAAATGCATTTGTAGATACTATTTATAAAATACAAAGAGGGATAATCAATCAAACATCTCAATGTTTAAATAGCTTTCTCAAAAAACTTTTTTATGATATCAAAATCATCTGAAACGGAAATGTGACCAGTGTTAAATTCAGCATATTTTCAATGTAGTTTTGACTAGTTGCAGCTTAGTTTAAGGTATCTACAAATGATTTTTTTTTTCTAGTTTTAGACATGTAAAAAGATGATCACATTATCTTTTAATGTGCTAAATTACAGATATCTAATTGAAATTCTTTCTAGTTAGAACCACACTGAAGCTGTCTTTCATTTTGAGTTTCAAATTTGGAATTTCAAATGTCTGAGCAAACATCTGGAGATAACATTTCAGAGAGTCAAAACTGAGTTGTAGGTATCTTAAATAAGTTCTCCAATTATATTTAGACTAATAACTCATCTGAATATAGGTAGAAATATCTAAAATTTGCAGTTCAGTCCAGGTTTTATGTGTGACTAACCTCTGGTGTAAGGATGGATGCTTTGTACCAATGATTATTATGATTAATTCATTGTTTCTGTTGGCCATAAAACACTAGTAAGATATTGGTGGGACGACACTGATGCCTCAGTGAGGACATGGAGGGATTAGTTTCCTGCCCCAGATAGTCTAAACACTGACCTGGCCTCACGCTCCAAATCTCAGCCCCCTGTTTGTTGGTTTTAGCTGAGAAGACTGTGGGAAGGGTCCACTGTGTCGGAAGTTGGCAGAGTTCACTAAATGTAAAGAACAGTTTTAGCCCCTTGAGGAGGCTGTAGTCCAGGAGTGAATGGTGGAAAGTATAGGAGCCTTTCTCTGGCTGCTTTTGAAGTGAAAATACCAGAGCTGTGCCACCTCTCGTGATGCCACGTCTCCTGTGAACCCTGGGAGCTCGTTTCTCCACAGAAATAGCTCTGCTGCAGTCGTAGGCTGTTGTTCTTTTTGGAGAAATACAGCTTTTTCCACTTGTTCAAAGTTTTCCTACTGTACATACAGTAACTACTTACCGCAAATGCCAGCTTGCATAAATCCACTAGTTATTTGTTCCCTTTTCATTTTCAGCTTTAAATCATAGCTTAGAACAGAAAGAGAGTGGAAAGATGGCAGAGAGGTGGATGACATCCAACCGAGCTTCTGGACTGGGTGAAATCAGGACATGTAGGGTGATCTGTGTGTAGACAACAAAAGGGATTAATGTGCTGTTGTTGAGTGTTTTCCATATTTTTGCAGAGCATCTGAAACCCACCACCACCACCACCACACATTGGAGTTTTAACAAAACCTGATCGTTATAACCTTCATGGAGGGAGGATTTATTGCAGGACTGCTGTGTTAGTCTGGATTAGATTTATGCTGTAATGCTCCTCTGATGGTCCCATTTCCTGAGTTGGGAGGTCGTTCTTCTGACTTCGGTGTGTTCCTGTGTTTTAAAGTTGGAATGTGTAAACATCATGGACACTACAGAGAAGATGTGCTGTGTTTTATGGCTCAGAGCGCTGACAGCTGTTTCCAGTGTTTGTGTTAGTAATTATGAGGGTTACTGCTAATAAATAACTTTTATAAGATAAGACCAGAAAAGATAAGATGGACCTTTATTCGTCCCATTGTGGGGACATTTGCAATGTTGCAGCAGCAAAGTGGCAAAAAGAAAAAAAGAAACTTCAATATGTCGATAACAATCACTCAAAAAAGAGATAATTAATAGTTCATAATAAAATATGTACAATTAGATCTTCATCTTATCTAGGTCACGTTTACAGCTCAATTAAATGTTCGCAAATGAAATTGATATGCAATAGATGAAATTTAATCCAAAGTTTCTAACCATCAACAACGAAACTTTTTCTTTCATCTGCCATGTTTCTGTGTATATGACGCCAACGACTCAAGTCGCATACCAACATTTTTGCAGACTTTTCCTAGTTGTTCCGACTTCATGTGAACTTTCCCAGTAAGCAACTGATTTTTCCGATTATTCCAACACGGCATGAATGTTCAGATAGATACGTGTTCCTGATGAACTGGCAACTCCATCTATATCAGGCTATATGTTGTGATATTAATACATTTTGGAGGAAGGTAATTAGAGAATATTAGATAATCCCATGGGAATATGGGCTTTTTGACTGGTCCAGTGAATTAAGTGAAGTATGTGACAGATCAGTCTACTTCATCACAGTCCTGTAGATCTAGTGTTGCCATAAATCGTCCTGTGTTGATTTGCAACATTTCCCACAACGGTAATACAATTTACCAGAGATATTAAAGGGAAGCTACATCAGTTAAGACCCCAGTTCCACAATTGGATCTATAATTGGTTGTTTTCAGTCCTTTCTGTGTGACCTGTAATAGTTAATTCACGTCAGTTGTTAAATAGTAGATTACTTGATTAAAATAAGACACTGTATCTTTTTCTGTCTAAGAAGGATAAAATTCTTTGAATGTTTATTTTTCTTTAAATGCTGCTACCTGGAAACACAGTGCATTTGAAAGCAGCAAACTGAAAAGAAGTCAAAAACATTGAGGCTCAACCCCCTCCATCTGTTGTTGTCTGTGCTGCTCAGCCATACACAGCTGCCACAACCACTGCTGGAGACAACAACACAATATCAGCCTTGACGAACTGATGATAAGCCCCATTTAAAATAAAACAAAACAAAAGAAAACAAGTTAGGCGAATATGATCATCATTGTGGGAAACAATCATAAATAATCAGAGTTAAAGAGGCCAGAGAAAGAGGTGTGTGTGTGTGTGTGTGTGTGTGTGTGTGTGTGTGTGTGTGTGTGTGTGTGTGTGTGTGTGTGTAACCAAAGTAGGGAGAGATGAGGGGATAATTGGGGGGAGGAGGAGGAGGAGGAGGAGGGACGGGAGGAAGCTGTGGAGGTTTCATTGTGCAGAGCTGATGAATAGTGGGATTCAGATGGTGGTGGGAGGTGGCCAAACACAATAGTGAAAGTAAGGGCTGTGTTTCCAGTCTTCCTTCTGCCGAGGATCCTTTTACCCTCATTCTGCTGTTGCCTCAGCAACACAGATCATGGGTTAGCTCAGGTTTTAAATGCTGCACAGGGGTCTGCAGGGCTGCATCACATGCTGCATCGGTTCAACCCCAAAAATCACTGTGCATAATTATTACTAGAGGTCATATGTAATGTTGCTAATGTTGTTGTCTTTTGTCAACCATCCATCCTGATAAACAAAAACATATTCATCATCTGGGCTTATGAACAATATCATATTGGCCAATATTAAGTTAATTGCAGTTATGTTGACTTCAGTAAAATTAATATTGGCTGATATTCTATATCATTATTGACCTATTTAAACACCCACAATAGCAAAAAAATCTGTATTTGTCAGGCTTCACTATCGAGGTTCATCATGGGAAATGTAGTGTTTTTGGATCTAATCTTACTGTATCTCTGCTGCATCAATTTTGACTTTTTTTTCTT
The DNA here is from genome assembly GCF_046630095.1 of Trachinotus anak. NCBI lineage: Eukaryota > Metazoa > Chordata > Actinopteri > Carangiformes > Carangidae > Trachinotus > Trachinotus anak. The sequence goes on from NW_027273871.1 coordinate 4,163,924, forward strand.
TTTTTTATCTTTCCCTTGCATGTCTCTCAAGTTTAATGCAAATGCATTACTAGATTGCTGGAATACACTTTTATATTATTCTAGAGAAGCAGTGGAGGTTGTGTATGCTCACAGAAAAGCATGTAAAGGTTTGTGTAGTATTGTATGGTATGTGACCTTATGATCAGGTCAGAGTTTCAATTTGATCTTAAGACATTGCTTTACTACACATCTCTCAATATTTGCCGCTTAAATGCATTTTCACAGATCATAGGTGTAGGTGATGTTAGTTTGAACCATAAACTCAAAAGTGCTTCTCAGATACATCTTCAAACCATCTCTGGTGCTTTGGATAGAGAATATCATGCAGCCACAGAAAACACTGTGCAATATGGGTCACACACAGAGGCTGACGCTGATGTTTTATGTCAGACATCCATTTCGACACATTAGTGATCGATGAGGGACCTGAGTGCTCCCATGTCATGATTGTCAATATCTTTTGTTTGTCTGCTGTGAATATGAAACAGCACAAAATGCAGCAAAGAATAAATGTTTTCCTTGATTCAGACAATGTTGAAATTGTCTCCTGCAGTGTATTCCACTTGTGCAGTTCATCTTTGAGATAATTGCTTGGGATTGAGCAAAATTGTCAGCAACAGTTTTCCCCTACAATAAGCAGCGGCACCACATTCCAGAAAACTTTCAAACTGTATCTTCAAGATAAAATCTCTTTGAAGTTGAACCCATTTGCATTTGTGCCGAACGTGTCTCACATCACAACATATGGGAGCAATTGGGGCGTAAAGTGCAACCACCGGGGCCCACGGAGCCCCAGGCCCTCTCTCAGGGTGTCGGGGAGGCAGCCCTGGCACCAACCGTTCCTGCACAGACACACACAGATAAACACAGACTTTTACTGGCAGCGCGGTGCAGCAGACCGCTTGCTAATGGTGGCCTGCTCGGTTTACAGGCTGCTGTGGAAAACGCCAGAGATCCAGCTCATCTATGTGTCAAACAGGCGATATCACAGGGCTGCGTGGTGGGGTTAATCACCGGCACATCACAGATACCGTCTCTCTGACCCACTTTTCAGGAGGAATTAGAGTAACACCTAATCTTGCACAAACTGCACTGTTATGCTGGATGCTGCCACACAAGCAGGTTTTTTTTTTTTTTGCTGGCATGACATGGTCACACAGGATGAATGGTGTGAGGGCGATTCTGCTGGACTGTGAATGAGGATGTTCTCACAATGTACGCAGTGTTTACAACTTGACCCTCCAATGAGGAGGGTTTTTAGCAGATTTAAAGCATTGATTTCATTTCCATGCACATTTTCTAACACAGTTTTATTTCAGTAATGTTTACAGTGTTTGTTATGTGAACACTTATGCTGCCCTAGAACATAGTAAATAATCTATAATGTTCCCCTTTTTCCCCAGACGCTCCACTGAAGCCCATCACACCAACTAAAATCTCTGAAGAGGGCGATGATGTTTTGGGGGACTACACAGTGGGTGAACAGGTCTGGGTCAACGGCGTCAAACCAGGAGTTATCGCCTACCTTGGGGAGACCCAGTTTGCTCCAGGACAGTGGGCAGGTGTGATACTGAACGACCTAGTTGGCAAAAACGATGGTTCAGTGGGTGGCGTGCGCTACTTTGAGTGCCAGCCCCTCCAGGGCATCTTCACGCGACCCTCGAAGCTCAACCGACAGCCGGTGGGAGAGGGGAGCGACAGCCACTCCACTGACTCGCTCTCGGCCCAGAATCAGACTCAGCAGGGCGGCAGCGGCGCCCCCTCTGGCCAGCGGGTGGTGGTGCCACTCAGAGAGGGCCTGCTCAACAGCGCTGTGAAAACAGGCAACGAGTCGGGGTCCAACATGTCTGACAGCGGTTCAGTAAAGAAAGGTGGAGATAAGGATCTTCGAGTTGGAGACCGAGTTTTGGTGAGTGATGGATAACAAATGGTGGCTTTCCACAAACATCAGTTGTTGCAATGTCATTTACCCAAGTGCCACGATGGCAACGTTCATGGTCTCCCCCAGCTGGGGGAGTGAGTATTGTAGTTGTTGTGGGTGCTACAGGAGACATTGTTGACCCTGGAAAGGTAGTGAGTCCGTCACAGGACCAACACACACAGACAACCCATCACACCTACAGACACCTGCATGTCTCTGAGCCAGCACACAAGAACAACACATATAAAGTCAAGCAACATAACAGAGTTACTAAAAACATTAGAGAATCTAGTTCAAGGGGAGTTTGCAGCTCCGTCCGTTTAAAAGATACACAGCACCTGAAACTAGTTCTTCCAAGGTTCGTACATATACAGTATATGGGTTGTCTAAGTGTTATGTGGGTATTGGGTCATATAGTGTAGTTAGAAGATTTAAATGGGTGAAGGGAAGTTTTAGTACCTGGTCACCCTGTAAACATCAGTGCTGTGCTGGAACTGACCCTTAACCATTAGTTCAAGTGGGTAAATGGAAGCAGTGTCTGATTCGGTTATGCAGCATTAGTTAACTTACATTTTTAGCAGACACACTGGCACATTCAATATTCTCTCTCCCTTCAGCTCTGCTTTGGAGGATTTATGAGAGCATGTAGTGTAGTGCAAGAGATCCCTTTAATATCACGCATTTTATTTGATTCAGTGTTGATATGAAACACATTGATTAATCAATCCTTCAGCCTCTGAATGTCAGAGTAGATGTTTCGGTGATTCCTTACAGCATTATTCAGAAACATTAATGGATACAATCAGTACATCAATACCACTTTATATCTGTTTCATAGCTAGCAGCCAGTTAGCTTAGCTTAGCACACAGACTTGAAACAGGTGGAAACAGCTAGCTTGACTCCGTCCAATGATAATGTAAAAACTTCAATTTGCTACTATTTTTGGCTGCAAAATGATAATTTTTCGTTTAATTTTTTTTGATTAAACAAACAATAACAACAACATAATGTGTTAGTTAGTGAGCTTCAGAGGAGCTGGTAGGTGGATTTTGTCAGCTTTAAACAGAGCCTGGCTAGCTGCTTCCCTGTTTCCAGTCTTTGTGCTAAGCTAAGCTAACCAGCTGCTACCAAAAAGAAATGAAAGTGGTATCTTCTCATCTAACTTAGAAAGCTCATTTCTCAAAAAGTTGAACGTAACCTTTAAACAATTTCCTGTAAATCGTAAGTAATTGTATAATTTATAGGGGTCTTTTTCTGTAAATATTTGAGACGTAGTAGCTGAAAATAGATGATGTTTCAGAGTCCCAGTGGATGGCTCATTACGATTTCATGCTGGTCTCAGTGAAGATGGACTGGTGTGGTGTAATATGATGCGTGGCTGAATCCCACAGGGAAGTTCTGTTTTTCTTCATTCTGTCTAGTGCAACAATTTAATCTTCACACAGCGTCTAGTGCACCTTAGTCCTTTAATCTACAATTACACAACAAAAACTGGTCAGAAAGTCTTAGCATGCAGGCTAGCATGTAAACATCTCCAGAAAGAAAGCATTTTTATCTGCTTTTTGCTTATTTTCCCATTAATGTTCCCTGCATGGAGTTATTGGCCCTGGGGTCACATTGCCTTCCATTTAGTGATGGGCACAGGGGATAGTTACATCAGATCCTGCGCAGTTGGAAACGAGGAGCTGGAGAGGCCTTCCTTCTGGTCAATATTGTAAATCACTCCGGATTACTTTCAGCACTTAAGAGAGGAGAGACCACTGCTGACACATTGATCAGTGAATCCATCTATTTCCTAAGCCTCTCCCATGTAATCTATCTTACTGCAGTTGCGTGGATGTGCTGCCATCCAGCTGTGTCACGCCCCTCCTCTGCTGCTGGAAAAACAACACTGCCTCAAAAATGTGTGAAACTCAGATTACGCACTGTGGACGCAAAGCAAACACTATTTTTCTCCACTTGGTTTTGAATTATGTGCAGGAGAGGGACTCACTCATTTTCTGGAACTGAGGGCCTCCTTGACACTCTGACCATGTAGTGCCTGGTCCGGGCGTCCTGCACAGGAGTAGTCTAGAACCAAGGTCAGACTTGGCTGAGGTGTGTTTGTTCATGAGAACATTTTCTGAAGAGGACTCAAAATACTTCACAAAAAGTAACTGCAGAAATATTTCCAAACAGAGAGACAACCTCAGAGGCTAAACACATGATTACTGCCTCTATTTGCCTTGGCACCTTTTGACGTCTGAGCCCCACAGGAAACACAGAACTGCCTCTTCTCTCCGAGCTTTATTGTTTAACCAGAGGCCATCTGTGCTTGAGTTTAGCAGAAGTTAAAGGATTGCTTTCTTTGAGTGGGGTTGCATGTGATGTGTACTTTGAAAGCCACTCATATGGCTGCTAGTCAAAGTCATTCTCGCTTCAATGTAATGTTAGAACAATTGGGTGTAAATGGAGTTTGAATGATTTTATTAAAGAGGTTACATGAGTAATTAAAAAGAATCATGTTTCAACGTGAAAAAAAATGAATTAGCTCGTTGTCAATTGAGCTTCATGCGGCACGAGTCAGATCAATGCATAAACCAACCAGCTGAGATTTTACCGGCAGATACTCACAACTTCATTCTAAACAGATCATACGCTTTTGTCCATTGAACCTCGTCGCATGTTTTCTTGTAAGAAACAAGAATAAGAGTCTACAGCGATGTTAGCAGCTCTGTGAGGCTGAGCGAACATTTCATCACGCTCACATGCTCACAGCGACAGTGCTCATATTCTGTAGCAAGTGTAGTGTTTTCTCAGTTTGCTGATCAGCACTGAGGCTGCAAATAACAATTATTGTCACTTTTGATTAAGCTGCATATTATTTTTTCTGATTAATCATGTAGGTTATGAAATTAAGAAAACTGAGAAAAAATGTCTATCACAGCTTCCCAGAGCCAAAGTGATATTTTCAAATTTCTTGTTTTATACTATTAAAAGTACAAAACCCAAAGATATTATTCAGTTTACAATGATTTGTGACAGGAAACATAGCAAATCCTCTTCCTTGAGATGCTAGCTTCTGGCTTGCTTAGTTTTAAGTAAGTGTGAAATGTAATGGCAATCCATCCAATAGTTGTTGAAATATTTTAGTCTGGACTAGTTTAGTGGACTCACTGACCGTTTCAAACTCATGATCAGAATATATGAATTAATTAAATATGTCTTAATTTTTGTTTACAAGAAATTCACCAATGATGACAGTTTTAAGTTGTAGCAGTTTATAGCCCCGATAGTATTTTTTTGAATAGAGATGGAGGTACCTGTAGGGTTATGCTTGACGTACAGATTTAGCTCCTGAACCATTTCATCTTGAATGCAGCTTTTAGATGAGATTGGTAACACCAGGAGCCAAGATGGGGGCTTGTGCTGACTGGCTGTCTTAGCGCTGCTGGTAGTTTGACACTGAGTCGCTGAGACATCTCGCAGTCATGCTGACAGCAAACCATCTCAGTTTAATGTCTGGTGACACAGCAGCGTGTCTTGCTATGCTTTCCTCTTTGGCCTCTGCGGCTGTAGAGAGGGACAAGTCAGCGGAGGAGTGGAATATTAATTTGACAATAGAAAGCTGAAGCGTGACTCACCACACCCTTTTTTTTTTTGTTATCACTTGTGTCCGGTTCCATGTTAAATCGTTCATGTTTAGTATTAATGTCTATCTGAAAATAAGAGCAGATGTGGATGTGAAAACATCTGGTGCCGATCCTTGCAATTCTTCACATCCTGTACATTCTGCACATTAACATTAACAGCCTGGGAATGGGATTATAGTCATGTAGTTAGAGAAATCCTCAGAGGTAATCTATTACTGTCAGAGATGCCGGTGAATAAAGGTGATTAGCTGGAGCAGAGAAAATAAACGTGAAATCAAATGTAATCAATCAATGCCAACCAGATTTAATTACAACAGTATCTTATGTGCTTTGTCAGGGCTGGTTGTAGTGCGTGTTGTCTTGCCTCGGTTTGGTATTTTGTTCCTGTGGTTGGTGTTCCTCTTAAACGTTAAAGGAAGTTGTGAACAGTGGGATGTTAGCGCACGCTGATGAGTTCTTATGTCTCATACATGTGGTCGCCATGTGTGAAAAACATTCAGCA